>NC_059389.1:21079868-21390263 GCF_019703515.2 Myxocyprinus asiaticus | reverse complement strand
ATGGGCTTGTCGGACATGAACTATGGAAATACCATGTTTTTTGGACATATATCATGGTAATACCATGTTGTTTTTATGTATACTGGTAATACCATGTTTGTTTGACACATCATGGTAATACTATGTTTTTCTTTTTTTGACATGAACTATGGAAATACCATGTTTTTTAGACATATGTCATGGTAGTACCATGTTTTTTTGGACATATCTCATGGTATTTGCATGTTTTTTTTTTTAGGTATTATGTTAATACCATGGGTTTGTCAGACATGAGCAATGGAAATACCATGTTTTTTTGATGTATCGTGGTAATACCACGGGCTTGTCGGACATGAACTATGGAAATACCATGTTTTTTGGGCATATTTCATGGTAATACCCTTTTTTTATGTATTATGTTAATACTATGGGTGTTTTTGGAAATGAACTATGGAAATACTATGTTTTTTGGACATATATCATGGTAATACCCTTTTTTTTACATATCATGGTAATACTATGGGTGTTTTACACATGAACTATAGAAGTACTATGTACTTTGGACATATATCATGGTAATACCATGTTTTATTTTAAATATCATGGTAATAGTATGGGTATTTTGGACATGAACTATAGAAGTACTATGTATTTTGGACATATATCATGGTGATACCATGTTTTTTTTTTTTTACATATCATGGTAATACTATGGGTGTTTTGGACATGAACTATGGAAATACTATGTTTTTTTGGACATAAAACATGGTAATACCATGTTTGTTTGATGCATCATTGTAGAACCATGGGTTTTTTCTCATGAACTATGGAAATATTATGTTTTTTTGGACATATATGATAATACCGTGTTTTTTGACGTATTGTGGTAATACCATGGGTGTTTTGGACATGAACTATAGAAGTACTATGTACTTTGGACATATATCATGGTAACACCATGTTTATTTAACATATCATGGTAATACCATGGGCTTGTCAGACATGAACTTTGGAAATACCATATTTTGTGGACATGTATCATGGTAATACCATGTTTGTTTGACATATGATAATACTATGGGTGTTTTTGGACATGAACTATGGAAATACTGTGTTTTTTGGACACATATCATGATAATACCATGGGTTTATCGGACATGAACTATAGAAATACCATATTTTTTGGAAATGTAACATGGTAATACCATGTTTTTTGACATATGGTAATACTGTCAGTGTTTTTGGAAATGAACTATGGAAATACTATGTTTTTTTGAACATGTATCATGGTAATACCATGTTTGTTTGACATATCATGATAATACTATGTTTGTTTGTTTTTTTTGCACATGATCTATGGAAATACTAATAAATGATTTTTTCTATTTGTCATGGTAATCATCTCGGCTACATATGTAATCTCGGTTGCCTGAGACGAGGGGAATGAGACATTGCGTCACTAAGCTGACGCATATGGGGAGTGTCCTTCTACACAACCTAGTTGAAACCTCTCTACAATAATGGCAATTCTAATATTGGCTATGGTGTTTGAGCCCTGCCCTTTTAGGCGCGAAGCTGTCGCTATAAAAGTGGGCGCGCAAACACCATTCCTCCGAATTTTGACTGTTTTCATGTCCACTCCGACTTTGCTGATGACAGAATGAAGGAGGCGCATCGGGGGAAAGGCATACTTGCGCTTTGCTGGCCATACGTGGGCCAGCACATCATGGTGACATATATACATTGTGTTGTCTGAATGAATCAAAATGTGGTGATTCACAATATCGGAATGAAAAGCTCTCAAAGCTAGAAAGACAGCCAGTACCTAGAGGCGGTTGACATTAGGGATGTCGCGATTACCCGATTTCACAATTAACCACGATTAAAATGGTCACGGTTATTAAACCATAAGAATTTGGAAGCTACGGCTAAAAACCGGAAAAAACAACCATGTTGTCTATTTAAAAAAAATGTACTGAAAATTAGTCATTCAGTGTGGGTCTAACTACTTGTGTCATACGTGTGCCCTGCCCTCCCCTCTGCCTGGCTGGCCTGTGAGGCTGTTACTATGGTAATGGAGTTCACGAGGTGATTGTGTAGGTAAGGCGGGGTGTGTGCAGAATGTGAACTTTCAGTGCACGTGAAACTCTCAAAATGAAAACATGGTGGAACAACACGATCTCCTGGAGTCGTATCTGCCAAAGAAGCTAATTAAATCAGCTATTTGGGAGCATTTTGGCTATCTAAAAAATGACAGGAGTTGTTGAAGACGGGTATCCAGTATGCAAAACGTGAAGACGAAAAGTGTCAGCAAAAGCAGTGAACACAGCTAATATGTTCCAGCACCCGAGGGATCACCATCCAGAGATTCATGCCCAGATGAAGGTAATAATTTTACAAACACAGTAAATATTATATGTAGTGTACTGCTTACCTTTTGGTAAAGTCAAACACTGAATTGAAACTGTGTAAATCCGAAGAGTTTTATATTTTGAGTTTAAAAGAGGAGGGGTTCAGCTTTATATTGTGAATGCGATGCCTCCAAATAGTTTTTCCTACTTGATTTAATAATAATTATAAGATTTCAGTGAGCGTAAATTAATCGGCTGATTGTTTGATTACTGAATAAAGAAAAAAGGTTTTCTTAGCCTGACACCGTTATATTTTAAACATATGGTTTAAGTTATAGTTGTTTGTTTTTATACATTATATAGTTATTTTTAATTTATATTTCTTTGTATTTTTATTTATTGAAAGGGTATACATAATTTTTTGTTGAAAAAGTACAGTACGGTATCAGAGGGCAGATAGAGAAAATTGCACCTACCTAGTTAAAAGTAGGAATATATATGTTAACTGCATGTCCTAACGAATGCTGCAATAAAACTTAAGTTGTGATATGTTTCTGGAGGTTTTTATTGTTGCATAATAGGTCAATTTGTAGATAATCGTAAAAATCATGAAATAATGATTTTATCAGACAATAATCGTACCCTACAAAAATCACATCGTGACATCCCTAGTTGACATGTCACGGCCGTTTGTCAGGCGTCCATTACACACCGCACCCCAAACTGTGTTGGATGCATTTGTGGTCGGCACTTTCCTTCTGAAAATTTGACCCAGCATAACACCCTGTTGGTAGAAGGCTGGCGCTGTCCATGGTGCTAGAGCAGCCAAACAGTGGTGAGTCACCGTGATGTGCATGAAAATGAAATTACTTAAGTGGTAATGTTTTTTCAGTTTGAACTGAAACAGACACCGAAGAATGGTCTGCACGTGCTCGTTCATGAGATGCGCACGCATGAACTCATAAAAAGGAGATTTACTGGCTAGGGAAAAGTGTGCTTTTGCCCAGTTGACATTAGACCAGATTTTCCATATGGCAAAGCAGCAAGTCTCTGTGTTCACTCAGTAGTGCCTCTGATTGGCTAGTAATAACCAATCGCTGAGGTAATTCAAAACACGCACACCGTTCATTTTCAATGGGGTGAGCGCCGCATCGATATATTTCGTGAACCTGCGGGGAGCCAGAGACAGACTGAAATGAAGGACTTTAAATTGATACGCAGTTCCCTTGAATGGGAATCTAAAAAGCCGCCTGTAACACGGTGCAATTGGCACATGAAATACGCGTCCTTCAGATCTATTGACGCAAATCAGTCCTGAGGACGGATGTGCGATAAGATCTGTTTCTGAGTTAAAATTCTGAATGGGCACGTTGCAAGAGCGTGATTCAAGCGTCTCAGAACTAGAATGGGCTGAAGCCCGCCGTCCTTCTCCAGAACGAGGAAATAACTGCTGTAAATCCCGATGTGTGTGTTGCAGTCTGTGTGAGCAATCGGACCACAGATTGTGCTCGATCGCTGTAAACACCAGCTCTGACACGCCCGTGAGGTCTTGCCACGCATTTGCACAGTGGGACAGCAGGCTTATTAATTCATATGAAACAACCTCTATCGCATTCTTTGTGAGAAGATTGTGTATTTCGGCTCAGAACATCGGTGTGTCTTCAGACGGAACACCATTGAAACGGGGCGGCTGACGTTCAAACTGTATCGTATAACATGTTTGATCATTTTTAGCACCCAGTCAGAATGCCAGTAAGAGCTCACCACGCGTCCACGTAATGGGACAGAGGGCAATTTGGTACGTTCATAACAAGATATAATGGGCCGCTCACGATTGTTAAGCGGTTGCGCATAATGTGTGGGCTTTAAAGTGGGAAAGCTCTTTATTGAAAAAGTGTGAGCGTCTCGTGCATGTGCAACGAGCGCTGTACTCTTTTTGCAATCTTTGTATGTTCATTACAAGATATAATGCACGGCCCACTATTGGGAAGTTGTTGTGCAAAATGTGTGGGCTTTGAAGTGAGAAAGCCCTTTATTGAAAAAGTGTGAGCGTCTCGTGCGAGCACTGTACTCTTTTTGCAATCTATGTATGTTCATACATGATATAATGCGCTGCTCACATTGGAAAGTGGTTGTGCATAATGTGCAAACTTTATTGCATGTGATTAATGTGAGACACAGAAAACAACATATTGAACAACAATATTCCTTTCCCGACAAACAGCAGTGGAGAAGAGGGGAACAGCATTGTGTGTCAGGAGCACATTTGCTGCACTTGGGGGGGTTCCCGTTGGCACGGGGCTTGCGCTGAGGCGGCTGTTTTCGTTTGGGACACGGCTTGCGTGGCTTTACCAGTGCCTTGGCGGCAACATTTGGCGGTACTGAGGCAGCTGGTGTGGGGTTTTTAGCCGGGCGCTGGCCTGAGACAGAGCAGGAGCGAGCCGGTTGTGATGAAGTACTGCTCCGTTTTGGCATAAAATGTCACATAGCCTGTGGGTGCTGCTGAGTTGTGACGTAGCGCTCAGCAAATCTATCCACAGAGCCTCTGAAAAGGCTGGCTGGAGACACTGGAGCATCAAATAGATCAGCTTTTCCCGCGTCATGTATTTCCATGAGGGTCAGCCAGATGTGATAATCCTAAAACACCAAGTTGCTCATTGACTTGTGCAGTGACTTTCGTGGCTTGCAGCACTAAGTCCGTAGCAGTGCGGAACTCTTTGAAAGTCTCTGGATCATAGCGTTGCTCATCCATTGTTTGAGGAGCTTAGTTTGGAAAACTTGGAGCACCGTCATTGCGTGGAGTGCTGAACCAGTTTGGCCCACCACTGAGTATGCTTGTCCAGCCAGTGCAGACGTTAGTTGACACGGCTTAGATAGATGCTACTCGTCGGGCAGAGATGTGCCTCTACCGCCTCTTTCAGGGGGGTAGTTGGGCATAACGTTCGTCTTCCCCCAGTCCACTTTATTGAGAAGAGTGGAATCGCTATGCGAGCGAGCCGAATAGGGTGCGCGGCAGGATTTTGTCAGTTCGTTATGAACTTCCGGGAAGAGCGGGGCAGATCTGCGGAATGCGGTCGCTTGACAGCATCCGGACTGCACGATCCATTCATCAAGATGTGATTTTTTTTTTTAGGTTTCTCTGGAGATTACGTGATACCAAACTCTTTGACCACCCTTGAAAGGATGTGAAGCATCTCCTTTTCAGTGCTGCGTGCATGTTCCTCGCCCTCGAGCTGTCTCTGTGTGGGCGTGGCCGGGACAGTGAATGCAGCTCTCATGCTGTTCTGACGATGGGATGTGTCCCTCGTATAAGAAAACACTTACAGAATGACATCTTTAAAAAGACGCAAACATAGGGCCGGGTGATGCCATGCAAGGAGCAGAAGTGTGAGCGACGAGCTCTGTGCACTTTGCTGAATTTTCGATTATTCTCATGTTATAATCTGGTGAAATTTGATACACCCAGTTACACATTTGCCCTTTGTTGCAAAACATGGCAAAGAAGTCAAAATCCTCGGGCTCTGGAGACATTTAGAGACACTTACGTGTTCAGGATGAAAGCCCCGACAGGCCTACAGACCAGGGACTCGATTTGGATGGCGCGGCAGGAGAAGGAATCCAGCGTCAGGTGTTCCCACATGTCGGTGATGTTGACGAAGATTTTTGCTGACTTGGAGGATCTCGCTGTAATACATCGATTGATTACGGCAATGGAAATAAAATTCTCTGAGTTAGCTACAAGAGTGACCGATGTTGAAAAACGAATCGATTTTCTGGAATCTTTGGAGAGGGAGTTAACCGCTAATCCACCCGCGACCAAAGTTGATTTGGAACATCTCCTTGAAAAGCTTGAAGATCTTGAGAATAGAAGCTGCAGGAATAACGTTCGAATTGTTGGAATTCCTGAGCATGAGGAGGGCAGAGGTATGGTGAAATTCCTAGACGAGTTTTTCCTGAGTCTGCTCGACATAACAGGCCACAAGCTGGAAATCGAGCAAGCTCACAGAGTCCCAGCTCACAGATCTGCTGAGGGAGAAAGGCCCCGACCGATTCTGGCCAGATTTCTGAGATCATCCGATAAAGATCTTGTGTTGCGCCAGGCGAGGAGCAAAGGGAAGCTTTCTTGGAAGAACCATAATATTTTCTTGTTCCCGGACTTTGCGAGTTCGACGAGAGAAACGCGATCGGTTCAAGGAATGTAAGAAACTCTTACATCAGAAAAAGATCTTGTTTGCTCTGATGTTCCCGGCCAAACTGTGAATAGAAACGAAGGTCGGTCGCAAAGTATTTACATGTGCAAATCAGGCAATATCTTTTATATAGAATCAATGACTGAGTAAACCATTAGATGTTTCTCATCTGAGCGGGTCTGACTCGCTGTATTTACTCTTGAGGAAGCTGCGCGACATTTTGGGTTTTTTGCGTTGGCTCTGCCGAGCGGCTGGAGCTTGTTTTGTGAATAACACTTTTCCTTAAAGAAACTTTTGCATTGATGAAATATTACTTTTGCATCGAAGTTCCCGGACAGATTGAGAATGGACACTACGGATGACCGCAAAATATCTACATGCTCACACAAAGGATGTCTTTTATAAAGCTGATGGATTGTGTAAGTCATGGTATATACTTTTATACAGCCTCCGAGTGAATTGACTCGATCATCCGGGGAACCGGGATGCCGGTTTTGTTTCTTTTTGTGTTGGTTCCGCCTAGCGGCTGGAGCTTGTTCTATTGAATAACACTCCTTTGGAACAGCTGTGGATTAATCTGTTCATTCTTCATGCTTATTCCTCCTGCTGGCTGAAGTTTGTTTTGTTGAGTATTTTTATGGGATATTGGAATGATTACATCATCCGCTGAACTCATAACAGCTGGCTCACTGAACATTCGTTTGTCTGTGTGAGGAATCTGAACGGTTTTATATCAGCTGGAATTTGTTTTGTGGAAGATCACACTTTTGAGACAGTTCTGTGAATGTATGTACACATTCTTTGTGTTCATTCTTCCTATTGACTGGGTTTATTTCACAAAGTATTTGTTATGTAATTTTGCCTCACAAATTTGTGAATCCGATGGCAAAGTTGTCATGGGGGCTTGTGGGTGTTCATGGACCTTTTGAGTTTAGAGGGATTGTCGCCGGTTGGCGCTTTCGTGTGTGGGGTTAATGCGCACGTTTTTCTTATCTGTTTGTTTTGTTCGGGGGTTGATTGTTTCACAAATGGGGAATGTGGTCTGTATAATTTTGTTTTTCCACACAAGATTAATTTTTTTTATTATATCAATATGTCAGTTGTTAATATGAGTGAGAATGTACTATCTCCACATGGAATGTGAAAGGGCTGGGGCACCCCATAAAAAGAAGGAAGGTTATTTCTTTTCTTAAACGTAAGAAATATGATATAGTGTTTCTTCAAGAAACACATCTCTCCTCGCAGGAAGCTGAAAAATTTGGGAAGATATGGGGTGGACATGTTTTCTTTAGTGCTGGCTCAAGTAAGAGCAAGGGAGTCATTATATTGGTAAATAAACATCTACAATTCAAATGTCTCAAACAGATTAAAGATAAATTAGGAAGAGTCATTATTGTTTTAGCTGAAATTCAAGGGCAAAGTCTGATTTTGGCTAATATTTACACACCTAACGCTGATGATCAGGACTTTTATATAGATCTTGAAGGGATGTTGCAAGCCGCTGGCACCCCTCATGATATAATATTGGGAGGAGACTTTAATCTTTTGATGGATTCAGTCCTTGGTCATAGTGAAGCAAAAGTGTGTAAACCCCCTAGAGCAACACTGACGCTTCACAGGATGTGTAAAAATCTTGGTCTTACAGATATTTGGAGACTTTTGAACCCATCCGGTAGGGACTATAAATTTTTCTCATCAGTCTATAAGATTTATTCTAGAATAGATTTTTTTGTTATATCCAAATCCCTAATTTCATCTGTTGTTGATTGCTCAACTGGAAACATTTTAATCTCAGATCACACCCTGGTGAGTTTAGAGGTGTTGCCATATACAGAGAAAAAGAAATCATATAGTTGGCGCCTTAATGTATCCTTTCTGCAAAATCCTGATTTCCAACAAATGTTAAAGACTGACATCAAGGTTTATATGGAGACCAACTGGTCCTCATTATCCTCTGTGGGTGTGGCTTGGGAGGCACTTAAGGTGGTTCTTAGGGGCCGGATCATACAGTATGCCTCATGCACTTGTGAGTTGGAAGGAAATATTAAAAGTGCCGAGGCAGAGCTGAAGCGCCGTATGTCAGCTGATGGCCTCAGAGAATTGACCCGATTGAAATGTAGATATAATACTATTTTGTCGCGGAAAGTGGAGTTTTGGTTATTCAGGGCAAGACAGTCATACTTTGAGTCGGGTGATAAAGCAGGGAAGCTTTTGGCTAGATATATAATGAAGAGAGAGTCTTTTTCTACCATTCCCTCAGTGAAATTTGTTGGTGGTGAAATATTTACCTCAGCTATTGATATTAATAATGCCTTTAATATAGAATATATAATATATAGAATTTTATGTTGATCTTTATAGTTCCATGCCTTCGTCTACTGATGAAGATATTAGAAACTTTGTGGAACCATTAGATCTTCCTAAACTGACGATTGAGCAAAAAAACTCTCTTGATTCTGAGATAACCTTGGAGGAGCTTGACAAGGTAATTAAGTCCCTACCTACTGGCAAGGCTCCGGGGCCAGATGGTTTTGCCGCAGAATTTTTTAGATCCTATGCTACAGAACTGGCTCCACTTTTGTTAGAAGTTTATACTGAATCATTAAAGAAGGGAAAACTTCCTCCAACCATGACACAAGCCCAGATCAGTCTGATTCTTAAAAAGGACAAAGATCCAAGTGAGTGTAAAAGTTACCGTCCAATTTCCCTGATCCAACTAGATGTAAAAATATTGTCAATTTTGGCTAACTGATTAAGTAAAGTTATGACATCTCTTATACATATAGATCAGGTGGGGTTTATTCGGGGCCGCAGCTCCTCTGATAACATCAGGTGTCTCATCAGTATCATGTGGTCAGTGGCGAATGAACAATCTCCGGTCGCTGCCATCTCACTTGACGCCGAAAAGGCTTTGGATATGGTAGAATGGGATTATCTTTTTAAGATTTTGGAAATGTATGGGTTCGGGAGCACATTTATTGGTTGGATTAAGTTACTTTATAAACATCCTGTAGCAGCGGTACAAACAAATGGATTAATTTCAGATTATTTTACTCTGAATGGGGCACTCGACAGGGTTGCCCTCTTTCCCCATTATTGTTCTGTCTTGCCCTGGAACTATTAGCAGCCGCGATAAGAAAGGAGGATGATTTTCCAGGTGTGACAGCAGGAGGTGTGGTGCATAAGCTTCTGCTTTACGCAGATGATATTTTATTATTTGTCTCTGAACCTACTAGATCTATGCCTTGCCTCCACAGAATTATTAATTCCTTTTCCAAGTTCTCAGGATACAATGTCATTTGGTCTAAATCCAAAGCTTTGGCGCTGACAGCGTACTGCCCAGAAACGGCTTTCCAGCCGGGCACCTTCCAGTGGCCCAAACAGGGCATTAAGTATTTGGGGATTTTATTCCCAGCAAATTTGTCTGATTTAGTTGGAGTTAATTTTGACCCTTTAATAAAAAGGTTTTTGAGCGATGTGGGCAGGTGGGCTTCATTACATTTATCGATGATTGGGAAGGTTAATGTTATTAAAATGAATTGTATTCCAAAATTCAACTACCTGCTCCAGTCTCTCCCTGTAGATGTCCCCCGCTCTTATTTCAAGCTATTTGATAGCATAGTGAAGTCCTTTATTTGGAATGGTAAGCATCCCAGGTTAAATTTCAATAAGTTACATAGGCCAATTGACAAAGGTGGGCTATGCCTACCCAAGATTTTGTTTTATTATTATGCGTTCGGTCTCAGACATTTGGCTCATTGGTCGCTTCCACCTGAGAGAGCCCCTCCCTGGTTTTGTATTGAAAAGGAAGTTCTTGCCCCTATCTCGCCACTGCAAAGCCTTTCGATCAAACTAGCCGGAGAGGTTAAGTCGCACCCCGTTATTTTGCATTTGCACTCGATATGGACAAAAGTGTCCAGAGTGTTTAATTTGGATATTTATTTAAATGCAGCCTCGAGCATATGGCTGAACCCTAAACTATGTATTAATAAGTCCCCTTTTTGTTGGTCAGATTGGATTGTGAGGGGGGTTAATGCACTTGGTGACCAATATGAGGGTGGAGTATTGAGACCTTTTGAAAATTTGGTTCAACATTTTGGCATTCCCAGATCTCAGTTTTATAAGTATTTGCAGCTTCGCCACCTACTCTGCACTATTTTTGGGAGTGGCACACACCCCCCTAAAGCGGCAGGTGATTTGGGAGAGGTGATTGCTGCTTTTGGAAAAGGTTATGAAGCATCAGTGTATTACTCCCTACTAATTCAGAGTCTGGGGGATGGAGCCTTGACTTCTCTCAAGAGAGTATGGGAAAAAGATTTGAATGTGGTATTGGAGGATGGAGTGTGGACTAAGATTCTTAAAAATGTCAAGTCTGTATCTAGAGATGCAAGGGTGCGTCTTATGCAATTTAAGATTTTACATAGATTTTATTGGACCCCCTCTAGATTATATAGGCTTGGTCTTAAAGACACACCCACTTGTTGGGGATGCCAGTCAGAAGTTGGAGACACTACCCATGTATTTTGGGGGTGTGTTAAGGTCCAGGAGTTTTGGTTGAGGGTTCAGAGGTATTTGTGTGATGTTTTGAACACTCAGGTTTTGCTTTGTCCCAGACTCTGTATTTTGGGTGATGGGGCGGTCATGCATTTAGGGGATAATCACATAAAAAATTGGGTTATGACCAGTCTCATGATCGGCAGGCAAGTAATTTTAAGGGGTTGGAAGTCAAGTGGAGCATCCTCTTTTTCGGAGTGGTATGTGGAAATGGGGAGGGTAGCTGCATTTGAAGAGGCGGTAAGTAGAAGGCTGGGGTTTAGGGACTTATTTGCTAAAAAATGGGGCAAATATTTAGTTTTGCTGGGGGACTCTCGGGGAGGGGATGTGGAGAGTGTAATTTAGTTTAATCATGTATGTTTATTATTATTTTATTTATATGTATGTATATATATTATTTTATGTATATATATATATATATATATGTATGTATGTATGTATGTATGTATGTATATGTATATGTATGTATTTATTTTTTGGATTGTGTGTGTGTTATGTGGGACCACAGGGGTGTTCGTTAGGGGTCAGGGTGGGATTGTATTAGTAGGGTTTAAATGTAAAATTTTGATTCTTTATATATGTGTTGAGTTTTTTCCAGTGTCATATGCATATGAATCAATAAAAATGTTAATTACAAAAAAAAGATGCAAACATGTAAGCGGCTCTTTTAGTCATACACACACACACACACACACACACATACATATACACAATAACTTATAAGGATACAAAACTCCTGCCGAAGCGCTGCGGGGAATCAGGAAGCTGAGGCAGCCCATTCACTAGCGAAGCATCAAGATGGAGTAAATGTTCGCCGGAACACTGCAGGGGAGCGGAGAATCTTTTCGTTGCCTTGAAGATCCCGCCCGCTGACTCGTGTATGTCGACGGCAAAGTAGTAGAGGGCTTCTAGATGAGAGAAGAATCACTGTCTTGAAAGAAGAAAATTCTGAGGAATGGTGTTTGCATGCCCGTTTTTATATCGGACAGCTTTGTGGCTAAAACACCAAAGCAAAAATTAGAATTGCCGTTATTGTAGAGAGGTTTTAATTAGGTTGTGTAGAAGGACACTCCCCATATGCATCAGCTTAGTGACGCAATGTCAAGTGTACTGAGTCGTAAGGGAAACTATGTTTTTGATGTATCATGGAAATACCATGTTTGTTTGAATATCATGATAATACTATGGGTTTTTTGCACGTGAACTGTGGAAATACTAATAAATGATTTTTTCTATGTGTCATGGTAATATGTTTTTGATGTATCATGGTAATACCATGTTTTTCAGACATGTTTTTACCATGTAAATACCATGGTATGTGAATATGGTAATAATTCAGTGCCATGTTACACTACATACTGTATATCAAAGTACAAGTATTAACATTTAATACCATCACTGTACCATGGTTGTGAAAAACTGCCACAGTTCTTTGTATGTCTGAAATTATAAATAATTTTTCAGAATACTAAAAAATATATTTTTTTTTTATTTAAGACAGGAAAAAGGTCCAAAGCCAACATTATTTTCAATACCTCCTTGCCGGTGCTGTTTGGGGTCAAGAAATATGCAGATGCCTTGTGGGAGATTGTGAAGAGTCGTGACCTTAATGTAAACCTCAGACATAACCTCATTGAGGTCAGGGCCGACAAACGGGAGGCAGTTTTTGAGAATCTTGACAAACCTGGAGAAACAAAGGTTTTAGAGGTAACTATTGTTACATTTAAAAAAAATAAAATAAAAAATTTGTTTTGTCAGCTGTAAATTGAGTGTCTCATGTACCCTTCCTTTTGGTCATAGTACGAGTTACTCCACGTTACCCCTCCGATGGGACCACCTGCCGTGCTGAAAGGCTCTTCGCTAGAGGATGCAGACGGCTGGCTAGATCTAAATAAGGACACCCTTCAGCATATGAAGTACTCCAATGTATTTGGTATTGGAGACTGCACCAACCTACCCACATCCAAAACGGCAGCAGCAGTTGGTAAGAAACCTAAAAAAAATTTATTTTACATTGTTTATCTTGTTTAAATCACAAAGCCATTTTGTTTTGGTTGGAACATTTAGAATTATCATGGGCTTCTCTGTGGAAAGGAGGTAGATGTTTTTGAGAAGTCCCAGCTCATTAAACCTTTACGTCCTAATTATCACTAATCATCTAACATGTTAAGAACCTGTCTTACTCTCTTCCCACCCTTAATTAGTAGCTAATTGTGAGCCGATTTTTCATTTTCTGTTGATTTGAGCTGATTTGTCTGGTGAGACAGGTATCAACACAGTATCTTGTTTTAGTGAAATGAGATCTGTGATTATTTTTCTCCAGCCGCACAGTCTGCAGTGCTTGACCGAACTGTCAGCAGAATTCTGAAGAAACAGATGCCAGATAAGACAGTATGTTTGACGATAAGCTGCAGTTAACCAGTGTATATACACTGATCAGCCATGACATTAAAACCACCTGCCTAATATTGTGTAGGTCCCCCTCGTGCCGCCAAAACAGTGCCAACCCCCATCTCAGAATAGCATTCTGAGATGATATTCTTCTCACCACAATTGTACAGAGCGGTTATCTGAGTTACCATAGACTTCGTTAATTCAAATTAGTCTGGCCATTCTCTATTGACCTCTCTCATCAACAAGGCATTTCCATCTGCAGAACTGCCCCTCACTGGATTTTTGTTTTTGGCACCATTCTGAGTAAATTCTAGAGACTGTTGTGCGTGAAAATCCCAGGAGATCAGCAATTACAGAAACACTGAAACCAGCCCGTCTGGCACCAACAATCATCCATGCGATTATCTAATCAGCCAATCGTGTGACTGCATAAAATCATGCAGATACGGGTCAGGAGCTTCAATTAATGTTCACATCAAACATCAGAATGGGGAAAAAATTTGATCTCAGTGATTTGGAGCGTGGCATGATTGTTGGTGCCAGATAGGCTGGTTTGAATATTTCTGTAAATGCTGATTTCCTGGGATTTTTACACACAACAGTCTCTAGAATTTACTCCGAATGGTGCAAAAAACAAAAAACATCCAGTGAGCGGCAGTTCTGTGGATGGAAATGCCTTGTTGATGAGAGAGATCAGACTGGTTCGACTGACAAAGTCTACGGTAACTCAGATAACTGCCCTGTACAATTGTGGTGAGGAGAATATAATCTCAGAATGCTATTCTGAGATGCGTGTTGGTGCTGTTTTGGCAGCATGAGGGGCACCTACACAATATTAAGCAGGTGGTTTTAATTTTGTGGCTGATCGGTGTGTATATATATATATATATATATATACTGTATGTGTGTGTGTGTGTGTGTGTGTAAATTATATCACATTTTCCTTATTTCACTTTACAAATATAAGTACATTTACATAAATATATATAAATATATATATTATGTATATGAAATCATAATTCATTATCAACAAAATGCCACTTCTATTAACCCTAAAATGCATACATGGGTACCATTTTAACAACTGGGTTAATATATATTTTTTTTTATTATGAGAGAGTTTGCATCACTACAGTAGCCATAATGACCAGTATGATGTAAAATTGTGAAACACTTTATTCCGCAGTATAATGGCTACACCTCTTGCCCTCTGGTTACAAGCTACAACACGGTCATCTTGGCAGAATTTGATTACGACGGGCAACCCCTGGAGACCTTCCCTGTGGACCAGAGTAAAGAGAGCAGGATCATGTACCACATGAAAGCCGATGTGATGCCTCATCTCTATTGGCATGGACTTCTCAAGTGAGTACTCATCACATACTGACTATTTTTAATGCCTTCATATCAGTTGATACCAAGCCTGATGTCCATTTTTTTTCTATCTTTTTCTTTATTTTATTTTATTTCCTCCATTAAATGAATGTTTTTAAGGGGAATTTGGGGAGGCCCAGGACCGTACCGGACAATCATGCATCTGGGAATGAAATAGAGCATTTTACATGGGAACAGACAAAATGTATTATTTTACATTATTAAAGGGTACAAAGTGTTTGATAAATTGTGACAGTCCAGTGTTTAGGATAAGGAGCCTGTTTAGAATTTCTAGTTGTTGATGCTTACTTGCTTAGTAGCATTGAGAGTTGCTTGCAATATCATACAGGTTAGTATGCACAATATTTGAATGTGGTGCTGTATTATAGCATTTTGCTATGGCCACATAAAATGCCATAATCAATGTCCTTGTCATTGAAATTACATCCTACTTATTACGAGCTGTCCTTGATTAACTATTCATATATCTATCTTACAGAAATATCTTGTATAAATATGGAAATAAAGATCATATTCTTTATGAAGTCTGTGTTTTTACTCTTTAAACGTTTAATAACAATAAAAATAGCACATACCTTAGGGACTTCTCAAGTGGCCCACTTCAAATGAAAGGTTGCCAGAATATTTGAATATTTGTGCTTCTTAAATATTACATGGCCTATTATATAATATCCATGTGTTTGTTTTGTGTATTGCCAAAAACAAAAGAAGAATGTGAAAGTGGAAATTGAATGTAAAAAAGGACTTAAATATTGATCAGTTTCTCAGCTACACCTATCATATTACTTCTGAAGACATGGATTAAACCACTGGAATCATATGGATTACTTTTATGCTGCCTTTATATGCTTTTTGGACCTTCAAAAGTTCTGGCCACCATTCACTTGCATTGTATGGACCTGCAAAGCTGAGATATTCTTCTAAAAATCTTTGTGTTCAGTAGAAGAAAGAAAGTCATACATATCTGGGATGGCATGAGGGTGAGTAAATGATGAGTGAATTTACATTTTTGGGTGAACCATTTCTTTAATGACAAAAAGTAGCTCAGTTTACCTGAATTAACTTAATATTTGTTTATTTCTATATTTAACATTTATTTATTTATTTATTTCATGTTCGGTACTCCATAAAAATTCGTTTACCTATATTCCACATTCATTCATTTATTCATGTTTGGCACTTACCCCCCACACACAGTATAATTATTCTAACTTTGTATATTAATACGCCCCCTTCATTCTTGAAACCAGGCAGTCGGCCTCCCTCCAGAACCTTTGCGCATGCGCGGTACACTGTCATCCGGGTCCTTCGCAAGAATCCTTCTGAGAGGAGGCGGGAAATGGCGTCCCGAGCAGCTGCAACAGATTCATCTACCGACCTGTGACTCACTCTCAACAGAGAACATTTAAACCGACCGCTTCAGGCGCTGTGGCCACATCCACAACCACCACTGGATCGTACAGTTGCGACCCTTGGCATGTAAGTGCTTAAACGGAACCTATTTTCTCCACATTCATGCAAAAATAAATAATTAACCGTACGCCACAGTCGCAGCGCTTTGAAATCTCGCGTCTTCACGACTCTCCCCCTCCGTATGTGACATGTTCTTCATGCAGCTCATTACGGCATGGCGCTATTGCTTTATATCTTATTTGTACAAATATTAATTTATAAATAAAACGTTTTAAAAATATGAAAATGCCTCTTTGTCCTTTTAGCATTCGTGTTTGCTGTACAATGAAGCTCGTTTGCTGGAGCGCGAGCTTTGAGACGCAGCTCGCGGGTGTCGCGAGACAGCCAACAAGTCATCTGTTAGCGGTAGCTGCTGGCGTTAAAATCGCCCTCGTACTCTAATATTTTCACTAAAATAAGGCATGTTCGCGTGTCGGAAAAATCTGGTTGGGGCCGCTCAAATTCGACGGACTAGATTTGGGGCGACGCTTGACATCTGTGTATTTGTTTTGATGTCAAAACGAGTGATCGCTTGGCTAGCTAACTTGTGCGCTACCATTTGTAGCTAATAGTATAGCTCGAAAGCAAACACTGGCAACACATGTTTATAACAAGAACATTTGAGTGGTGCATTGTGTTGGGTCGTGTATAAAATGTTTCACCGTTTGAAATATATTAGAAATGATTGACAGGCTAAATGGCAAGCTACATATGTTTAGATTCAACAAGCAAAGCGGGCTATGAAGGAGACATGTTTCACCCCCGCCCACTTTAAACACACACACTGATCTGAAGACTTTCACATGTTTATTTCTGCAGTACATACCAATGCTTTTACCAAAATACACAAAACATTTGAAAAGTCAACGCATTTATTTTTCTTCTTTTTTGCGTTAGTGTAAATGAACGATGCACACCTGATATTTTAATTGTAGATTACAGTCAAACTTGAGAGCAGCCCTGATTTGAGCTGCAGTTCACATTGAACAAGCATCAGTACATTGATTCACACAATTGTAGTGCAAGTTGTCTTACCAGCACTGCCTGCAGTGTTTTAAATATTTAAGATGCAGTGTTGTAATAGCCCATTCTAGAGATTTAGAGCATAATAGTTTATTTGAATCCTGGAGACATTGGAGCATGTATGTGCAGCATTATTGCTTCTTATAATGTCTCGAAAGATTGCTAATTTTTTAAAATGTATTTAAGCAATTATGCTCAAGGTTTCTATAAATACATTGACTGCTGTGTTTTCACGAAAAGGCAGTCTGCTAAATTAACAGGTAGTGTCGCCAGTCGTAATCCTTAACAAAATCCATGTTGCGGATTGTTTTTTTTAAATGATCATTAACATGAAATAGGCCACAATAAGATAATAATTTGATGCAAAATCATAATGAAAGGAATGTTCCGGCTTTAATGCAAGTTCAGCTCAGTCGACAGCATTTGTGGCATACTGTTCAATGGGACCAGTCCATAAATATTAAAATACACAGTTTCTAAAGTATAGCCACAAGATGTAAACATAATACGTGTTAACATGATTTTGATGTGATAAAATTAGGGATTTACCAGCATTACGTGGTCATGACAAAGTAATGTTGGATAAAACTTTACACAGAAGGTTAGTATGCAGATTTATCACACTAAAATCATTTTAACACGCGTAATGTTCACGTCTTGTGGCTGTACTTTCCAAGTGTGTATTTGAACATTTATGGACTGGCCCCCATTCACTTTAATTGTAAGTGCCTTTGTGTAACCGGCACTTTTTTTTTCTTTTTAAATAAACAAAGGTCTAGTTAAAATTACATTTCAAGTTCTTAAATTCATTTCTGAAAATTAGGAAGAAATTCCCTCCAAAGCAGGCTCAAATTAGAGGGATTTACACATTTTGGGGAGGAATTAAATGTGAAAATACTAAAACAAAAATTTTACAACAGTCGCATAAACATGACTGTTTACACCTGTACACTTAAATGCATCTCCTGTTTCCAGTTGTGTTCGAATTTGGAGGGGAGGGTCTCTGTTTCATGACATACATCAATCACTATATCAGTGTGTTACTGCATGATATTAAAGCAAAACAAAGTCAGAAAAGACAAAGAAAGCACACAAAAATGGCGTGCTGTTTGTCCCAAATGCAGTTGAAATTTAATCTAAGCACAAACACATGTCAAGCAGAATTATCCGTTATTTTAGTGAATTACCTGTGTTAAAGGAGCATCAGGTGTTCGTGCTTGTCATCCGTGTTGATATCAGACACACTAAAGATGATCTGTGACGCTCATGATTGTGTTGTGTATATATGCAAAATTTTCCGATCGGACGGTTATTTACTTTTAAAGCCGCTCAGAAACGGCAAAGTTTAAACACTTGATTTAGCACAGCAGTTGATTGACAGTTGAGGGTTGGTGCTTCACTGCTGCCGGGATGCATACAGGATGGATTAGCGTTTACACCTCAAACGTGATGTGGTCACGTGTTTTTGACCATTTTGTGATCACACAAAATGCATCTTAATATCAGGTGGAAACGGGGTCTAACATTCTCCCTAATATCTCCTTTTTGAGTTCCTCTGAAAAAAATATCATACAGGTTTGCAACAGCATGAAGGTGAATAAGACAGAATGTAAATTTTTGGGTCAACTATCACTTTAAGAGTACTAGTACTTATCAGTTACATTTAGAAATGTTTCACCCTGCAGCTGAGTAGTTCTGGTAACATTTTGCCTTTATTATCAAAGGTGCTGTATTGTGAGGGAGCACCATGATATAAAAGGCAGCAAAATTAGAATGCTCCAACAATGCGTGCATTTTCATTTCAAAGACAAGATTGATTTGATCATCTGTATGGATTAGGTTATCAGTTCTCAGCTACATATTAAAGTTAATAAAAGTGTGTTGGAATTCCTCGTATAATAAATGTGGAACATGGAGGAATGATTACATTTTTTGTGCAATCCTGCGCCGAATTTCAAGCCCTGTATTTTGTGGTAATCGACATTATGCCACGAATGCTGTCAATTGAGCTTAACTTGTATTCAACCTGGAAAGTTTTTTTTTTTAAGTTGATGTAACACAATGACATTGTCATTTTGTATGGTTAGAAAAAATATGCCCTAACAATCCCCTCATAATGGTGAAAAAATGCCTCTAAAAACAACTCTTGTTGCCCCTTAATAGAAAAGTTAACTTCCGAGACTAGTCTTTTAGAAATGCTTTAGACAATTGTTACATCAATTCTATACATACTCAAGAAAATAAAAATAATGCTACTCTGTAAGTCATCAGAATTTAATGCTTTGAGTCTTGGTCGACCAAGTTTTGATTGGTTGGTTGGTCGCAGAAAAAAACTCCACCGACGAACACCAGTATTACTGCTGGTTGGATGCTACGTGGTACATGGGGTAATTTTCTTTAAGCAGGGTTAAGGTTAAGCCTACACAATACAGCAAGACACCTTGATTTCAATCTTTGAACTATATTTATTTATTTTCGCAAAATTCAAATGAAACTGGAAAAAAATTAAGTGTAATTAAAATGTGTGTTCTTTTGAAAGATGGCTTTACAACAGTTGTAAAGGGCAGCATCTCTCTGGGAAAGAACCTACTTCATCTGTGCATTCTCTACCTGTTGGGTATTTCATTGTCCGGGAATACATCATGTGTGTGAATTAAATTCATTTTGTTCTCTCCTTCACGATATATATATATATATATATATATATATATATATATATATATATATATATATATATATATATATATAATTGCAATATCCAATTACATCGGCAACCCCCGGGCTGAGGGATCAGTGAATATTCTTGCTTTAGTGATTTTACATTGAAACTTAAATCAAATACATTTCTAAAATTCTAATTGCACTCCAAATGAAACGAAAAGCAATTAAAAATAATGAAGTGATCAAAAAAATAATATATATATATATGTAACCACCTTTCCATTTACCGTCAGGCAATTATCCGTCTAAACATGCATGCGGAAAATTGCTTACACAAATGAAGACATAAAAATTATAAATGTAAAATAATAATTATGATGATGATAATAATCACTGAAATATAAATCATGGTTCGAGGTGAGCGTGTTTTTGTATTATGGTTTAATCACAGATGTATAGGCTGCAGAGTTGTGGTCACAATGAACTGCTCTGTGGAAATAAAGTGAACTGAACTCAAAGCACCTCCTGAGCTGAGATGTCTGAGGTCATTTGCAGCACTCATAGATGATACTGTTCTTGCAACAAAAAAACCCCAAAAAATTCAGAAGACAGAAACGAAGAAAGAGTGAGAACCTTTTATATGCATGTGTTCCACGAGACTGCACGCCTCCGTACAAACACCGTGTCATACATGCACATAGACGGCTTTTCGGTCATCTGTTCTTAATAATGTAATAAAGTGTGTTTCAAGCACGTGTCTGTGTGCCGCGGGGCAAATTATTTGTAATATTAATCTGATGATGATAATAATATCCTAATAATAATAAATACATTAATGGGAAAACGAGCCAAATATTGTCTTGATATCGTCAAAGGCATCAGCTATTGGTGATCACTCTGACCATCGTCGATCCCCGAGATCATCGTCTGCGGCACAGCCCTAATGTGCATTTCTTTCTATAAATGAACAAAATGTTCAGACAGTCTCCTTGCTGGTTTTCCCAACACATTCAGAATCATTACCGGTGTCGCTGCGGCTCGCTTCGTACGTGTGCTTGTAATATTTATATTTGAAAGGCTCATTATTATGGTTTAGTATTTTTCTGTAATGTAGAACAGTGTTAGCAATGGAACTCAAGCCATTTTCTGATGCCCCCCAAAATATATGTATATTTAAGTAATTAATATCATAAACGTGCGACTAATCAACTAATGGCTTAAACTAACGACTACTAGTCGACTAGGAAAATCTTTGGTCGGGGGCAGCCCTAGCTTTAGTGTTATTTTGCCCCCCAGAAAAACAAGTCTCTATAATAATGGTACACTTAAAACATGTTTTTAAATATAATAGATTAATAAAAAATAACCTATGTTGATAGATGCATGCCACAAAAATGACATTTGCATGTGTTACAACCCCCACCCCCTGCTCAGTCACCTTTTTTAACTGTACTGAGTTTGCAGGTATGATTGAAGCAGTCTAATAGTTATTTTAAACTACTACACTTTAAAAGTTTACTGTCAATATAGTGATAAAATTCACCTGTTTTTTTTTCTCCTCTTTGCTTTATATATGGTGATAGTAAATTGACTGACATCGTCTTTTCCAGTCTTACATGTGACTTTTGGGACAATGAGGCTGAGAGTGCGTAAGGCATCTCAGCAGCGGAGCACCACCCTGTCCGCCCAAACCACCAAGACCAAGAGGAAGCACTGCGAGGTGGAAGACACTTTGTCCTCAGAGGACGACAAGATGCAGAAGCGAGACACAGGCATTTTCTCCACCATTAAACGGTTCATCAGAGGCAATGCTGTCAAGGTTTGCATTTAAGCTCTTCTGTTGGGTGTCATTTTGTGGGATCCTTGACACTAGTGCAGTTTGATTTCAGCTGTGTTTCCTATTGTCAGGTGGAGCAGTGCACTCCTGCTAAGAGGAGCCGTGTGGACTGTGATTCAGACAGTAATCTGATTACATCCACTCCTACGACTGGGAACCTGCCCAGCAGAGCCAACCCTAGAACCCGCAGGAAAGGTCCTGTCAATGGAGGTAGGTCGAGAAATTGAAATTGAATTGCAGTTTTAACAGGGACATAATATGCTAGACATGTGTCCTTTCACTTAAAAAATAGAAGTTCAGTGTACTTCTGTAGACATAATAGACGGTCGTGGAAAACCTGGAAATTGCAGGAAATTTAACATTCATAATTTCCAGGCCAAATAAGTCAAATACTTGAGTCCTGGAGAGGTCATTGGCATTTCTATAGTGAATATCCATTTTTCTGCTCAGCTGGTAAATACTTAATCAGTCTGAAATTGCTCTTTGTGAGTGCAATCTCAGCCCACCCAGATTACTTATTGAAAACTAAGATAAAAACCTCCCACATTTGTCATAAGTTCGTAACTATCCGCACATCAACAAATGACCTCCCACATTTACAGTTTAATGCCTATTAAGTGTTCAGCAACTTGATGGTAGTTTTGTAACTCATTTTACATGCAAAAAGGTTAGCCCATCATAACAGAGGTCATTTACATATTGAAGTCTTAAAGGTGTAGTAGATTAATGTGTGTTGACTTTAAAAACAGCCTTATTAAATCTTAACACCATTTCCTAACCAAGTTTACAGTGACCATAAATATGTTTTTGTTTACACTGAAAATGGAACAAATTGCCTCATTTTACACATTCACAGCCAATCTAAACATACTCAATGACCACTTTATTAGGAACATCTGTACATCCACTTATTCATGCGATTATCTAATCAGCCAATCGTGTGGCAGCAGTGCATAAAATCATGCAGATATAGGTCAGGAGCTTCAGTTAATGTTCACATCAACCTCCACCATTCAAATCAAGATTCTATTCTGCTCACCACAATTGTACAGAGAGGTTATCTGAGTTACCGTAGCCTTTCTGTCAGCTCAAACCAGTCTGGCCATTCTCCCTTGACCTCTCATTAACAAGGCGTTTCCGTCGACAGAACTGACACTCACTGGATGTTTTTTGTTTTTTTGCGCCATTCGGAGTAAACTCTAGAGTGTTGTGCATGAAAATTCCAGGAGATCAGCAGTTACAGAAATACTCAAACCAGCCCATCTGACACCAACAATCATGCCATGGTCGAAATCACTGAGATCACATATTTTCCCCAATCTGATGGTTGATGTGAACATTAACTGAAGCTCCTGACCTATATCTGCATGATTTTATTCATTGCTCTGGTGCCACACAATTGGTTGATTAGATAATCGAATTAATAAGTTGATGTACAGGTGTACCTAATATAGTGGTCATTGAGTGTATGTGATTTTGGACCATTGAGATTGCACAGTGGGCTTGGCTAACCAGTGTGACACCACAGTTATAGATGCAAAGCGATCCACAAAATGTCCTGTTGTTGTTGCAGCTGGTTAGGACATGATATAAGGGTCAGAAAGAGGGTGGAAAATGTAAAGGGGAATAAAATGGTCAATCTACACTACAATTGTTTGTCATAAAGAAACCATTAGCACTATAAGTGTACCTATAAAAATAAAGTGGAATATACAGTATAAGTGGAAAAAAAATAATACAATCTGTATGACAACAGTAATGTAGTATATTATTATTATTATTTCACAAATGTTTAAAGATAGACTAATGTAGTTTGTTTTGTGTAGAGTAACTTAATGTTTGACCGTAGTAGAGATTATGGGAACAAAAGAGGAGAATAATGATTAGTATAAAGAACATCACGGCATTCTGTTGGGGTTAAATGTCTCTTATTATTTTGCTCAGATACCATGACAGGACAAAATAAACCAGTGAAGCCCAATGGTAAGCTGGAGGTGCAGACAGAAGTTCCGAACAGTCCACCCCGCACCACCCTCCTGGGAACTATCTTCTCTCCTGTATTTAGCTTCTTCTCACCAGCCACTAAAAATGGTAAGGGCGTGTGATCTCAATTGTCAGACATTTAATGTATGTGGTTGATTTAGCTCTGCCTATTTAATTGTTTTTTTATATGTTTATATTGAAATTGCCCTTACTGTCAAAATTTGGAGAGACTGCAATTATGTCCTCTGTCTGGAGCCCTTGGTGAACAGGTGCGGCCACCTAATTCGAGGCACCTGCTGGAAACTGAAACCAGTTAACCAAACAAATACAGTTACCAATGAAATTTCAATTTTAATTGCAGTGTTTTCATTTTACTTAAGTTCTTAGTGATATCACCTAGGGCTGTGTATCACCAACAATGTTTCGATACGATGGCTAACATGATACAGGTTAATATTGAACTGAATTTCCCTGAGCATAATGTAGTATAACTAAATTGTTTGCCATTTACCTTTCATTTTGCACCATTCATACACAATAATACCCATAAAGATAGGAAAGATAATTTATTTTATCTAAAGCACATTACTTTTTTTGGTCCTTTCTGTTGTTTAAAATATTCCGTTTCAAAATCAAATACTGTTTTTAAAGTTTGTAACAGGTAAGGCAAAGCTTCTAGAAATAAACAATTTAAAGGCCTTTGCACAACAAACGCAAATGTTCGCCTCAATTTCTCATTGTGATTAACATTTTGAATGGAAACAATGGATTACTATGAAGCCATTCACACCTGGAGCATACATTCGTGCGCTGACAAAGCAAGCCTTTTAAAAAATTATTAACACGGTGTCTTTTTATTTTTTTTTTTTTGGCAACTTATTTCTACACACAGTTCTCGTATTCAAATGAGTTACATAAGAATCATAACTTGAAACTGTTATTAGTAAATTGAATTTATATAGTTGAGTGCAGGGTACAAAACAACTGAGTTTGAGTTTAGCAGGATTTGGATATCGTGAGTCATGTCTTACTCCTGACTGCCGGGTTTGGGCAAAAAGTGGAAACACACCTATTGATTTAAGTTTTGCTGGTGGTAGCAAGAGTCTCATCCAATTTAAAGATCTACTACTGCTCAAGTGATTAAAACAGCCAACTTGCTCTGTTTGACTGATAGGTTACCCTCAAACTTTCAGAGTGCTGCATAATATCGATATGGATGCAGCTGTATCGATACGCCCATTGACAAGGAGAACAATGTTTTTACCTATCGATATCTTGTACACAGCCCAAATATCACCGCCTCTGTAATAAACCTCTGCCTGACTCTCTGTCATTCTTCCTCCAGCTACGGCAGGGTCTGATTCCCCGGGCCAGGCAGTGGAAGCTGAGGAGATTGTGAAGCAACTCGAAATGGAGCAGCTCGAGGAAACCCCTTCAAGCACTACCACCGATGGCGGAGACCAGACCTTTGACCCTGCGCTAAACCCTAGATCTCTGCCCTATGCAGACACATCAGTAGAGGAAGGGGAGATCATCACAGAGGCTGATATGCCACCACTAACTGGTGAGTATTTCAGTTAGTGCTGCAACAACTAATAAAATTGATAATGAAAATAACCGACAATGAACTTCATTATCGATTAGTTGGATATGTGCAGCGTGCTCGGAGCTCCGTCAGTGATGTCACTTTACAGTAGTAAAAAATTTGTTTGCATGATAACTCTAAACACACAGCGTTTATGACTCTGAAAACCAGTTAGACACTTCAAAAGCATCTGTCTGACACATGTACATGAATTGACAATTAAAACTAGCACATAGGTAATGTACGAACACGGCCTGTGAGAACTGGACAGATTGACTAATTATTTCAAAATGTATTGCTGTCGACTGTAGGCTGAGGTTCAATGATATGGGAATACTACCAAAATATTGACTTCTAAAGTCACTTTTTGTATTGTCAAATCAATGCTTTTCTCATCTGCCATAATAAATTTCACTCTGAATATATTATATCTTTATTACATAATAGCAGTATATTATGTATTATATTGAGTTCTTTATTTGGGGGCATTTCTCAGCAAATATTAATGTTTGCGATTTAATTGCGATTAATCGGCATGTCAAGTACTTTGATTTAAATAGTTTAATCGAATGACAGCCCTACTTTAATTAAGAACAAACATTCAAATTTAAATTTTATTAATTCAGGCTTTGTTTAACCCCTTATAAGTATCGTGAGAGTATCAAATTGTGAATTCAGTATCATGAATAGAACAGAATCGTGAGATTACACAGTTGTTTTTTAATAAATGCATTTTAAAAAAATTATTTTTTAATTCTGATTAATTGAAGAAATCATATTAATCCATTATTAAAAGACTCGCGAGAACAACATTTTGCATCATTGACATAAAACCTGTTATGCATCACCTTGGCACACCATATTTGAATGTATGTGAGAGCAAGATTTTAAGTAAAAGACAATTTAAAAAAAGTATGACAATTATAATGTTTGTGTGAAATATTGATTTAAAAGTGAACTTTTAATAAAAATGGGTGTAATTTTAGCTATAAGGTTTCAAGAGGGTAAATCCTCACCTTTTCCCTTTTGGTTAGCCGTAGGTTCTAACAGCAGTTACCCAGATGTCCCGCCATCGCCTCCTGCAGAGGGAACTTATGAAGAGGACTGGGAGGTTTTTGACCCGTGAGTGAGCATTTCAATTTCTACACATTTAAAATATAAAATACCTTAAAAGCTTAATGCTGTTTTTCTGACATGTTATGATCTCTGATCTTCACAGTTATTTCTTCATCAAACACGTGCCTCCTTTGACTGAGGACCAGCTTACACGTAAACCGGCGCTCCCTCTCAAAACCAGGAGCACACCTGAGTTCTCCCTTGTTCTAGATCTAGTAAGCTGACAATACATTTTATTGCTGATCTTAAACATATGCTTCAGGTTCAATACAAACTGAATACAAACAAAAAATAATTTCAAGATGTGCATCAGCTTGTAAAAACAAGAAAAACCTATGTATACAGTCTATGTGGCAAAAAACTGCAGGATACACATTAAAATACTCCCTGTTTTGAAAGTATAGCCACATGACATTGGGAGTTTCTCAACACTTTGGAAGAATGAACTCGGAAGGACAGGAGGACGTAAAATGCATCAATTGCGAGCTTTGAGATGTGCTGCTGTTTTCCTGTTGCGCAATTAACCGTCACAGCACATTTGAATACATTGAGAGAACTTCTGGCATTATCACACCAGTGCCAGCATTAATATCATCACACCAGTGGTGTTTTGCAGGACTAGTGACACGTTAAAAGAATAAAGTCTGTAAACACTCGTTTTCTCCATGTTTATTACTGTATTAAAATTATGCCCAAAAAAACAACAAATGTTGACGGAGTATAACAACTCTCACGAGCCGTCAGACTTTCGCGAGCTTACGGGAAACTCTTGAGGAAAAAACAAAACGATAAATGTACTTCGTCTGCCACCGTAGTACCGTGTTCTTGCCCACAAGTCTCCATCCGATGCATCCTCGATTTCAAGGACACATCCGGGTAATTTCCTGCATTCTCGGTACTTGCGTTCTTGAGGATTGGAGTCGAACTTCGGCAGTGGATGATGTAGAACGAGTCCACGAGAACTTAAGAACACAAAAGAATACACATTGAGAAACAGCCTTAGTCTCACCCCTAAAAGAATGATTTAGATAAATTACTCTGCTCAAATAACACCAAATATACAGAAGAATGAATGTAACTGATTTAACAAAAACACGAGTTGCAAGTTTTTGCGCTTAGCCCTCTGAAATGCCTTGCCCCATAAACTTCCACATTAAGATTAATACTGTAAAAACTGTTTTCTACAGCTGTAGATAAAGCTTAAGTTGTATTGAACCTTTTAACTTCTTTGTTACAAGGTTTTTAAGGAATTGTCTAATTAGAATTAGAAAGTTTACGTTCCTTGCTTGTGAACTAGGATGAGACTTTGGTCCACTGCAGCCTAAATGAATTGGAGGATGCAGCCTTGACCTTTCCTGTGCTTTTTCAAGATGTCATTTACCAGGTACAGAAGCAACTGTCTCTTCCTAGCTCTCACAAACTATCAACATTTCACATTATTTCTTCGTATGTTTCACATGCGCGGTTGCTCTTTTCTGCACTGGTTTGTATGTAGCTATGTAAGAGTGCTTCGTTTTCCTATTCTTAAAGGTATATGTCCGGTTACGGCCATTCTTTAGGGAATTCCTTGAACGCATGTCTCAGATTTATGAGGTAAGTGTGATATATTTTTCCTTAATGCAAACTGAATTGTTGTACTGCTAAAAACAAGATGAAAAAAGTTTAGTTTTTAAATATTGTGTTATTGTGAACACATTTTGATATGCAAAAACCTAGAAAACATGTAACATGAAAAATTACGTTTTCAAGTCACTTGTTTAGTCCTATAAGGCTTTTTCTTCTCTATTCTAATAAATATCTTGCCATTGATGTGGTCTACAGTTTTCTCTTATGGCAGGGCACTAATGAAATGACTGAATTATCCACAGATCATTCTTTTTACTGCTTCCAAGAAGGTGTATGCTGACAAGTTGCTGAACATCCTCGATCCTAAGAAACAGTTGGTTAGGTCAGTTGCTTTTGTATGAATTACTATTGGTGACTATTACTATATTTTCTTTATGTAAAAAGGATGACATAAATTGCATTGAAGACCCCATTAAATGTTTTCTTTCCTGTGATAATGTACAGTATTTCCTATTGAAACAGAAAGCTAGGGGCAGGACATATATCAGGTCTCATCCCTTGTTCTCATATAGTCATTAGTTTGTGTTACAGTCATGAACTATGCTTTTATACTTGCTGTTTTGAGTTGGAAGAGAAAAACTGCATTTTAAATGCATAAGCAAAAAGTAGATCTGCATAAAGTTTATTTGTCAGCTTTTAGGAGTAACTTGTATTTACGTAGATAGCCTCTAGGCTAGCAGTCATGAACTTAACGCCTTAAAACGTAAATTTTCATTGCTTGGGGTCTTTAAATTGAAGATTAAAATTATATGCATGTCCTTAACCACTAATAGGATGTAGATGTGGTCTGAATGCCCAAGATGTGAGTAGTAAGCCCAGAATGCTTTTTTTCCCCCTCAGGCATCGGTTGTTCCGCGAGCACTGTGTCTGCGTCCAAGGCAACTACATCAAAGACCTTAACATTCTCGGGAGAGATCTGTCCAAGACGGTGATCATAGACAACTCACCTCAGGCTTTTGCCTACCAGGTTTGTGAATCCTTTTCAAGTTTTACCTCCATTGATGTGGTCTGTGGTGAGTTATTAGTATGTAAAGCTCAGGGTGTGCTCCTCTCATTGCAGCTTTCCAATGGGATCCCCATTGAGAGTTGGTTTGTGGACAAGAATGACAATGAGCTCCTAAAGCTGGTGCCGTTTTTGGAGAAGCTGGTGGAACTGGTACGTGCATCTCATGTCTTTTTGTGTTTGATTTTTCCTGCTGTTTAAAGGTGGTGTTTATTTTTATGATTTTAACATGCTTCTGTGCCTGTTTAACCCTTTAAGCTTGGATGGGCCCGCAAGAAAAATAATTGTCAAAATATTAATATCAACAATCTTGACCAACACAAGAGGTATCATTTGAAAGCTTAAAAGCTCTACTTTACAATGCTTGTAGGCATTATGACTGACCAAAACTGAACAAGTGCTTTGCAGTTTGCAGACAGATCTGAAGTTTTCAGTTTTGATAATTTATGAAAAATGTTGAACTGCACATTGTTTTGTAATCGGTAAAAACATCAAACTTAAATAGCCATGTGTCTTATGTTGTAGAATGCAACCAACCTATTTTTTTACTCAGACAAAAATATAGCGAGTAATAGCCAAGTAATTTTGTCTTTGACATTTGTTTCATGTGAACATTGCTCGTATACCGCATTTTCACTTATAACTAAATGAAAAATAAACCGAACATAAAATATCATATACAATTACTTAGAGGTGATTATCTTACAGATGAGCCCAAACACAAGGTAATGGGATGTATGGATCATTAGATAATATACACAAAGCATAATTTGCACAGTGCACACTGCATCTGCCTATCTGACGTCTTGCAATTTGGCTGAAAACACGTTAGCTTTCCTGGATCATATGATGTCATCAGAAATTATGTGGCATCATGGAACGCTAAACCAATCAGATTGGATTCAGATTGGTGCTAAAATTCCTCCATATTTGGGCAGAGAGACATTTGATTTGTGACTTACATATGGCCACCAGGAGATGGCACCAACTACATTACACAGACTCAATGATGACTTAAATGGCACAGAATGAAACTCATTCTGTGGAATCTCATTACTAAAATCATGTCTGCATGCTAAGCAAACCTTTAGTTATTGTTGTGTTTGTGTAATTAGTTTTTATGTACAAATATTATCTTTGTTTGGAGAGGCTTTTGGACACTTGAAGATGTTTTTAAATAGTAGGATAAGTTATTTTTGTAATGATGTAACTTGATTGCTTTGAATGAACACAATTTTTGTTTAAATTTACATGATTGAGAACAAAAGTTTTTTTTTTTGTATTTGTTTAGCTGAGTCTCGCAGAATTTATCGTAATCTATATGATTAAATAATAGTTTTCTTTACAATGATACCAAACACTTGACCCTCCTTGTTTTTTGTCTTTTTCATCGAGTTATAAGCCTTTAATTTTGTATATACCACTGAAACAGGAAATCTTAAACACCTTCAGAGCTTAAAGGGTTAATGTACAGAGACGAAAAGTAAATTGTAATTGTATAATTTAAGTAAATCGATATTTTGTATTACATTTGGTGCAGAAATTATATTTCAACTGTAAGATTTAAAAATAGTTTTACACCCTTTTTCAAGGTGTAGTGCACAAGTATCTGCTTCAAACAAAGACTGCTGGTCTGTCAATGAGTTCATTTTTGTTGACTATGCATATTTGCTTTTATTACAGAATGAGGACGTTCGGCCACAAATACGAGAGAGGTTTCGCCTGCATGATCTCCTACCACCGGATTGAAGTCTAAATGAACATTTCAACCTGACTGTTTTTAAGCAGTGAGAATTTAAATCATGGGGAAGGGAGAATATGCCACAAACTATTGGCCATAAGGATTTCAATCATTCTTTTAATTGGGTTGTTTTGGGGTGGGGGTGGGGGGGACTATGGACAGATGTTTTAAAAAACAAATGACTTGATGTATGCATACGTTTTCTATACACACACATTTATGGAACTGAAGGTGAAGCCAAGAAGATCATTTTTGACTGGTCATCCATCTTGGCTCTGAAACCGGGGAGACAATATGGAGTGAAGTTTATGCCTGAATTGGACTTTAATGTAAAGCGCTGTGCAGAAGTCGTCGTACGTCACTCCTTTTGGTGCTCAAAGGGACCCTCTGCCCTTCCAGGCCACTGGCTTACTTCAACGGGAACAACCAGTTAAATATAAATATATACAACATGAAAATATACATTCAACTATGTGTGTATATGTATATATAACATTTGTACATATATATTTTTCCTGTCAAGTTTGTAAAACACGACTTGCCCTTTGGTTTTAATTCATTATGCATTCCTTTTTAGTTAAAGGTCTTTTTCATAGACAAGCTGGCTTTTTAATTTTTTTACTCAAGATTTTATGTATATTTAATGGCCTATCTTTTTCGCTTTAGCTTTGGAACTCTTGTAATCCGGTGAAGTGTAATCGCGTATCCAGTCACATCCCATGTGGAGCGTATGGAAAAACAATAACAAAATGCTAAATTGTAAATCTTCAATCTTGTTTCTCTTTCTCTGTCTAGTTGTGGCTTTCAGTTACTGACCGCTTAATCCCATTTATTCATGTCAGTCCTAATTTGGGGGAATTTAAAATTTTCTGTTCTTAGATTGTTTTTATATACTAGTTTAGCTGAAATGTAAAATACTCTGTGCTACAAATGGCTATTCTGTGGAAAAATAATGCTTTGTCTTTTTTCTGATATGTCCGTTAATTGTAGCACAAGCACATGAACTAGCTTAAATCACAGCATATCTGCAATATTCCATGTTTTTTTTTCCACTTGGTGGTCCTCTCTTGCAATCCTATTTGGAATACTGTTTTAGGAGTTATCATGTACAGCTCTACCTACCTCTGAAGGGTAGACCTTCCATTTCATTCAGTGTTACCCCAATGTTTTTTATTTCAGTGGATATTAATACATGATTTTAATGTACCAGAAGAATCAGAATGGGTGTTTTATCTTTTATCATATTGTCCATATTCCCCAAGTAATGGCATTAACAATTTTTAGAAACTAGTGGTTGACTGATGGCCAATATATACTTAGTAATACAATCTAATGACAACAGAAGTTGTTTGAAAGCAACACTTGTTTTACACAGTATATACTGAAAATCACTAAATTAGTGGATATATCAGTTGACAAGCCTGTCGGTTGTGAAACTGAGTAACCCAAGCAGACACTGTTATTGGATGATGTAGAGAATCTCAAAATAGTCTAATATTAATTGATAGCCAGGCTGATATATCGGTCCATCACTAGAAGGGGAAAATTAGTTTTTATTGTACTGAGAATATTGAAACTCGGACTGAGTTTGAATGGTATGGAATGGCGACGTCACCATGTTGACATGGCAGAATTGATGGCTATAAATTTTAGCCAAGAACATGTGATAGCTCTTGTCATTTAAGTGAACAACATTTTCTCACAAATGGTCAAATCGGCCAAAAAACAAATTATTTATTTTTATAAGTACAATAGATGAAATAATTATTTCAATAGGATGGTTGTGTGTAGCAGTTTGGTTTTGACTGATTGATGAGGCCTTTTTTTAAAGAGTGGTCAATTGAATGTATTTCAGTGAAGGTTTTAAAGCACACATGGAGCAACAAAAAAAACATTCTTAAAGATCTTTTCAGAATATGTTACATTTTGTATGTACATTTTCCTGGAATGTTAACTTTTTTTATATATATATATATATATATATATATAGTGTCAGTGAAATTTTATTGGGTCCTGAACTGTAGCTTTGACTATTAAAACAAAAAAAAAACCAGCATGCAGAAAACTGCAAGACTAAAACATTAAATTTGCTGTTTTTTTTTTACTTTTAAAACATTAAATTTGCTTTTTTACTGTTAGCTGTTGAGAACATTTCTGTAAATGTAAAAAAAAAAAAAGGGTATTGCACAATTCTGCACACTTTGTGGTGAAGGTTAATTCTTACAAATATTGGTAACAGTTAAAAGTGAGTAACGGTTATATATACATGTATATATTATTTTAAAAAATGTGTTCATAAAACCGGCTTTCAGTGGCACATTTGTGTCTTTGCCAGCCCAGGAAAAAAGTTCTAACACAACTTTTGTTTAAAAAGAAATGCATAATTCAAAAGGCAAAAAAGAAAAAGTATTAGTTTTACAAAAAAATCGCCATGGAAATCATAGTTCATAGACCAAACTAGTACAGTTATTGTTGGCACATTTTTATTTTCAACTGGTATTTTGGTTGGAGGCTATAGTAAAAGTTTGTGAAGTTTTGAATTACCATTGCATTTTTATTGAAATAGCCATGGTAGCCATAGTTTGCACCAAAATACCGTAATTACTACCATGGAGCCCTAAAATAAGGTTACTACAATTATTGTTTTTACCATAAATCATTATAAATATGTTATCTCCTTCAAACAGTGTAAGCTTTCAGAATCTTTGTCATTTTGTTCAATGTTAAATGAGAGTGGTGGATATAAAATCATGTTCACTCAGTTTTATTGTTGTAACCAATGTATTAACTGTCATTTTGGCGGGAACTATCATGATCTACAAGTAAATGTCCCCTTCAGTCTCCTGCCCTCCGGTCCAGCTGGTGGCGCTGCATTGTCTTCCCCGCTCTGCATAAACCAAGAGTCATCAGTGTGAAAGAAGCGGAGGCCTGTTTAATTTCTGTCGTTTGGTTGATAAGTTCGCGTCCGCTGAAAGTCGCTCGTTTGACACCGGGCTTATGTCGAAGGACGGCCGGCACGATGGGCGCCGGCGAGGCGCGGGTCAACAGCACCGGTTCGGGCTAAGATCTGGTCAGTGCGGGGATGGGAGAGATAGATCGGGCAGTAACAGTTCTGGATCATCTCATGGAGGAGGCAGAGGCAGGAATACGCCCATCAACATCGCCCTAAAGGTAATAAACAACCGCTGTGTCCCAACATACAATGTGTTGTCTACATAGACAGCAGTTTCGGATGTTCGTAGAGCAGCAATGATGCCCCAAAATGCTGTCTATGTAGTCACCTACCTGTCAGTTAGGGTGTTTGAGCATTCCCTTGCAAAAATTTACCATGGCAACCATAGTTTCCGCCTGTATACCAAAGTTACTACAATTATTGTTATTAAAATGCTAAACTGGTATCATTTTGATTACTTCTGACATTAAAAAGAAATAACAGTAACAACTTTTTGCACTGTTTGAAGGCAATCCCCTATGTGTTATGTTTTTACAGTAGTAACAGTACCTGTTGTAACTATGGGATGTTGTGAAAACTGGTTTCATGGTAAATGTTTTTCACAATGTTGTTTCATCATAAAGAACAGTGGATTTTTACATTTTCAGAAGAAAATGTGAATTGCGCGTTTCTGAGGAGAACTTGCCCTCTTGTTTAGCAGATTGTGGTTGCTAGGGTGTCACTTGGTGGTTGTTGGGGTGTTTTAGATGGGTATTTATAGGCCCAAGTAGTCAAAAGATCCAACCGCCAAGTCTCTATGATATCCTTATCCCTAGAAATGACTCTAGTTGCTCATTTAGTGCAAGTCTATGGGATTTTTTTGTCATCTACCAGGTGAAATTGCGTTAGGGAGTGGCCATAGGCTCTTGCATCTGAATTTTTAATTATGTGGGCTTATGTGGAGCGTAAATAGTTGTTGGTAATTAATAAGGGTTGTAGTTGTGTTTACATTTCATACAAAATCTTTGTTTAAACAATGGCCCTTAACACTTACTTAGTTTAATAATGTTAAACCATGACTTGCACTATACATAAGTAATATTGGCATTATATTCATGATGTTATCCAGAGAAGAACTGGCCCCCACAGTGAGCCTGGTTTCTCCCAAGGTTATTTTCTCCATTAACCAACATCTTATGGAGTTTTGCATTCCTTGCCACAGTCGCCTTCGGCTTGCTCACTGGGGTTCTAAATACAATTATTATTTGCTTATTTTTAAAACACAATTCACAATCGTATTTTATCAAACTACACAATGATGACTCTAAGACATTATATATATTACAGTTTCATTTTCTGTTAATGCATGATTTTCTGTAAAGCTGCTTTGAAATGATTTGTGTCATGAAAAGCGCTGTACAAATAAAAATGACGACTTGACAGTTCTGTTTCATACTACCTATGCTGTTTGTGTTCCACTTACCTTAATTTTTTTTTTTTTTTGTAAATTCAAAATGCCAGTTTATTTCAGTGTGTCATCCATGTCTGTTGCACAAACATTGCAGAAAAAGATATGCACAGTAGCTTAATACACGGGGTTAGGGGTCTGATTAAATGTGCAATAGAAATAGTAATGCTTGTCTTAAGAAACAATACTAATAGGGTCCTGGGTAGTTCAGCAAGTAAAGACGCTGACTACCACCCCTGGAGTCGCGAGTTCGAATCCAGGGTGTGCCGAGTGACTCCAGCCAGGTCTCCTAAGCAACCAAATTGGCCTGGTTGCTAGGGAGGGTAGAGTTCATTGGGTAACCTCCTCATGGTCGTGATTAGTGGTTCTCATTCTCAATGGGGCGCGTGGTAAGTTGTGCTTGGATCGCGGCGAGTAGCATGAGCCAGGATGACTTATAGCACATTGGGAATTGGGCATCCCAAATTGGGGAGAGAGAGAAAAAAAAAAGAAACACTACTAATAAGCCACTGATTAAATGGTTAAAAATGGTAACCAAATAAACATTAGACTACGACAGTAAAACATAATTGCATTCACTGATGAATATAAATAATATACAGTTGTGCTCAAAAGTTTGCATACCCTGGTAGAAATTGTGAAATTTTGGCATTGATTTTGAAAATATGACTGATCATGCAAAAAAACTGTCTTTTATTTAAGGATAGTGATCATATGAAGCCATTTATTATCACATAGTTGTTTGGCTCCTTTTTAAATCGTAATGATAACAGAAATCACCCAAATGGCCCTGATCAAAAGTTTACATACCCTTGAATGTTTGGCCTTGTTACAGACACACAAGGTGACACGCACAGGTTTAAATGGCAATTAAAGGTTAATTTCCCACATCTGTGGCTTTTTAAATTGCAGTTAGTGTCTGTGTATAAATAGTCAATGAGTTTGTTAGCTCTCACATGGATGCACTGAGCAGGCTAGATACTGAGCCATGGGGAGCAGAAAAGAACTGTCAAAAGACCTGCGTAACAAGGTAATGGAACTATATAAAGATGGAAAAGGATATAAAAAGATATCCAATGCCTTGAATATGCCAGTCAGTACTGTTCAATCACTTATTAAGAAGTGGAAAATTCGGGGACTTGATACCAAGCCAATGTCAGGTAGACCAAGAAAGATTTCAGCCACAACTGCCAGAAGAATTGTTCGGGATACAAAGAAAAACCCACAGGTAACCTCAGGAGAAATACAGGCTGCTCTGGAAAAAGATGGTGTGGTTGTTTCAAGTGATTGAACAGTACTGACTGGCATTTTCAAGGCTTTGGATATCTTTTTATATCCTTTTCCATCTTTATAAAGTTCCATTACCTTGTTACACGGATCTTTTGACAGTTCTTTTCTGCTCCCCATAGCTCAGTATCTAGCCTGCTCAGTGCATCCACATGAGAGCTAACAAACTCATTGACTATTTATACACAGACACTAATTGCAATTTAAAAAGCCACAGGTGTGGGAAATTATCCTTTAATTGCCATTTAAACCTGTGTGTGTCACCTTGTGTGTCTGTAACAAGGCCAAACATTCAAGGGTATGTAAACTTTTGATCAGGGCCATTTGGGTGATTTCTGTTATCATTATGATTTTAAAAGGAGCCAAACAACTATGTGATAATAAATGGCTTCATATGATCACTGTCCTTAAATAAAAGACTTTTTTTTTTTTTTTTTTGCATGATCAGTCATGTTTTCAAAATCAATGCCAAAATTTCACAATTTCTGCCAGGGTATGCAAACTTTTGAGCACAACTGTATACATATCACACACACACACACACACACTTTCAGAACAACTTTACATAAATATAAAGGTCCATTTTAACACAATTTTTGTAGCCCAGTTGAATTTTATTAATACAATATAATACTGAATTATTATTATGAGGATTATATGTTTTTTTTGTACAATAGAAACAAATTTCAGTCCTTTTTAGGTCACCTTCATCTGGTGCTTTTATTTTGGTGGAAAGCTGAAAGTTCTGTCCTATTAACTTCACATTCACTTCCAGCTTTTATTTTGGCCAAAAATTTAAAGGGTAGTGTGTATTTGACAGTTTGCGATGTTGCTCTCTACAAATCTGGTGAAATGTGGTCACCTCCTTCCTTTCTCTGATACCTTGTCCCATTTTTGGATTTGTATAATACCGTATAGCGGTTACAAAGAAGAAAGCTTTACAAATTTTTTACTGTGAGCAATGTGTCTGCATCCAAGCAAAATGCATTCATGTACATCACACACCAGCGCTTAACTTCTCATACATCACAAAATAAAAAGACACATTTATTGCTCTAATTGTCATTTTCTTTCCCCACAAATTTCCCTGTCTGGTAGGCTTAGTCAAAACGCTGCATCTTATCATGGAGATTTTAAACTGTTTTTTAGAAAGAATTATGTGGATGATAATTAAAGGTGCTGTAAGCTTTTTTATTTAATAGAAAGGTATGCAAAAAAGTTTCCTACTCGCTGAAAGATATAATTGAAATAAGTGTCATGAGATATCTCACCGTTCTCTGTGGCCGCTTTAGACTTTGTAAACGGCAAACAAATATTTGTCCGCAGTCTCTGATGCTTTCTGCCTGTCAGTCATTTTGTGCGTTCTCATAGTGTTGTTGTTGCAGCGAATTACTGAGGTGTAATGCCAATTTCCTAATTTATAATTTGTCAGTATTTCACTACTGTTCTGTTTGACAACCTTGGGAACATGCTTTTTGTCAGCTTCAATGGTATCGGTGCAGTGTTTTGGAATGTCGGGGCATGGCTAAATCAACGGCTCAGTCACGAGGAATTTAGAACATCTAAAAACATTTACAGCACCTTTATTGCAGAAAACGGGGACTGGGGACTTGGGCCATTTATCGGTAAGTCCGATGTTGAAAAACTGATGACCGATGAATCAAAGAAGTGTAAATATCAGTAAAAATGAACTGTAAATCCTATTGTTTGTCGAGTTCTAGTCATATGGTGTTTCTGTGACTACCAAAAAGTTAGACATCTGTCCTTCACACATTTGGAATTCCTTTGGTTGTTCCCATTATGTAGGGGTGTCTCGATACTGATGCTGGTATCGGAATCGGTTCGATACCACACTCATGTACTCATAGAAATGCTCTGATACCAAAAACCAATACCATCTGACTTACGAATGTCATTACGTAAACAATCACCCACCAGATGGCCATTTATCGGTTTACTTACTGACTTGCTTCACAATTTGACTAAATCCGAGCTGGTTTTAATCAGTGACTTAAACTGGGATTGGTTATCGCTGTCTTCAAATCCATTCAAGGATATTTGTGACTCTCTTTGTTTGGTGCAATTAATAAATTCACCAACCTGGTTAATTGAAAAAGATATGGTCAAATCCACTTTACTTGATGTTATCTTAACAAATGCACCCACAGATTCTCTGCAGTTGTAGTTTTTTGTAATGATGTTAGTGATCACTGTGCAGTAGCTTGTGTGAGAAATTTTAGGATTCTTTTTAAAAAAAATATATTTTATCCCCTTTTCTCACCAGTTTGGAATGCACAGTTCCCACTGTTTACTAGGTCCTCGTAGTGGCGTGGTTACTCGCCTCAGTCCGGGTGGAGGAGGGCAAGTCTCAGTTGCCTCCGCTTCTGAGACAGTCAATCCGCTCATTTTATCACGTGCATGACACAGCGGAGACTCGCAGCATGTGCAGGCTCATGCTACTCGCCGTGATCCATGCACAACTTACCACACGCCCCACTGAGAATGAGAACCACTAATCACGACCACGAGGAGGTTACCCCATGTGACTCTACCCTTCCTAGCAACCAGGCCAATTTGGTTGCTTAGGAGACCTGGCTGGAGTCACTCAGCACACCCTGGATTCGAACTAGCGAACTCCAGGGATGGTAGTCAGCGTCAATGTCATTCAACGTACTTGGAAATCGGCTATGGTTCTCCCTCTATTAAAGGGTGGAGACCCCTCTGACGTGAATAACTATCGTCCCATTTCCAGACTGTCTGTTATGGCAAAAGTTTTTGAGTCTTTTGTAAGTGATCAATTAAAACAGTTTTTATCGGAACATAAAATTCTAAAAGAATTTCAGTCAGGTTTTAGATCAGACCATAGCACTATAACAGTGGCTATGCTAGTTACTAATGATATTATCTAATCTTTAGATGGGAAACAGCATTGTGCAGCTTTATTTGTTGATTTGTCTAAAGTGTTTGTATCTGTAGATCGTGAATTGCTGTTATAGAGAATGTATAGACCTTAGTGAAATGTCTCTGAATTTGTTTAAGAACTATCTAATCGAAAGAATGTGTTTCGGTAGAGAATTACATTTTACATTTACATTTATGCATTTGGCAGACGCTTTTATCCAAAGCGACTTATAGTGTACTTATTACAGGGACAATACCCCTGGAGCAACCTGGAGTTAAGTGCCTTGCTCAAGGACACAATGGTGGTGGCTGTGGGGATTGAACCATCAACTTTCTGATCACCAGTTATGTGCTTAAGCCCACTATGACACCACCACTCCAACTATTTATACTTCAGTACCACTAACAGTTAATCCGCAAGGGTCTATTTTAGCTCCTATTTTGTTTTCTATTTTTATAAATGATTTAGGTCAAGGAACAAATATAGCGAAGCTACATTTTTACGCTGATGACACAATTATTTATACAGTTGCACCTTCTTTGAATCAAGCCATAGAACTTCTGCAGGATTCCTTTCATTCATTGCAGCTTAAACTGCTAAAATTAAAATTGGTCTTAAATTACAAAAAAAAAAAAAACTAAATTTTGAAATGTATGATTTGAACTCACTGTCGCTCTAACTTTTAATTCTACCATAGATGGTATTTGTATAGAAAGAGTAACTTCATACAAATACCTAGGCATTTGGCTTGATGAAAAGTTGGCTTTTAATGTGCATATTGATAATCTGATGAAAAAGCTTAGACCGAAGCTGGGTTTCCTTTTTCGTTAAAAAAAAAAAATGCTTCCCATTTGAAGCCAGAAAGAGGGCTGTGCAAAACACATTTCTGTCTGTTTTAGATTATGGTGATTTACATGCATGCAACCTCATCATTACTTAAAAAGTTGGATTCTGTATATCATGCTGCATTACACTTTGTAACAAATGTTGGTTCACGTACTCACCATTGCATTTTAGAAGAAAAATGCACATGTTACTATTTATTGCTAAGGCATTGTTAGGCAAACTTCCTTCTTACATTTCCAGACTTTTATCATACCACACCAGCAATTATAGCACTGGATCAACTAATGGTATTCATTTAAATGTTCCTAGGGTATACTCGGAGCTTGGTAAAACTGCTTTCTCTTTTTATGCTCCATGGGTATGGAATGATCCGCAAGTTACCATTACTCTAGAATCACTTACCTCTTAGATATGTTTACAGGAAAACGATACATATGTTATTATCAAGAATGTGATTTTTGCCCTAATATCAAAAGTCTTACTAGAAAAAATAAATTATGATCCAATGTGAATTTTCTTGATTAAAAATATATGACCGTGCCTGGTAATGTGCATGTAAAATGGCTAGAAATAGCATTTTAGCTTAGTGTAAAGCTGACAGTTTACACAAGGTTTATTTCTATTTCTTCTGCTCCAAACTTACTTCAAACTTACTTCTCTGTCTGCTCGTATGAATGTAACACATCATAAGAAAGTGTTTCACCGCTGTTCCAATGCACTTTGGATCGCATCATTTATATGTATAAATGTTTTCCATCTGAAAGGACTAAATATTAAATGAAACAAATGACAATAAAATGCAAAGTAATCTCTTCAGTAATCAAAATACATTTTGAATGTAACTGTATTCTAATTACCAATGATTTCAATTGTAACTGTAGTGGAGTACAGTTACTTATATTTTTTATTTTAAATACGTATTCCCGTTACATGTATTCCGTTACTCCCCAACCCTGTAAATAAATAAATAAATCGGTGCACAAATTAAAATCACGTTATGTCCCAGTGAGATTATTTAACCTCAAAAGCTGCAATCGAATGAGATAAATATATAGTTTACTTTGCATGTGCTGCGTGCTTCAGATGTGAGCAGTGCACTAGTGAATGTGTGAAGACAGTGTTGTGCTGACACCAGCTGCACCGCACATACCTTAAAGCTCCTCCTTGGCTCATACAGGGAAAATACCGTCATCAGCATCCAGCGCTCTGTTTGTTGCAGATGACCGCGAACAGAGCGCAGATTCATGTTGTAGCGCGAGGCACATACAGAGTACATACTTATTTAATTAAATAGCAGGCTCTTGCAGTTTAATAATCACTTTGAGTCACGTAGTGCCTGGCTTTTCCAGACTGAAAAGATGCTGTCATCACACAGAAACACTTCAAAATGAAAGCTCCATCAAAATAAAAGCTCAATTTAAATGAATAAAAGTATGACAGAAATAGATCACTACTGTACAGTTATGTAATATTCACTGTAATACTACTACTACTAATACTAATAAGTCAATAGTGTTATTATATTTAAGCAATATCTCACATCTGAGATGCTCTGTTATGCAGCACTTTATTTGACAAAATATAACTCCAATGTTGTATTTTGGTTTGTGCTGTGAGGTTCTGTATAAAAGCACTTCATTTGATTAAAAAAAAACAACAACATTATGTTGAAAATTAATTGTTATATTTTCATTTGATTTAAAGTTATTATTTATTTAAACACTATTTTGATGATAAAATTGAAATAATCTGTTGATATGGAATTCAGAAAAAGTAAAACAAAAAAACAGGTATCGCGAGTATCAGAAAGAATGTATCGGTACTCATACTTGCTCTCAGAAAAATGGTATCAGGACATCCCTACCATTAAGAAGTCATGGAATAATAAAATTGAGTTTTCCAGGCCTGGAAAGGTTTGAAAACCAATAAATGCCTTTAAGACTTGTCATGATTTGTTGAGATGCATTTGTCACATATTAATCATTTATTATTTTATCACCACTAAACATAAAGCAAACATATTAAATGCCATGTAGCTTGTAACTAGATGATAATGTTATTCTCAATTTAAAAGAATAGTTCACACACAGTTCACAAATTCTCTCATCATTTACTCACCCTCTTGATATCCCAGATGTGTATGACTTTCTGTTGTCTGCTGAACAAACAAAGATTTTTAGAAGAATATTTCAGCTCTGTAGTTCCATTCAATGCAAAGAAAATGTTGATGCTCAAAAAAGCACATAAAGGCAGCATAAAATAATCCATAAGATTCCAGTGGTTAAATCCATACCTTCAGAAGCGATATTATAGGTGTGGGTGAGAAACAGATCAATATTTAAGTCCATTTTTGCTAGTGTTTTGAGAAATTCTTCTCCCTGCCCAGTGGGGGCGTATGCATGAAGAATGTGAATCACCAAAAACAAAAAGATGAAGAATGTGAAAGTTAAAATGGAGATGGATGACTGAGCAGGGAGGAGAATTTATTGTAAAAATTGACTAAAATATTGATCTGTTTCTCACCCACACCTATCATATCGGTTCTGAAGACATGGATTAAACCACTGGAGTTGAATGGATTACTTTTATGCTGACCTATTTGATTTTTGGAGCTTCAAAGTTCTGGCCATCATTCACTTGCATTGTATGGACCTACAGAGCTGAAATATTCTTCTATAAACCATAATTTGTGTTTGTCTGAAAAAAGAAAGTCATACACATCTGGGATGGCGTGAGGTGAGTAAATGATGAACAGTTCCTTTAATGCATGTGAACTTACGGACTGATCACTCTGTAAATTAGGTGACAGTAGGTCGAAATTCTTTTGCTGAAATCAGTCTTTGCATACAGAAATTCGAAACACTGCCCCCTGTGGCCAAAGTTGGAGGTGTTGTTGAACATTTGGGCACGTGTGAGCTCCAGTTTCCGGGTAAAATGTCCACAGAGTGGCCCCAAAAATGAATAATATTTTCAATTGTAATTGATTGTTTATGTGAACGCAATTACTTTGTTTTCCTGGGTTGATTTAAGGGTACTGGAACATTTGGGAGCTACATGTCGATTTTCACATATGAACATGTTGGAATTTACGAGCTATGCCGTGCTTACGTGTTCATGCACAATTTTACATCAAAAATAGTTTGAGGACAAGTTACCAAGCAGTTTAATGTCAGTTTCCCTTTCTGAGTTATTTATAAAACAATTTATTTTCTTCCAATTACAGTTACTCATTTCAAAACGGCAGATAAAATGGAAAGGACTGGATTGGATAAGCTGAAAAGAGCATTTTTATTGTTATTGTTATTATTATTATTTGGAGATTTATTCCACATACAATAATGTAACCTTTAAAAATCTCATAGGATTGCTTATTCAGAATAATCGTTTATTGGAATGTGTCTCATGAATTTAATTTGATTGATTCCACATTGTGTATTTGCACAAGAAAATATATTAAAAAAAAAATAATAATAATAAAATGAAAAATGAAAACTAATGCTCCTTCAACCTGTGTCATACAATAATAGTCAATCATACTAATAAAAAAAAATACCAGTTATTCTGTACTGACCTAAATCTTTAGTGTGGTCAGCGTTCTCCATATCGCTGTATTTTTGCACAGGATCCATCCTCCTTGCGGCTCTGTCTGTTCCACATTTGCATGTCTCTGTTTACATCTTCATCCCTGGCGTGAGTTATGCGCCATTGAGCTCCAATCAAATGCACAGTTTGTGGCGTGTCTTAATACAGACGTGATGACAAACGCAGTCCTGCCGCCTCCAGCACAAGCTGGATGAGTGGGCGTCCTGCCATGTGCACATGACTGCACAGACAGAGAGAGAGAGAGAGAGAGAGAGAGAGAGATGAGGAGCACCCTGTACTCTACCAAGCTGAACAGATTGACTTGCCACAACTATGCCAGCAAGACAGCAAAAACAGTAACGGCAAAGTCGCAGAGTCCTGATTGCCCAGAGAGAGAGTCCGACCTGCTTAAGTAGTCCTGATTGGCAGAGACATCTACTCAGCTGGGCGAGTTTGCTGGAGCCGAACGCCACGCTCGTTCACTGGGCTATTTTTGGGCCAGCTGTCAGATGACTATGTCAGGCCATGTGTGCAGCAGAGATGCCGGTTAGGGGAGCAAACAGGTTCCTAGATGAGAATTTGGTAGCATATCAGGGCCAGATATGGATGAAGAACCTGCTTACAGACTCTACTTCTACTCTGTACGTACCCTCTAATCTCTACCCATATTTCTGTCTTTTGCTTTCCCTTTGCATGCTTCTGCATTTAAACGCGCTTACAGTCGTGAAACCCTATCCCTGCTGCTGCTCAGCTTGCACTGTTATTCTGCCTGAAATCAGCTCTTGGGAGCAGGGCGGCCTTCTTTTGCAGTGCAAAGGTCTGGAACTGTGACATTGGGTGTCAAGGGTCCTGCCGGTGATCAGGTAACTAGCCTGGATTTTCACAAGCACACATGGATTGCTGACCTGAGATCAGGTAGCCACGCTTACCTTGATTATTTTGCACAGACGGATGCAAAATCCAAAACTGAGATGTCCCAAAAACCCAGGGAACCCAGTGTAAATATTTACCGTCCAAACACGCCACTGACAGGGAACAAGTCAATTTACTTGTGTGTCTTTTTTGAATTTTGTCTTTCTGTTTTGAAATCGTAAAGGCTCATTTGTCCATATTCTCTGAAATCTCAAGAGAATAAAAGCTGTGTAACTAAGGTTGCTGTCATTTGGCTAAGTAGGTCAGTCGTGTATTTTAACCCCGAGGACATGAAATTGTGGTAGATGAGGACAGTATGCTGTTTATGCATGTGTGAAAGCCACTGAGCCTTATGAAATATTCTTCTCTCTGATGTGGCAGATGGAACAGCTTTGCGTTTGCATAACGGTGGCGTACAACCAGCGAACAACTGAATAATTAGCTGTATACAAATGTTTAAATGTTTTTTGCATTATCACATAAAATTATGCATCAAGGCACTGCAACTCACAATCCAGGGTATCTAAATCAATGTTTTTGGGATTGCCGGTGTTTTGAGATGCTGAATGACTTCACTTTTTGGCTGACATAATCTTGTTCCAGCTGGGTGGGAAAATATTAATATTAACTAGTAGCCAAATAACTATTTAGGCATCATTTTAGGCTATAGCTGTAGATACTGGAGCTTTTCTAAAATCTTGTTTTGGTTGTGTCTTGATGGAAACCCTCAAACTGGGATAAGTCTCGGGTGAGTCGCACACCCCTACCCCTAGCCTTAACCCCACATCTAAACCTTTCCCTAACCTTAAAGCCCAAAGTAGACTTCGATTTTTACGTGAACGCTTATTGCTGCGTACGGTCGAACGCTATCCTTTCAAAGTATACTTCATTTGACTGTGCGCGCATACACAGGCGGTTTGCGCTTTATTGCTACGACTGCTATGAGAGACTGGACCGTTTATCTTCAAGAGTATAGACCCTTAAAGATGCCTTTATATCCCTTCAGACTCTAGTTATACAAATGCAGGTATGTCCTGATGTCCTCACACGCGTTCTTGACGTGCACATCCACTGTTGTTGTTTTCACCTTCGTCTCCTGTTGATTAGCTGCGATTACAGGATTCACTACCGCTTCTTCGTGACCGCAGCGGCTCAACTGTGAGTGCTGCCACCCTGTGAACCACTAATTAACGCAAATAATTCCAGTCGCATGCTTATACTGTGCGTTCAGGGTATGCACGGTTAGAAAAATCGAGCTGCATGTGTTTAGTGCTCGAGCAATCTGCTGATGACAAAATGTGGGATTGGGATACTTTGGGATTTACAGCAAACGCGACTCTTGCGGACGAGGGTTGTTTATTAAGGTAATGACAAATAACGGTAGATTTGAAAAAAGAAGCATTACCATTGGAATAAGTTGAAATGTTCTTGAGGGTGAACTTGACCTTCGGCCTCCACGTTCCAGTCAAAAAGTTTCTTCAAAAGTGGGTTCCCAATGGTGTTATAAGAGGCAAATAGTGCTCCATAGTCTACTGCAAACTCACAATTACTCTGGCTCCATTCTGGTGTAGAACGGACATTTATTGTAATCCAATAAATACATTTCCAATGGATAAAACCAAGTCATGCCCTACTATTTTTCATTAAATCATTAAATTCTGTTGGACTTGAAAATATGTCACATTATGGAAAATTACTTGGGTTGTGAGCCAGCCAAAGCCTGGACGGGTTATGTCCACTCTTGACAGTTGTTACGAGCACCACAGTGCTGTCTATCTGTGAGCATTATTGTAAACCAAAAACAATCAAACTTGTGTGTCTCATATGACCACTGTATATTTCACCCACACACAAACTCAAATATTTGTCTGTCAACATCTTGCCTATTTAATCCAAGTCCGATGTGATTAACAGAAGTATAAAAAAGTCATGATGTTTTTGCACCAAATAAAATTAACTGTTTTATGCGCACAGAAAAAGTTCTCATGCAAAATTTCCACCAGATTCACTACAGGTGTGTAAGCACATACATTTGCTCTTACTTTTTTCCTAATGTTCATAAATTCGGAGTGTGCTTAATGGAGTGTGTCCCTGCAGTTACTAATTTGCATAAAACACCCAAATGATATTCATATAAGGTGATATTCAGCACAACCTCTCCTGAAAAGTGATTCTTCACTATCTGTTAACGTATCATTGAAGAAACAAATCGTTTTCACATTAAAAGAGCTGCGAGCGATTTTCCAAAACCCCACCCTCCAAAGATCACATTTGAGACAGTCACCGAACAGCAGAGCAGTGCGTCTTCTCACGGTTGTCAAACACAACAGTAGCAAAATAATGAGTCTGAATATGACATTAAATCTGAATGAACCACTGCATCTATGACAATATGAGAACGCGCAAACTTATTGAATCTCATTCATGAAACACGAGCAGAATGCATTTTTGTGTAAATATTTAATTAAGCCTGTGACGTAAATTTTTGGATTCATGAAAATTTTCGTATTTTCAAAACGTTACTTGGTACGAACCAAATTTACACTTGCTCCCGACCACGTGTAAATTGTGTGTATGACATCCAAACATAGTGTGTTTGTTCAGACAATCTGTCATGACTATGTTTTGATAGAAGTGAAATTAAATAAGTAATGAAAAAATGAACTAATAATTAAATGAGTGAAGTTAACCTTAAAAAAATAACAAATGAGTAAAAAAAGAGAAAAAAGCCTTTTCTTTAAAACCATAGCCTGTACTTATTTAAAACATTTCTTTGCTGCTTGCATTTATTTTTTCAGAGTATATATATATATATATATATTTCCCCAACTCTGCTCATCGATTTTCCAGCAGAAGTGCTTGACATGGGTTGAAAAGTTCATGGAAAGACTGAGTTTGCATTTGATTGACAGTTTTAAAAAAAAAAAAAAAAAAGGTTTTTTTTTATATGAGCTCTGTAATTTAGGTTTCATATTTAAGGATAGGCATCGGTAAATCGAGTTCAGTTGATAACGTATAGTCCAGTGTTTCCCAACCACTGTGCAGGCACTAGTGTGCCGTGAAAGATTGTCAGGTGTGTGAAAATGATCAAATTCCACAAAATAAATAAATGCATGGAAAAAAAAGATATAATTTCAGGGATCCAAACTACTCACCTTTCGGAGAAATTAGCTGTTTTGAAACCATAATCGTTCATTTTTATTTGTTTTTTTTTCCTTCACCCAATTTGGAATGCCCAATTCCCAGTGCACTTTTTAAGTCCTCATGGTCACGTAGTGATTCGCCTCAATCCTGGTGGTGGAGGATGAATCCCAGTTGCATCTGCGTCTGAGACCATCAACCTGCGCATCTTATCACGTGGCTTGTTGAGCGCGTCGCCACGGAGACATAGCGCATGTGGAGGCTTCATGCCACCCACTGCGACATCCGCGCTCAACTCATCACGCACCCCACTGAGAACGAACCACATTATAGTGACCACGAGGAGGTTATCCCATGTGACTCTACCCTCCCTAGCAACCGGGCCAATTTGGTTGTTAGGAAACCTGGCTGGAGTCACTCAGCACGCCCTGGGATTCCAACTAGCAAACTCCAGGGGTGGTAGCCAGTGTCTTTTACCACTGAGCTACCCAGGCCCATAATCGGTCACTTTTGTGATTTGTGAAGAGCAATTATTAATGTGCAAAAGTGAGTGATATTTATACGCATTAAGGGTCTTTCATATGACTCGCGTCAGCGCTGCAGAATACATTGAAGTCTATGAAGTGACGCCACTTTACACCAAAGTGTTTTTCACACACAGGTTTTTGCTTCACCAATAATGTCTTTGAGAGTACTAAGCAACAAGAAATATTTAAAAACTGTCCAAATTTGTGAAGAGACATTGAAAGTCTCATAATTTATTTTAATTAAATATTACCTTAACGTTTACGAATATCAGAGACCCTAGTTACTGAACTAATTTAAATTCACCAAGAAAACGCTTAGACCTAAACATAAACGAGTCCTTTTATTACTTTATGCTATCAAAGCAACTGCAAGCTTTTTTCTCTCTTCCAAATACATGTTTTCAATGTTTATTGTGCACACCTCCTGCTTTTTTTATGTGGCAAACTCGTAAAATCGCTCCTCTATGACGCTTTCTGCAACTCTTGTCATGTGGAGGGCAATGCGGCACTTGATGCTGGCGTTGAACGGAGCGTTGACGCCTCGACTCAACTCATGTGAAATGTGCTTTACAATGACGAAAGAACATTACTGAAACTCAATTATTATTATTTGTCTATTATTGTGGTCTTTTCTGATAAAAGCCATGCTCAGCAGTTTAAATAGGCTACTGTAGGAAAATGATACCGTAGATCTGCTTTGTGTTTATAATTCTTATACTGAAGTCAGTAGATTTGTAGCCATGCAAGTTTTAATAAAGGAGAAGGTAAGGATGTTATTGAAACTCACTATTATTAGACTATTATTGTTGTCTTTTTGGATGAAAAATAATGCTCAGACTGAAGGAAGACTATAGATCTTCTTTGTTCTTTTAATGCTTAAACACTATAAAGTCTCTTGGTAGATTTCGGTCATGAACGACTCAAAATGATTCACTGACTCAGTCATAGCACATAAGATGCTCATTTGTCGCCACCTAGAGACAGTTCCAGAATGGGTCACTGAACTAATCAGTTAATAAAATTGAACAAATTTGTGAAACAGAAGCAAGCCTCACCAAAAAACTCTTTATTTTGCAGCTAATTCTGCACAATTGTAAACTTGAATAAACTTGAATCACTAAAATAGCTGGAATTGGTGCTTTTAGCTTATTCTTTAAAAAAAAAAAATATCCCCAGAAAAAATGTTCATGGACCAGTGATTGTCTTACCTTTTTCACCCCTCATGAGTTTGCATCCCTGTAATTTGTTGTGGGATTGCAAGAATCTTGTAGATTTGTAAATCTACAAATTAGAAAAGAAGCAAATTTGTTGTTTTTTCATTACCCATTTAGCGCTCTTGCCACCTGTGACCTCACACAGCGTAGTCTACCTATGTGACTTGTTTTTTTCTTTTCTTTTTTTTGCATAGCCGAATTTCAAACATTACAAGTAAACACGCTACTAAGATGGACAGAAAACATGGACAAGTTCTTGAAAAGGAAAAATATTGATGATGGTTAGCCTATGTGGGAGAGTGGTGTGCTGTAGAATTTTTGTAGTCGTAAAAAGTGTGCCGTGGCAGAAAAAAGGTTGGGAAACACTGGTATAGTCAATGCTACTGCTGACAAACCCATAAATAAACACATCGTGTGCAGGTGCGTACACAATACAGTGGAGGAAAAATAGAAAAAGCCTGGACGTAAAAAGCTTGTAAAGCTTGCAAATCTGTAATAACTTGCACGTTTCGGTCAAAGATCTTCTTCGGGCATTTTATTCATTTCTCTGAAGATTCTTCCAGTTGCAAGTAGGCTGAATAACGGTTACCATCATGATTTACCCAAAAAGTTTAACAAACGATGCTGGCGCTGCGAACTGAACCAGAGAAGGTTAATAGTGGTGGATATCCTCCTCCCATTTTTTTACACAAGTAAAACCATTTTTATTGACTTTGATTCACAAAAGAGCCTCAGATGACAGCAAAAAACATGCCATGACAGTAAGTTTTTACTTTCTTTAAAGGTGTTATATGTAATATTTTTACTGTACTAAATCATAAAATGACCATAATATGTCATTAGAGAATTAGGAAACATGCTAAGTTGAAATACTGGCTTATCCGATAACAATGCTACAGCCAGTATATTCTACTTTGAAGTTTTCATTCCGGGCCGGAATTTCTGTTTATGTTTTGGCTTGTGTGATACCGCCCACTGCCCACTCACCAATAGTATTTCGACACCGCCGGGTTGCCAGATTTGAATAAGTTTGCAGGCAAACAACACTGCGTGCTGCAGCCATGGAAGCCAGCAAACAACTGGATCAGAGATAACAGATTCCACCCGACCTAAAAAGCCTCAACATCCATCTAAAACCACCAAGACTAAAGGCGTAGTAAAACAAGTATAAATATTGGAGATGCCTTTGGAAGATGGAGACAGCTTAAAGCCCAGAAATCCTTTAAAACGGATGCTAAATTGTGTGTCAACATTCTGGCAACCCACATGAGCTTTGAGTCTGGGGCAGGGCAGACAACTCTCCAATATTTTGAATTTGGTCTGCAGTACCCATTTCCAACGCTTGTTGTCAATCTTACTTATAGCACCTTTAAAATTCTGTTGTGATTGCTAAATCAAAAGTTTGCAATGTGAATACACCTCATTCATAAAAACTATTTCATTACTGTTACGCATAGATGCAAACACCATTTACTAGCGTGTCTGGTACCTTCCTTATATGGCATTTTCATGGGCGTGGATTATGATAATTGTGAATGAATGTGCACACACCCCTATTTACGAATATTTGGAATTCACTAACATGCACATGTTTTACTAACAAATTTGGGGAGTGCAAAGCATTTGTGAAACCGGAGGAACGCTTTCGGGAAGGTCCACTTTACACGCAAATTACTCCGAATGCAATTATTTTTACGAAAGTTTCATGAATGACGCCCAATGTAGAGTTGCTTATTCAGTTTCTAAAAACATTTTGGCTTAAAACATTCCATGTTTTAATGCTTCGGGAGTCTGAATTTTATGTCTACATGTGGTATCTGTTGGTTTAATTTAGAATAAATAAATTTTAAGTGCAAACTTATTTATGAATCCTGATTTCGGTGTGAAAATGTTCACAAAGGATTTACGCACAAATACGTGCATGCACACAGATAGTAAATGAAGCCCAATGTGAAGGAATTCAAAGAGATGCATTGTTTCATTCATTCATGGTTTTGTGCACTTGAATGGACCCTTTTCACATTTCCAGTTTTGAAATGCGGAATCAAACTGCTATGAGGTAAGCTTAAATTATGGTGAATGGGAGACTACAGAAAATATTATGTTTGTGTTCTAACATTTGTTCCAACAGCAAGAGAAATATAACACTTACATTTCCAATACTTTCCAAAAGAACGAAAAAAGAGAGAGAGATAAATAATGGCAGTGAGAAGTGAGAAAGATATTAAATTTTCTGTCACTACCTAAGAAGTTGTATTTGACACCCCATCGCAGCACTGCTGACTAGTTTTTTTTTTTAATTGCAGGGTAATACAATGCAAAGAACACTTGTATACATTTATACTGAATATGAAATTTTTTTTAAATATAAAAGGTTTGCTAGGGTCCTGGGTAGCTCAGCGAGTAAAGGTGCTGACTACCACCCCTGGAGTCACAAGTTCAAATCCAGGGCGTGCCGAGTGACTCCAGCCTGGTCTCCTTAGCAACCAAATTGGCCCGGTTGCTAGTGAGGGTAGAGTCACATGGGGTAACCTCCTTGTAGTCGCTATAATGTGGTTCTCGCTCTCAGTGGGGCACGTGGTGAGTTGTGCATGGATGCCACGGAGAATAGCGTGAAGCCTCCACGTGCTATGTCTCCACGGTAACGCGCTCAACAAGCCACGTGATAAGATGCGCAGATTGACGGTCTCAGACGCGGAGGCAACTGAGATTCGTCCTCCACCACCTGGATTGAGGCGAGTCACTATGCCAGCACAATGGGAATTGGGCATTCCGAATTGAGGAGAAAAAGAAGAGTAAATCCCCCCCCCAAAACAAAGGTTTGCTAGATTTCAACTTCTTAATATTGATGAGACGCGTCATTACAGTCTGTGAAAATGGCCCATTGCGACATTTTTAACTTTCCGTTTCCTAGTATGCTTGGTGCTGCTCAAAGTTGGCAAGATGATAATTATTGTTTATATATCATTTCCGTAACATGCCATACCTAACGTTGTTGTTTTATTTTTGGTGCCGCAGGCCTCTTTCCAGCGTTCCAACAGCCATGACAAGGTAAGGAAGATCGTGGCAGAGGAAGGCCGGACCGCTCGCAACCTCATCGCATGGAGTGTACCAGTGGAGAGCAAGGAGGAGGAGGGTTAGTGTTGTTCCATCTGAAACACACTCACACACAATCATGTTTGCAAAGCTTTTTCTTTTTTTTTTTTGTATGTGTGAAGACCAGGATCTGTTTGGGGATCAAAATGAGAAGATACTAAAGAAACCAATCTTGGATTCAACTTTAGACACGTTCCACAAAGTTTGACATTTTACAAGTTTCCTCTGTTTATTTGATTATCCTGACCAGCTCGACAGGGCAACATTGATGCAACCAATGGCGTGAGTTTGGGGTGGGACTATCTGTTTTTTTTTTTTTTTACCAATGGCAGATGGAGGTATTTTGGATACCTTCACCTTAATAAAAAAAAAAAAAAAAAAATAGCATTTCAAGCTTTGATATTTTGTTATCTAACGCAGTGGCTTGTCGTGCATTCAGTGTGGTGTAAGTGTTCAAATATGTTTTGAGGCCATTGTATGTATTAATAATAACAAGACCATGAATCATTAGTCCCTTCTGAACAGTCATAAACAGTCACACATCCTACGCTACTCAACGCCCATTAGGCTAGCACTTAAAATGCATCAAGCTTTCCAAAGAGATTCCATTTGCAAAGCAAATGTGTTGAACAAGTGCTCCAAATCTGTCACCACCTCTCGTACTTGCAGTTATAGTACCATCTTTATCGCTGTGTGTGTGTGTGTGTGTGTGTGTGTGTTCAAGCTGACCCAGATCCTCTTTCACTGTCAGCACTGATAGGTCACCACATATTTTGTTATTTTGAAAACGGCAGTGTGTATAATGTCCAAACCAATACAACTTGCCTGGACTGTGTGCATTCAGTGCTGTTTCTGGTAATGTGCTGGTTATATGATCTTAAGTGTAATTTAATAGTTAAAAGTGCTGATTTACAGTGAATTTTTTGGCTCTCATATCCTGATAAATAGGATTATATTGACTTGAAGGAGCTGATCCTAGATGACTACAGAAAGCTCATCCTGTTCTTATACTTTTATTACAGTAATGAGAATGGGGAGGATTGTGTTTAATTGTCATAAAAATGAATTGTCATGATGCAAAAAATCTAAATGGTCCTAAAAATATGCTTAATTTTCTTTATGCTTATATTCTTTTTCTCTTATAATGAGAACGTTAGTTTTTGGCACGATATCCACCAGTGTGTAAGGGACTGTCTAAAAAGTCCACGAACTTTGCGAAAACATAGGTGATGTCCAAGCGTTCATTCCGTTGACTTGCATGTTCTAACTTGATAATCGTTTTAAAAAAAGGATTTTCACATTCTAAAGGTTGCAGTATGCTGCCAGTGTGACGGCTGACTTATTACATATGAAGTTTTGCCAGCATGTCCAATTATATGTACACTGTTCATATTATTTTAGAAAAACAAATCACTAAAATTTGCGAAAATATGAATAAAAAATATCGCGCTTTGCAATCTGATGTGCCGGTGTTGCATGCAGAGATTCACAGTCTCCTCACAAAAAATGCGATAAAGAATGCCCCAGACTGCGACACACACAGTGGGATTTACAGCCTTATTTCCTCATTCTGGAGAAGGATGGCTGGCTTCGGCCCATTCTAGTTCTGAGACGCTTGAATCGTGAGCTCGCGACGTGCCCATTCAGAATGTTACCTCAGAAACAGATCTTATCACACATCAGTCCTCAGGACTGGTTTGTGTCAATAGATCTGAAGGATGCGTACTTCATGTACCAATTGCACCACGTTACAGGCGGCTTTTTAGATTCGCGTTTGAGGGAACTGCGTATCAATTTAAAATCCTTCATTTCAGTCTGTCTCTGGCTCCCCGCATTTTCACGAAATGTGGCGCTCTCCCCATTGAAAAACTGTGTGCGTGTTTTGAATGACCTCAGCGATTGGTTATTACGAGCCAATCAGAGGCACTACTGAGCGATCACATAGACTTGCTGCTTTGATGTATGGAAAATCTGGTCTAATGTCAACTGGCAAAAAGCATACTTTTCCCCAGCCAGTAAATTTCCTTTTTAGAAGTTTGTCTTGACTTCGTGAGCATGCGTGCGTGCACCACGTATGAGCATGTACCGACCATTCTTCAGTGTCTGTGTCTGTTCAAACTGGAAAAACATTACCACTGATGTCATTTCAGAGAATGCTGGGTTTTATGGCGGCAGCGTCTGCCGTCATACCGTTAGGTCTGTTACACGAGACCTCTCCAGTACTGACTCAATCGATGTTCCACGTTGCGCCTGGTGCCTCGGGCACATGCGCATCGTGGTGACCCGCTGCTGTCTGGCTGCACCATGGACAGCGCCGGCCTTCTACCAACCAGGTGTTATGCTAGGTCAAATTTTCATAAGGAAAATGCTGACCACAGATGCATCTAACACCGGTTGGGGCACGGTGTGTGATGGACACCCGACTTTAGACACCTGGACAGGTGCGAAACGGGCATGGCATGTCAACCGCCTAGAGCTGCTGGCTGTCTTTCTAGCTTTGACAGCTTTTCGTTCAGACATCGTGAATCACCACATTCTGATTCGTTCGGACAACACAACAGTAGTGGCATATGTAAGTCACCAGGGCATGCTGGCCCACGTATGGCCGGCGAAACGCAAGTATGCCTTTCCCCCGGTGCGCCTCCATCATTCGGTCATCAGCAAATCCAAGTGGACATGAAAACAGTCGAAATTGCCCAATCAGTCCTAGTTTCTGGAGATGGTAGAAATACTGGATGGGCCTCCATGGGAAATACAGCTGAACAGAGACCTTCTCTCTAAAACACAAGGCATGATTTGGCATCCACAGCCAGAACTGTGAAGCCTACATGTGTGGCCTTTGAACGGAGCACAGTGGACAAGCCAGAATTGGCTCAGTCGGTTATGAACGCCAAATTACAGGCTAGAACACCGTCCACGAGATGCCTTTATGCACTGAAATGGAATGTGTTCACTAATTGTTGATTTTCATACAGCAAAGACCCAGTGAATTGCCCCATACCTGAAATTCGTAAATTTCTTTGAGAGCGATTGGATGCAGGGCTCACTCTGTCACTGCTCAAAGTTTATGTGGCGACTATATCTGCATATCATGCACTTGATGCCGGCACCTCTATAAGAAAACATGATTTAATCATAATTCCTTAAGGGGGCGGGGTGGCTAAATCCCCATCACCCAGCTACAGTCCCAACTTGGGACCTAACTTTGGTCCTAAAAGTGCTTGCGGGGCCTCCCTTCGAGCCTCTGGACTATGTTGAATTGTGTGTGCTTTCTCTTAAGACCGCATTACTTCTGGCTTTGACCTCAGTAAAAAGGGTCGGTGATTTGCAAGCACTGTCAGTTGACAATTCATGTCTAGAGTTTGGTCCGGGTCTTTCAAAAACCACTGTCAAACCCAAAAAAGGCAATGTGCCTTAGGTTCTAACCACACCCTTCACAGTGCAGGTGGTTTACCTTCAAGCCTTTTTCCCTTCTCCATTTAATTCGGATGAGGAACAGTCCATGCATTTATGCCGCTACACGCATATGTTGAGTGCACCCGCCAATTCAGACTGTCTGACTAGCTCTTTGTGTGCTATGGAAGACGCACGAAAGGAATGTTCATCTCTAAGCAAAGACTTTCTCACTGGATCGTCCTGGCTTACGAGTCGCAGGGTGTGAATTGCACAATTGGTGTTAAAGCACACTCAGTTAGAGGCGTGGCCTCTTCATGGGCATGGACGAATGGTGTGTCCATACAAGACATATGTTTTGCAGCAGGATGGTCTTCTCAAAACACATTCGGAAGGTTTTACAACCTAAACGTAACATCTCTCTCATAGCAAGTCATCTCTGTCTAGAGCGCTTGCTATTTCATTGGCCAAACATATACTTATGCCCCTCTTTTTAAAGTACGGGCTCCCTGACTTGTTACACAACCGCCTGCCTTCAGACCTTTGTATTTCCCAAAAGTCATAGGCACTTTCATTACAAATAAACTTCCTTCCCGACTGGTTTCGTGAAGGGGTTAATTCATACTATATTACTATAGTTCATATCCATTCTGAGTGTTCCCCTCTTGGTCCACCATGAGGGTCATTCACTTGCGGCATACTCTTGTCGGTCGCTGTCCCGTGGGTCTGCGGCATAATGTTTCCTCTCTGGAAGGTTACGTTGTGTAGTGTGGCATGATGAGACTCTGTTCCCAATAGCGTCAGCTTAGTGACGCATTGCCAAGTATACTGAGTCGTAAGGGAACGTCTCTGTTACGTATGTAACCTTGGTTCCCTGAGACGAGGGGAACGAGACATTGCATATGCTGGCCGCACTACAGACTCTGAGTTCTTTGAGGTGCGAGTGATGTGCTCTTGTCCCTCAGTCAGAAAATTCTGAGGAATGGTGTTTGCGTGCCCACTTTTATAACGGACAGCTTCATGCCTAATAGGGCGGGGCTTAAACACCATAGCCAATATTAGAATTGGTGTAGATAGGTTTCAACTAGGTCGTATAGAAGGAGACTCCCCATAGCGTCAGCTTAGTGACGCAAAGTATTGTTCCCCTTGTCTCAGGGAACCGAGGTTACATACATAACGGAGACGTTTTTTATAATGTCTAAATATATCTCAAATGCATAACTTTTGATAATATCTAGAAATTAAGTTTGTTAGAACATGAGCTTATAGAGATCAGCCAATGCATGGAGCACTGAAGTCATCTACTGGCCATAGTTATTTCATGTAATCTTTTTTTATTTTTTTTTATTTTTTTTTTTTTTATTTCAGCTGATGTCACCAGAGACCCCCAATGCATGACAAATTGTGATGTTTTGACACTTTCAATTTACTGAAATGAAGGTTTTTTTTTTAATTGAAGTGAAGATAACAAAATGTGCTTGTTTATATGAAAATGAATTGTGTAATTTAGAGCTAAATATAAACCTTAAAATGCACACCTTTAGTGTTTTTACTTTAGTAAAATGAGTGCTATTACAGATCTTAAAAAAAAAAAAAAAAAGGAAAATTTGACACGTATGTTCAGGTAATTATTGACCCACGAACATCACAAGTGTGACTAACAAACGAACAGTGCACAAGGGCTAGGAATGAATGAAGAGTTTGTAATGAAATAATTTTTATGACTTAATACTTTTTTATTTATATTTTTTGGTATTGGACTTGAAATGTATTAATGGTGCTATAAGCAAATTAAAACTAATTAATTGCCTAATTGGTGCAATCAAGTTTGGTGGCTGATGATTATCCTGCCCATCTCATTTGTTGGATCTTATCTATGTTTGTATTCAAATAATTGTCTTGCACAAGTTTTCTTTTCACCTGATGAAGCCTGATGAAGGCCTGTGTGCCGAAACGTGTCTGTTTAATTAAGTTTCTCCCCTCTACAAGTGTTCTCTCAAATGTAAACAAATGCACACGACCGCACGTGTGGTGGGTATTGAATGTCACTTGTGTTAAAATGCTCTGTTGCCCTCAACTTTTTATAATGATTAATTAACAAAGGAAAAAACATGGGATGCTGTACCTGGCTGTTGGTGAAGATGGTGATTTAACATATTGGAAGTGCTTCTTTTTTGACTCAACACTTAAACGTTTTGGCTGGTGTTTGAACGGAGATATCACTATTCAATGGTTGTGCATAATTACTTTCCTGACTATGTTATAAAGCTATATTATAAAGTGAGATCGAGCCAAAACCGAGTGATCAAACCATCTTCTGTTGAGCAAAACAACATTCAGGCTCATCGTCCTCCCCTTCCACTAAATAATGATGTTTAAAAATGAGCAGAGCTTACTGTGTTGGCTGTCACTACATGAAATAAGTCTACAAGACTGCATTAGACAACACCAGCATCATGTAAATAAGATTTTGTGACGATCGGGCTTGTAACCCTTATCAATAACTCATTCTTGATAACTAGAGATGCACCGATATGAAACATTTTGGCCGATACTGATACAGATTTTAACAAATAACTATTGGCCGATACTGATGCCGATACCGATATTTTGCCACTTACCTTATTTTGTCATCAGATCACTGTTTTGCTCAGGAATTGTGTTTTAAAAACGTAAAAAGAGCTACAAAAGCTTTTGTTCTAACAATAAGTAATTTCCATTGAACATGGATTGGATCTTGGAACACATGAAAGGCCAACATTTTAAAGAGAGCCACAATGAAACATAAATAGAAGAAATAAATATAAAAAAATATAGAAAAATAACTAAAAATCATAACATGATGCTTGATGTAAAAAAAAAAAAAAAAAAAAAGGTTATTTTGTACTTCTAAAACATTTTTGCATGTCTATTTTTGCAGTTCAAAACAACAGAACTCACATTTTACATGTACTATATACAACAGAACATTACAAATTCATATTATGCAAACATATTATGTTGGGCAAATCCACGGAAATGTCTACCACATCAATTAAAATTAAAAAAGTTACCAAAGGAACAAAACACCCTTTAAATTCTATAGTGGTGTAATGGATAATGGAAAATGCTGTCCAGACCGCTATAGGGCGGCAATTGCTTACACAATGCTGACTGAAGCACTAACTGAAGAGCTGATTGCAGTCTATTTTTAAATGCAGCCTTTAAACCTGTAGTAATGGTAAGACCTTATTGCGATTTTAAACTTAATCAATCGTGTGGCCTTAATGGATTCCATACCAGTGTCTCAGAAGTCAAAGTTTGCTGTTTTCAAAGCGTTTGGATGGTTTTACCGCATCATGTAAAGGTGAGTGCCGCTTTCACAAGTGTCACATAACGATGTTATTTCCTCATTAATGTGAGAACGAGAAGTAATATTACATTTGTATTCTATGTCCTTTGGAGTGCCAGCCCTTCTACATTCTGTGGCTATCATTATTTCTGGATTGTGCATTTTGAATTCAAAGAATTTTTACAAAATTTGATAATTATAAATGATGTTTTTCATATCTGCATTTTCATGTTTAACCAGTTTGCAAATGGTTTTAATTTGGTCATTAATTGGATGATAAATATAGGTGGGCGATACATCGGTGCATCCCTACTGATAACTATTGTATAACTTCATTTTCTGTATAGAGCGCAGCAGTTTCTGTAGTAGAAACGCTGCTAGTGTAAAAGCAGACGCGTTGTTTGGTGCACAATTGTCGTGACGCACTGCTTCAGTTCAGCACACACACTGCTTTGGCATGTGATGTAAAACAGGCATAAGATGTTGCATGAACAAGTGACCTCTTCTGGTCAATAGTTGTAATAACATCATAGCCTGAATGCAGTCTTTACATAATCCCTTTTTCAAAGAACTAAAATCAATCCTCAGTCTTGTTCAATGGGGCGTATTCAACAGTACCTGCCGTTGCTGGAAGTCGTAACTAAAACTGACTTTATCCTGTTTGCTCTTTTTTGCTGTTGTGTTTTCAGATGTGTTGTTTTGTTTTGCACTTCACTGCCACCGTACTATTGTAAGTGCCTCACTGTTTTCTTACACTCTAAAATACAAAACTTTGGGCTTTCTAGCACGATATTTGTGGTTGAAAACTAAAACTGCAAGCAACACTTTACGGGAGTTGTTTCAGCAATGCTCTTCTGCACGGATGAATGTCATGATTTGAGTTTGCCTGCAGTCACTTGTAGACATTCTTCTGCAGAGCCAGAGCCATAACATGCTATTTTCATTTTTAAGAGGTGAAACTCATGAAATGGCTGATATGAGTTCAAATGAAGACACTATTTTTATATTACAATCTACTGCCTCAGTAGAAAATGCAAGTGCACTGTAGTACTACAATAGTAGATCTATACACTGCAAACAATAAGACTGCAATTTAAAAACACAAAACGAGGATTCAATAATGATGGGGATTGAATATAATTTATTAAACATGACAATAATATGCAGAAATTTGCAATATATCAATTATAATACTAAATGGTTTCCTTTGTTTCATTTGAAGAAAGGTTATTGTAGAGAGATGGTTACAAGCTAAACAAATAAATATGTACATTATAGTGCTATGAAATTGGTACATTATAAACAACTTGAGATGAGGATACATTCATGGGAAACTACCTTGTAGTACCTTGTAGTGCATATAGACATCCATCCAAACTGCTGTCACGCCACTGCTGCCCTGAACTGTGACTGACTATTTAGTTGTTCAGCCGAAAAAACACAGTAGCCGGCTTTTCTTTTCTGAGTTTACGGACATGATGTAAACATGCAAGGGCGAAAGACTTAAGCCTGCAGTTTTGCTCCAAATTTGACCCGACAGCTCAAAATAAAAATCTGTATTGTAGGCTTACCGTTGTAAATCGGAGTAAGGCAAGGACAGGGTTTTGAACGCTGATTGATTTATTTTTAATTTTTTTTTAAATTTTTTTTTTTAATTTTTATTTTTATGTACTCACTCAATGGACTTTTGTTAATTTTAACCAAAGAAATCTTACATAGTGCAGCTTTAAGAAAAGGAGGGACGAGTTCAAATTACTTGAATTAAAAATGCTTAATTGAGCTTAAAGGGATAGTTCACCCAAAAATGAAAATTCTCTCATCATTTACTCGTCCCCATGCCATCCCAAATGTGTATGACTTTAGCTCTGTAGATACAATGCAAGTGAATGGTGGCCAGAACTTGGTCCAAAAAGGTCCATAAAGGCAGCATAAAAGTAATCCATAAGACTCCAGTGGTTTAATCCATTGTCTTCAGAAGCAATATGATAGGTGTGGGTGAGAAACACATCAGTATTTAAGTCTTTTTACAATAAATCTCCACTTTCACTTTCACATTCTTCTTTTGTTTTTGGCGATTCACATTCTTCGTGCATATCGCCACCTACTGGGCATGGAGGAGAATTTATGGTACAAAGTCTTAAATATTAATCTGTTTCTCATCCACACCTATCATATTGCTTCTGAAGACATAGATTTAACCACTAAAGCCTTATGGATTACTTTTATGCTGCCTTTATATGCTTTATGGATCTTTAAAGCTCTGGCTACCATTCACTAGCATTGTATGGACCTACAGAGCTGAGGATATTCTTTTAAAAATCTTCAGTGTGTTCTGCAGAAGAAAGAAAGTCATACACATCTGGGATGGCAGGAGGGTGAGTAAATGATGAGTGAATTTCCATCTTTGGGTGAACTATTCCTTTAACTTGTAGTGAACCCGGAATATTCCTTTAAGCAAGTCAACTTTTAGTAATCTCAGTAGTACACTTTCATGTGGTATTATACCACTCACCTAAGCTTGATATTGCGCTGTGATATTTTAATAAAATTAAAGGGATAGTTCAGCCAAAAATGGAAATTCTGTTATAATTTACTCACCCACATGTCCTTCCAAACCTGTTAAATAACAGTTAATTTTTAGGGGAATTGTTCCTTTAAGAAAAAAATTGTTTGATTAATTTGTCTTCTGTCCTCTTGGTTCTACTCTCACATGCAGGTAAATCAAAGAATCACACTAACAGCAATGCAAGACCTCAACGAATCAACGCGGGGCTCCACAGGAACAAAAAACAGGTGAGAATTCTTTCATTCGTAAAAAGAAACAAGGTGTCAAGGGAAATTAAATGCAGTATTACAGTTCTTGGGTCTTCTGTCTAATTTGTAAGACAAGGACAAAGAATGAGCATTTTAAGCGAGAACACAATTGTCTAATTTTGCATCAACAAATTCTTCATTTGTATTTTTGTGCCAGAACGTACATCGTGATTTTGAACCTTAATAAACAGTTTTATGAGTTCAGACCAGGTCAGAAAAACTGTATCCTGGTACTGTACCCATCAAAAGTTTATTCTGTCAGAATTTACTAACCCTCACGTCATTCCAAATCCATATGACTTTCTTTCTTATGCGGAACACAAAAGGATAAGCTAAAATATAAGATTTATATAAGAAAATATAAGTTTTTATGATTTTTTTTTTTTTTTGGTCACTAGATAATTCCCATACTTCCATTCTGTCATTTCAGTGTTTTAATGACTTACATAATTTTTTATCCTAGCTTGTTAAAGAAATTAACCACAGCTCTGAGCTTCCTTGCCAGAGATGTTGAAAGAAGTGATCGTTTAACCTGTGAGGAAAACTAGAAATATCCTTTAAAAAAGCTGTACAGTAGGGGGCGCCAGAGACCTTTTAATTCCAGCCTTGTACCAGTGGCATCCTAATTTCCACCTTACAATAATAAAATAAAAAAAACAGCACACACTTTGATATTCAGTGTAGATGTTAGATTTTAAACAAGCAGTCCGTATCGGTATCGAAACATTATTAACTTTTGAAGTCATCTGAAACCTACATTTAGTCATAGTGTCTTGGTCCTTACAGAACATAGCACTGGACTGCAAAAACACACCTGGGTCGATACTGGACAAAGGAGCTGAGAAAAGCCCCACCAAAACCAGACAGCCGCGGAAGGTGGACCTCAGAGCGCGATACTGGGCCTTCCTGTTCGATAACCTGCGGAGGGCAGTGGACGAGATTTACGTGACCTGTGAATCAGATCAGAGTGTGGTGGAGTGTAAGGTACGACAACCCTCTTCATATATGACACACAGACCTATATCTTTCAAATGTATTTAAGTTTTACTAAAAACAGACAGTGAGGTAAAAAATACAATTTCTTTGTTTATAATAATCTGAGCATTTAGCATAAGATTTGTTGACAAAAACATTTTGAATCCGAGGAAATGCTTTCAGCTTTCATTTCAGAAAATCACCATTGCATCACAATCATATTTTTACTTATTTTAAACTGTATTCATGTTCTTTTTAGCCATGAAATAGTTTAATTTTAAAATTCTGTTTTCTAGGCCTGGAATCTCATGGGAATAATATTAATGGAATATTTCGGATTCAGTGCAAGTTAAGCTCAATCGAAAGCATGTGCGGCGTAATGTTAATTAATACAAAAAATACATTTGTCTCGTCCCTCGTTTATAAAAAAAAAAAAAAAAAGCCAAAATTGCAAAGCTGCTTCAATGGGAATTCCTTATCTGGAACCAAAAATGAAAATTCTCTCATCATTTACTCACACTCATGCCATCCCAGATGTGCATGACTTCTGTAGAACACAAACAAAGATTTTTAGAAGAATATCTCAGCTCTGTAGGTCCATACAATGCAAGTGAATGGTGACCAGAACTTTGAAGCTCCAAAAAGTACATAAAGGCAGTGTAAAAGTAATGCATAAGACTCCAGTGGTTAAATCCATGTCTTCTGAAGCAAGGGTGTAAAAAGTACTCAGAAATTATACTTAAGTGAAAGTATGGATACTGAGTGAAAATTTTACTCAAAAGTCTAAGTATGTAGACAAAAACATACTTGAGTGAAAGTAAAAAAGTATTCACATTAAATTGTACTTTAGTATTAAAAAAGTAACTTTTTCCTTAGCTAGAATGAAATCGAGAGAGGAGATTGTGTGAGAGAGGATGTTGTTAAATTCGATTGTTTTGTTAAGTTGCCTTTTTACTGTCTCCAACGACTGTCATATTTCTCCCCCAGTTGCGTTTTCAACCTGGTCATAGAATCATGTTACAATAATTATTATGTGGCCTGTTGTACATTATATGGTAGTTTCCTGGTGAAATGAACACTAGAGGTGCTAAAAGAACAATTACTTTTATCTCCTTTCACTCAAATCACGAGTAAAATGGCAGATTATCAGTTCATAAACACTTACTTTTAGCTCTTTTTCTAACACAATGCTATCTTATGACATATAAACACTTTTACTATAGCGCATGACTCATTTTAATGTTTGCATTACATAACCAACTACATTTGCAAGCTTGTTCGAGTGTAATCAAATTGCACGGTAGCTCAACTGATAGACTGAGTGTTGCATGTGCGATACAAAGGACCGGAGTACGAGTCCTAAAGAGCACACAAGTTGACACATGAGCCCAAAGTGTCATAGAAGCACCACAAAATGACGTGATTGCTTCAGAAATTGTGTTTTTCATCTCACATTTGCTTTTTATGATGCTATCAGTTAGGTTCAGGTAGGGCTGCTCGATTATGGCAAAAATCATAATCACGATTATTTTGGTCAATATTAAGAACACGATTATTTAACACGATTACTCGTTGACTTTGGAAACATCATGCGTTTATTGAACTTCCAAAAAAAAAAAAAACTTGTCTTTTTAACAGTGGATTTCCTTGAACTTGAAATGTAAACTGCACTGGGTAGGGGAGGAGGCTGTTGTCATGTGGTATTTATTTTATGTTACATATGGTAGTCAAATAAAGGAAAGCCTCCATCGCCATCATTTACAGCAGGGATGCTCATAGTTCTATGGAGTGAGATCTACTTTTTCATGTTATTGCAGCAAGATCTGCCATATACAATAAAGGCTGTACATTATCACAATACCAAAATTTCAGTGGTCGGTAGTGAAATATGATGATTCTCAATACCAGCTTCAAAACCACAACAAATAATAACACTAACTAATATGTTAATTATGGAAGAACGGTTTCAAGTTCTTAATTATTCAAGACTAGTAAACAGTCAGTAATAAAATAACAATAAAAAACAGCAATGAATAGAAATGGATAAAAAAAAAAAAAATAATAGAACAAAAAATATAAATTAAGAAAACTGCTTTATTTAACAGCTTTAAAAGTTTTTAACAGCAGTAGGCTAGCAAGTATTCAAGTAAACATTCAGAATGAAGTGCAACATAACTACTACTGGTCTTCACTGTATGATTACAATACATTAATACTTTTTAAAGCTACTGAAGTTACTCAGTCAAGAGCAGTGAGTGTTTTCTCATTTCTTGTTATGATTTTTCGATTATTATAATGACACACTAGACAGCAGCAGGTCTATTAGCTTACATTTATAATTACAAGTCTGACATTTTAATACAAATCTGCTTTATTCTCTGCTGTTTGCATTCATTTTAGACATCACTCTCTGTGTTTACATGAATACCTCACCAAGATGGGCATTTTGACGCAATTTTGAAATGTATTTGACCGTTCAATTGTCCCGGACAAGCGTTAATGTTGAGCCCTGATTAAATATTATATTCAACATTCTCCAGTAACAATTTTTCTTCTGCATTATAGCTCCAAAAGTAACTGTGCATTGTTTTAAATGAGTTTTAGATATTATTTTGGAAAACAAGCCAAAAAAGACCAATCAAAAACATATTTTGTTGCACTGTATAATGGGCAAAGACTACACTCTCTCATCTTTATGTTCACTTTGATCCATCTTTAACTCACAAGATACAAACTTTCTCATTTGAATAGAGCTGCGTTTCGCCGATTTTCTTCATGATAAGATACACAGAGTGAACGTGACACATATATTACGATTCACTACGTCGCGAGCCATCACGTTATAGTCTAGCTGCAGCAAACGTGCGCAAGTGACGAGCGTCCCCGCATCAGAGTGTGCATCACCCGGGAGAAGATTCTGTCTCTTTCCCCGGTCACTTCACGCAACTCATAGACGCGCTGCTGACCGCACGGAGAAATGCCAGTTTCTGAGTTTATTTTCATAACCTGCTTCCTAATTATGTGAACTTTAATAAAGGATGCTTTAGGGGGCATGGGTAGCTCAGTGGTAAAGACGCAGGTTACCACCCCTGGAGTTCGCTAGTTTGCTATCCTAGGGCGTGCTGAGTGACTCCAGCCAGGTCTTATAAGCAACCAAATTGGCCCGGTTGCTAGGGAGGGTAGAGTCACCTGGGGTAACCTCCCCGTGATCGCATAATATGGTTTGTTCTCGGTGGGGCCCGTGGTCAGTTGAGTGTGGTTCCAGCGGTGGATGGCATGAAGCCTCCTATGTCTCTGTGGCAACGCGCTCAACAAGCCACGTGATAAGATGCGCGGGTTGACGGTCTCAGACACAGAGTCAACTGGGATTTGTCCTCCGCCACCCGGACTGAGGCGAATCACTATGCAACCATGAGGACTTAAAAGCCCATTGGGAATTGGGCATTCCAAATTGGGAGAGAAAGGGAAAAAAAAACAAAACAGGATTATTTAAAGATATAGCTCCGTGGTGTTTCATTGCTAAACGGAATGCGGCTCGATTATCTTGTTTTCATAATCGCTGGAAGCCGTAAAAAAAAAAAATCGTAATTTTAAATAAAATTTGATTAATCGCCCAGCCCTAGGTTTAGGTTTAGGGTAGGAAGGTCGACTTTGTTGATAGTTTTGAATGTATACATCACATTCAGTCAGGCGGTCACATACGATCAAGTCGCACAGATATTTCAACATATCCGAAGCTCAAATCAGATCCAAAATTCCGCCTCTGCAGATGGTCAGAATTCCACACAGCCGCAGTGCAACACTCCATTTGAAATGACTGACCTCTGGTCCGCCATCTGTTGTTTGTCGGATGCAGTGAAAAGGCGACTTCAGCCCAGTAAGATGAAAGAAAATGATCTCCAAAAACGTAATGATTACTTTTCAAGTTTAAATAAAATTGTAAGGAGTAAAAAGTAAAAGAAATTCTTTGGAAATGTAATTAAGGAAAAGTACAAGTATTTAGTTTAAATTGCACTCGAGTAAAGTACAAATCCCCCAAAATAATACTTAAGGATAATACTTAAGTATTTTTACTTGATTACATTACACCCCTGGCAATATGATAGGTGTGGGTGAGAAACAGATAAATATTTAAGTCCTTTTTTTACTTTCAATTCTCCTCCCTGCCCAGTAGGTCGCGAATATGCACGAAGAATACGAATTGCCAAAAACAAAAAGACAAATTTGAAAGTGAAAGTAGAGATTTATAGTAAAAAAAGGACTTAAATATTTATCTGTTTTTTACCCATCTTCAGAAGACATGGATTAAATCACTGGAGTTGTATGATGTACTTTTATGCTGCCTTTGTGATTTTTTTTTTTTTTTTTTTTTTTTTTTTTTGGAGTTTCAATGTTCTGGTCACCATTCACTTGCTTTGTATGGACCTATAGAGCTGAAATATTCTTCTAAAAATCTTAATTTTTGTTCAGCAGAAAATAGATAGTTGTACACATCTAAGATGGCATGAGGGTGAGTAAATGAGAGAATTTAATGCAGGGGCTGCTATTGCTTGCTCTGACCACTAGGGGGAGTGAAGAGTTATGAATCTCTCCTGCCGCCTCCTCACATTCCTTTTGTTTTCTGGTTTGTGTCAGAGAGGGGTTTGGTGAGAGAATCATCACTGCTCCTCTCTAGGGTCTTTTTTGAGGGAGTGGAGATGGATGACCATGTGTAAACAAAGGCCCCCCCCCCCTACCTTTGCCGTGTGTGTGTGTGTGTGTGTGTGTGTGTGTGTGTGTGTGTGTGTCCCCTGGGGGGGGGGGTACAAGGTCTAGGTGACGTCTCTAAACACTTTTTCCACTCCAGGTTCTTTGTTTAGTTTTAGTAAAAGAAAAAAGCTGATTGCAAAACATGTTCCACAATCAGCCTTTATGACCAATGCCCTCTCAGCACGCAACGATCGTTATAACGATTTGTCACTTCAACAGTCAATCAACTGTGTTCCTGTGTCCGGTTTGGTCTCGGGACCTGTGTCAGCAAACATTCGTTTGAACTATGTTAGCTTGGGTTGGCACGGCCCATCTCAGGGCACTCGCTGTGTTTACCTTGGCAGGTATGGCGCCGGGCTGTATTTGGGCCCTTGGTTTGTGCTCAACACTACTGGCTCTGATATATCGATTGGCGTATGATCTAGAATTATGGTTTGGCCAACTGTTCGCGTATAGCTAACAGAGCCTCTTGTGGTTACAATGTTGACAGACTGCGAATGTGCATAAGGGATCCAGCCACGGTGTTGCCATGTCCGGCGGGTGTGTTCACACACTCTGGCCTTTTGGTTTAAATGTATTTGTATGTGTCCATGCTCCGGCACAGATCTGTAGCTCACTGCTATGTGACAGTAGGGGACTGTATAATAAGACACTGCAGGCCTACAGTAGGAAAATGTCCCCTGGAGCGGTGTCCCACCAGTGCTGTATGCCAACCAACCAAACACGCACACATTCACTCAACCTTCAATTGAGCACACAGTTATGAGTATGGTACATGTATATGTATGTATAAGAATCTGAAATTCAGCACTTTATGGCTTTTGCGTTCCTGTGTGTGTGTTTACCAGCAAATTTTTAGTGGGACATGGCAACCGATCGGACAAAATTTTCACAGGTAATTTCTTATATTTTTCTAATAAATTTTTCTTTGTAGTGTTTGCCAAAATTTGTCAACTGTAGTTTTATTGCACGCACACACACACACACACACGTGCACACACATGGATCTTGACTTAACAGCTTTCAGTACTCTCAAAAATATAACGGCTAGACACAGAATTGAAGGATTAACATACAGCACATAACATATTTCATTTATTATGTATTTTTAATTTGATTCTTTTTTTTTAGAATACAGTACACAAAATGCTTTTAAAGGGATAGTTCACCCAAAAATGAAAATTCTCTCACCATTTACTCACCCTCATGTCATCCCAGATTTGTATGACTTTCTTTCTTCTGCTGAACACAAATGAAGATTTTTAGAAGAATATCTCAGCTCTGTAGGTCCATACAATGCAAGTGAATGGTGGCTAGAACTTTGAAGGTCCTGAAAGCACATAAAGGCAGCATAAAAGTAATCCATACAACTCCAGTTGTTAAATCTATATCTTCAGAAGCGATATAATTGGTGTGGGTGAGAAACTGATCAGTATTTAAATAATTTTTTACTATACATTTATTTTTACACCTTAATGTTATTTCCAGCAAACTCAAATTCAAAAACATTGAAATAGAATTCAATGGTGAAAATGACAGTGATGGAAATTACATTTTTAATATATATATATATATATATATATATATATATATATATATATATATGATATATAGATATATAGATATATATTTATTTAATTAAAATGGCCTCTGTCTTGCTAAGGCTAATTTCATAGCTAAGATTGTGTGTCCTAAATACACACAAGGAAATGACGCCCGGTAAAAATATTTAGCTCACAAGTGATATTTACCTTAATTTTTCATTGTTTTCTTCAAACATCTTATTTAATCTCAGAGATGCTCTTCACTGACATTTGTAGACTGTTTGAACGTGCACTTTTTAAGAAAAAAATCAGATAAATAAAGGCAAGATTGTTTGGTGCGGTTGAAATAACGCCACAACAGTGGGACAGTTGTATTTTTTTGAAAAATTGATAGTAATAATTTTCATACAATTGATATTTAAATGTTTAATGTGCGTTTTACTCTGTTTTGATTATCATAGTTTTAACTGTGTAATAATTTGTATTTATTTATTTTTTATAGATTTTCATAGTTTAATATTGAAAGTCTGGGTCTGTGACAAGGGCCAAAACAGTCATATCTGTACATTTTAAAAAGGCATTTGAAAAGTACCAGAAATGACAACATGGTAATATGTTTCCAGTTTGGTTTTAATGAGAAATTCATGTAACAAAAAGAAAATAATTGCAATCTCTTACTGTTTATTACTTCAACTGTATCTATAAACAGCAGAAATAGTAATAGTAGTATGCTGTTCCGGACATAGCATCTTGATTGTATATCCTAAGCTGGTGCTTGCTGCTCTTTGACACTTGATTGGTCTGGCTGCTTGATTTATCCTTGTATTCAAGTACCGCCCACATCTTTAACCCACAGCCCAGAGGACTAATTAGTTCTTATCAGGCGTTCCCTCTTCTGAGGCCTGATTTATGTCAGATCAGCCCATGGAGGAGACAAGAACTCTCACTTGTGTGTGTGTGTATGTGTGTGTTAGAGAGTGAGGTAGGAAATATGTAATGCATCAGAAATGTTTATTGGTCATGAGGAGTCATTCAATTTACAATTTGACCTAATAACCATCCATTGAGGCTCAATTAAAATCATAATAGTTGTCTTATCAGGTGTTTTATATATCAACGCTTTAAAAAAATAAATAAAAAAAATAAGCCAATTTTGGTCCAATTATCCGCCCAGCTAAATGCCAGCTTGTTCTTGCTGGAAAGTAGCTAGACCAGCTGAGGATCAGCTTAAAACCAGCCAAGACAAGCAACCCAACAATTTAGATTTTTTCCCCCCAGCAATGCGAAATCAGTGTGCTGCATTGTCTTAACCCTGCTGAGGAAAAAACAAAAAACAAAAACAGTCTATGCTGGTAATAGCTGGTCTTAGCTGGTTTAAGCTGTTCTCCAAGCCTGGCCAAGCTGGTTTAACTGGAAGGCCTGCTGGGCTTTCTACTCAGCCAGCTGAAAATCTAGGAGACCACCAAAGACCAGCTAGCCAACTAAGGCTAGTTTTAGCCATTTTCTTTTCAGCATGGAATTAGACTAAATATTAATGTTTTCTTCACCATTGATATGTTAGATATGTCAGGATATTGTTAACCAATCAACTGCTTGCTGTTCACTTCTTGCACCCACGCTTGTTCTCTCAGCTGTTGCATTGTGGGCCAGTATTCTCCCCCATGCCCTAATGTGTTAACTAGCCCTAATCAACAGGCCTGCTGCTGGACACATCTTTCATTGGACTCCTCTATTAACTAAAAGCACCATGGACCTTTCCTCCCGATTGCCACTCCCCTATTACCATCCATCAATCACACACGCCTGTTTTGCAGCATCGCCTGCCTGTCCCCCATCTAATCCAGAACATCAGTCACGTGACAGACCCTGGTTCAGATTTGTATGCACCTGAGCTATTTTGCAGTTAATGGCAGGGCAGGGTATTGCCAGCTATCTCAGAATATGATACACATTGTGATACATATGTCACTATTCAGTACATTATGATATTATAATTGGATTATTTAAACTGAGCCAAAATTGTGAGATGAGACTGACTTTGCAGGATCAGTTTCAGACTGTCTTGTGCATTTCACTTTACTTATATCCTGTACAGTACCTCATAGAAGCGGCTATCGCTACACTGAGAAATGCCAGTTTCAGAGTTTGCACTTATTGGCCACGTTCACACACAGGGTTATTTACCAGAGTGACAACCACATTCTGTAACCTAACTGACACCCTTAAATTTTCAGGACTTGTAAACAAATTTTCGGCCAACCCTCGCTGTGTGAACTGTACCACACTGGACAACTAGTTGTTAGTCACGTCATATAATGCGAGAGCCACGTTGCACTATATATGCGCATGTGTCGTGAATTTCATATGGGGTTCTGTTAACTTACGGCGATGGAGATATGAGCTGTATGTCGCCCCGAAAATCCCATCCCTTCCGCCGGAACTGCATCTATCAGTTTAAAGGTGTGGGTATGACTTAAATGCTGCTCTCTGCACTTTTAAAGGGTAAAAAAATTAAAGTTGCTAATTAAGTTTAATTAAGATTTGTCACAAACTTCCACCTCCATCTGACTCATTAATTGTGATGATAAATTTCTGTGTTATGGTTAACATATTTTATATTTACTTTAGTCACTATGACTTCAGTTATTCTTTCATACAGACAGTATTCAAGCTGCTACTGTATGCTTTTGTAGGAATGGGACATTTTGAGATGTAAGTAAATTCAACATGCTAATGCAAAACTCTACTGTAAGTAAGTGCGGTTGTCAGTCCCAAACACTGACCTAAAGAAGCACTCTCCATACCACCTTCAGACCTCAAACCAACTATAATCTCCTACATCATCAACAAATGGCAAACTGAATGGGATCAATGCACAACAAACAAACTACATGAAATCAACCCTGAAGTGGGAAAAAGACAGATATTTTACTTGAGCAATCGCTGGGACCAGATAATTTACACCGGTTGCAGAATAAGACTTTCCAGACTCACACATACATTTTTAATATCAGACGAAGATCCACCATTATGCACCTCATGCCAAAGTCCACTGTCTCTGAAGCATATTTTATTCGATTGTGCTGGTTTTATTTATTTTAGGAAATTATTTTACACAGCAAAATCTTTTGAAGAGATTTTTAACAAAATCAACAAAATGTTTAACAAAATGTTCCGTGAGTTTGTCGTAATTATTTGGGTCTCAAAAGGATCTTACTGATGATTGTTTAAAGTTTACAGGCAAGGCTGTTGTTGGGACAGTATTTAACAGATTTGAGAATTGCAAAGCAGGTTTCTTGTAATCTTAAGAGACTCTGAGCCTGTGGTAGGTCTGGGGTTGGAAAGCCTGTTCTAATCTGTGTTGTGGCAGGCCTTTGCAGCACTCTTTAGCTCTAGGGTCTTTGTTGGAGCCAAGGGATTCCCCAGAGTCCTTATGGCACTTCCAGATTGAATATCAGATAGACAATGAACATTTCATCATTCACTGCACACTCTTTGCCAGTAACTCGAAATGATTACAGCCCCAATCAGATTTACCAGCCCCCTTTTGCAAAGCGAATAGGTAATTTCAGCCGCACCTCTTGTGGAAGACCACTGAGGCGAGAAAGAGTGGCAGTGCTGCTTTTCTTTTGGCCCCCATCCTTTTGTTTTTGTCTCCTCATGGCATTTTTGAATGGAGTTCTTCTCTGGCGAGTAGGAGGGTGTGTGAGATGTGCTCCAATGGCTTCAGATGCCCACTTCTTTCTAGAGACAACAGGGTGTTGGTTTACAGCCGCCCCTCAGTGTGAACAAAAAACGGGGGCTCGTACGGGATTCCGCTTACTGGAGACTTTGCTGGATTCTGCCGGAGGCCTCAAGTGGGGCTCATCTCATTGTTCCTCCATATATGCCACAAAAGAGCCATCAGAGTGGGAGGGCTCATCTGCCCCTCTCGCCCGGCCTGATCTGACCGGGATCAGATCTTTTTTTTTTTTTTTTTTTTTTTTTTTTTATAAGAGAGGTGAAGGCCAACAGTGCATCTCAGAGCTCCACTCTAGGAGGTCTGTAGGGAATGTTGATACGAAGGTGATATGGTGTTAAAATTAAAATTCTTTGCCTTGACTTTAATTTAGAACATTTTTTGCCATCAACAATTTTTGACGCCTATGATTTTCAAAAAGTTTAGATTTTTAGGATGCAATTCAAGATACAAATTTAGTAGGTAGTCATTTAGTAGACACATTTTATCCAAGTTCACTTATTACAAGTACAGTCCCCTCTGCAGCAACTCAGGGTTAAGTGCCTTGCTCAAGGGCACAATAGTTATTGCTCCTTTATCGAACCTTGCAAGGGTCAACATACATACATTTGGATTATCAAATATTTAACAATACGCCACAGTATAATAAGCGCTTTTCCACCATTAAGCTAAACTGTTCTGTTTATGGTGAGGAACTGTTTTAGGTATGATTACTAACTGTTCTTGGCCTGGATTTCTCAGCACGGTTAGCTAACCTTACTCAGGACAGAGAACCATTCTGTTGGACTCTTGTAGTGATGTGGCGATTTACGATTGGTCACTTGCTCTGTCAGTCCATTATAATCCTGATTTCACTGTGAGAATAGAAACGGTAACTGTACAGCTCAGTACAGAATGGCACGGTTCCTCAATGAGAACCATTCGGCCCGATGGTGGAAAAGTACCTATAGTTAAAATGTTAGTCCTTTTTTTTTTTTTTTTTTTTTTTTTATAAATGTATATCAGAATTGCAATTCTGTTGAAAACTACTCATTGAAAACCAAGTTACAGCTCATATGCTCTCCCACAGGAGGTTCTTATGATGTTGGATAACTACGTCCGAGACTTCAAAGCTTTAATCGACTGGATCCAGCTGCAGGAGAAGCTGGAGAAAACAGATGCTCAGAACAGGTGATAACATATGTTTACCAAATACAGTACTCTAGTGAGTCTTTTACAATGGAGTTTGAATTGCGATCTTTACATGCTGATCAATGAGAAGTAATTTGAGGTGATTTATTGTTTTACTGGCTCACCCCTTCACGTAATGAGTAAGTGACCACAACACTAGTTCATTGATTAAGGTATAAAGACTAGAGCTTTTAAGTTGCCTCCCAATTTGTATATTATTGCCCAGATTGCCATTTGAATGAACTTTTCTCATCTCTTTCTATCAAATTACTGGTAAATATTTACATTCACATAAGAGTTTTTGGTTTTAGCAAGCAGACATGTGGACAGGTACGTATTTGTGTCTGTTCGGAATCAATACAGTCCTGTGAATGTTGTATCTCGTTCCCGTAGGCCAACATCTTTGGCTTGGGAAGTTCGAAAGATGTCTCCAGGGCGCCATGTGATGCCCAGCCCTTCATCGGACCGAATTATTCCCTCACCCAGTGTTCGTCGTGCCCTCAACTTTGGGTAGGTCACATCCAGTGGCGATTCTTTTTAAGACTGCACAGAAAGCATTTTCCAAAAATGTAATAATTGTGGCAATGATGAGTTTAAAATACTGTATGTACAAATAATCTATACGAATGACTTATCACACTGCATTTCAATATTGTGCATTTTAGTGAATAAAAGTGTCAAATATCACACATCACTATCGTACTGTTCATTCAAATAACATAATCCACAAGGTGAGTTTTTCTCTTTGTGGCTTTAAGTGACAGCATTTTGGTCTCAAGTACTTGACAGATTAATCAGCTGAGTTCTCGCGTTAAAGCAAGTTGCTTTTACACGTAATTTTTATTTGTTGATAAATGTACACTTGCTGTTGCATCACGTTTTGCTGAAAGTTGAAAAAGTTGTTGAAGTTCAGCAATTATTGTTTTTAATGACTGATCATTGCTGTCATGTACTCATGCCCATCCCTATACAAGAGTCAATGAATACTTAATACACAACATGTCCTAATACACCAGGACATATGGCTCACAAGTGCCAGAATAATTTTTTTTCACCTCAGTTTCAGCCATAGTGTTTCTATTACAGTCTGTCCTCAACCCATTATCCCTGCTCGCAACGTGCTAATTGACACTGTCATTTCTGTTGGCAAACTTTGGCTACTCTCAACTCCTCCCTCCATTAGTTGCATTTTTTAACTGATAGTGTGAAAGGAAGACAATTGATAATGCGATTAAAACACCACTGAATACTCCAATGGAGAAATCAATGGCAGATATGATGCATATCTTGGGCTTGCTACAAGACCGGAAAGACTACACTCGTCTGGCAGAGCCTGGGAGGGTGGGAATCGATCTGCAACAGCCTAAGCGTTTTGTTTAATGCAATTTTTGCAGGGTTCTTCCCAGGCCTTTTTCTGAGATTGTGGGGTTGCAGATGTAAGTGTGGTTAAAGACTGCTGAGGCACAGGCATCCATGTCTGTATTGTGCTTTAATTGGATGCTGCAGGAAATGGAGATCGATCAAGACAGAGGGCCCATGGTCTGATGTAGGAGCAGTTCCATTTTAACTCCCAATGTTAGAGGCTGCCTGATGCAACGATACATAGCTAGAGAGCGATGTATGGGCGATTATGCCCATAAAATGGGAAAACTATTTTTTAAAAATCTGATCTACAGGGGTCCTCCTCCCACTTTGGCTGTATCACGACTCTCCCACACCGGACCCAGCTGGGCTGACCGAGTCAAGTCCTCACAGTCTCTTCCAGTGCCCAGCCAAACCATCAACATCCCTCCTGAAAAACCAGGTGAACTGATGTTTACTGTTACTGATCTTTAAAAAAAATGAATAGTTTCTGCTCTAAAATATGTTTAGAGCCACATTTGACACTGTTGTAAAGTAGCCAATATATGTGCACCTGTGATAAATTTAATTCTTTATTAATGAAATTGTTGCTTAGCAAATGTAAACAGGCAAATTCTAGGGCTAACTCTATATAATTTGGTGGAATTTTTTTATTGTTGTTATTATTCATAATAATAATAATAATAATAATAATAATAAAAACAATTTAATAAATGTGGTAATTAATGGAATATTGGTGTCTTATCATATTGCTGTTGCTGCAATTTTGGAAAACGAATAAGTTTCTCAAGGTTCTCTGTTGAGGGGTTTTAGGAATTCTAACAAATAGAGGTCGACGGTTTATACATTTCACTGAGCAGACGCTTTTATCCAAATAGAACAAGCAATTTGTCTTACTGCAGATATTGTTGACTTTTGTATTGCACTGGCACTATAGGTATTTCAGTGGCCAATACCAATTCCAGTATCTAGTGAGAAGGGTGACAGATGGCCGATATAACGCAGAGATTACAGTACTGTCCAAAAATTTCCCCAAAACATTTGTCTTTAGATGGTTATTTATATCTTCAGCTTTAGTGTGTCAATAGGAAATATCAATTTTAAACTCCCAAACATTCCTTTTGCAAATAGAATAGAACAGAAGAATAGGGAGCCCTGCAACAGATGGCACCCCACAGAGCCCCCCACCGAACATCGAGTCAGTCTGGGATTACATGAAGAGACTAGGGATGCACCGATATGGAATTTCTGGGCCGATACTGATAACCAATAATTCACAGCTCATTGTGGCCGATCCTGATAACCGATATATAAAAAAAAGTTTAAATTTTTAATCCTTTAACCTGGAACTGCTAACTAATTCATTAGAAGCTTCTCATTTGAAAGATATGTGTCATGTAAAAGCTTGGAAATTGGACTTTCGCTATTTAAGGTTTGGCTGATGTAACATGAACCAGAAATGTGCCTATAAAACAAATGTATGCTGATTTGAATGAGAAATACATGACAATACACTTGCATAAATTGTATGGTGCCCATTTATATGAGTGTTTACGGTAATCCTGATGACTCACAGAGAGAGAATAATGAACTTCAAACAGCTGTAATAATGCATTAAACCAAAATGAGGTGATGAACAGCATGTAACGAACATTAAAACAACAAAACACACAATACAAACCCTAATCTCTGTATACATGGTGTAATATTTATGATAGTAGCCGGACTGTCACAAACGCTTATGACAGTGCTCATCCTTAACAGTTTCACTGTATAACTTATGAAATGTGAACACGACAATCATAAGGGGATTAGGTAACATCATACAGATCGAATAGTCATGAGTCATAATGTTAGAAAATTCTCAACTCATAAAATACAAGTACATTTGTTTCACTCTCAAACTAGTGTTTTTAGCCATCTCAAGTAACTCTGTGAATTTTTTTCAAGATCTATGAACTGTGTTAATTTGTTTTGGGGCTTGTTTTAATCGCAATGCCGTGCTGCAAGTAACAATGTGCAATTTCCCACATTCTGTTTATGTTCCTTGATGTAATAAGCGAAAATGATCACCCCAAAGTAACATACTGTACATATATGTTTTTGTCACGTTTTCATTTATTGCCACATGAAACATAAACAGAAAATGGGAAATGGCATGTCGTTACTCACAGCAGATGATCCCGAATAAAAACCAGACCCAAAACAATGTTACAAGGTGCAGAGATGTTAAAATAATCCTCACAGAGCAACATCAGCTTGGCTCTCACCTGCTCTCACTAACACACAGACGTTGTGTATGCGCACGCGCACTGTCGCTTGGGGCTGTCCAAGTTTCTGCCTGATAGAAAGATGCGGCAGGCAATCAGAGATTTTCAGCCGCAAGCAAATAAACCGGAACAAATTATCGGTGAAAATATGGGCGGTAATTCCATTATCGGCGCGATAATATTTTGATTTTCCCGGTTATCGGCCAATAATATATCGGCTACTGATATATCGTTCATCCCTAGAAGAGGCCGAAGCAAATGAGACAGCCTAAATAGAGAACAGAAACAGAAGAACTGTGGTGAATTCTTCAGGAAGCTTGGAACATCCTATCTGCCATGAACCAAGAAAAACTGTGTCCAGGTGTACCTAGGAGAATTGGTGACTTTGTATGATGTTAATTGATAAATGAAAACTATTAATGGCATTATATATGAAGACATCCTCACTATGCAATATTTTTCACAAGTGCCTAAAACTTTTGCACAGTATATCTGTATTATTTGTGTCCATCAATCCGTAGCAAAGAAAGATGCAGAGGGCTGGGAGACCGTTCAGCGTGGGCGTTCCATGAGGCCCCGTTCCATCGCTATGGTTGCCAAGGTAAGCCCTGTCCTGGCCCATGTAAGCCCCAAAGATGACAGTGATAAGGAGAACCAGCAGCTCCAGCCTTCACCAAAGGACAAAGCTCAGGAGGTTAGGGAACAAGAGCAACCCATTTCACAGGAGCAGAGCCAAGAGACAGACAAGATCCCCATCATCGAGGTACTGACGTTGGCCAGCCCCCCTTCATTAATTATTCATCAAAATGTATTATCTTCCAGTCTGTTTTTGTTTTGTCACTGTGCTCATAGATACACTGTCCAGACATAGCAGTATCAAGTGTTCATCTATTTTGGACGTGTATCCGATTGATAGAGAGGACTAATCAATTTTTATGACTATGGACAATTCGATGTCCTACATTGCATTTGTAAAAGATGCTGAAGCCAAGCTGTTACAAAACTTAGTGTCCACCACCTACAAAGGCAACATCCTCACTGAAATGGAACATCATAATTGATTGATTTGGAACGCTCTGCATATGCAACAACTGCGATAGGCAAAGAAAACCCCACTTGTAATTGATTTCAGTAGAGTTTTGCATTAGCATGCTTAGCAACATGTATTGGGGGCGAAAATCTAATTTTAATACACTGAACTACTTTTATCTCTTCAGTATTTAAAGAAATATATGTTTATTTATAATCGACACTTCTCTTGCCTCATCCGCCATTTTTTGATTTCTTTCTTTCACTGAGCTTGTTGCAAAGAAAGATGCATACAATGCTGCCTTAGAAACTGGCCAAAGCAAGGTATTTTAAGAGGCAAGATAATTAAGTTGCCTTAACGTTGGGAATGCGCCTATGATGCCTTAAAATCCCATCTCTGTAGGCAGCTTAGAATTTGGAATGGAGCTTATAGTTGCATTGATTTTGAGTGTGTAATTTTAACTTGTTTGCATGAATGTGATTATACAGTTCATGGTATGTACATGTTTGTTTTGAAATGCATGATATTGTGTAATTATTTAGCATGTTGTTGTATGTGTGTTTTTATTTTATTGCTGTTCTCATATCAGCCAATGGTCTGCCAAGCAGATATGGCAAGGAGTGCTGTGACATGCATGTTTGCGTTTATGTTTGTGTATGCATTTGTGTGTATATTGCACAGCCCCTAACAGAAACTGTTGAAGAGCCGGTGCAGAACATCAGCATCCCCTCCGAGGACGCGCCACCACCTATGTCTGACCCCACGCCACCCCCACCCTCTCCACCTTCCAAGTCCCAGAACCCTGTTGTAGCCTTTGATCCAGGCCCTCCTCCTCCAACCCTTTCCCAGCTGGAGGAACCGGACCCTGGGCAGACGGAAGGGGAACAAGGGACTGAGGGGTCAGCATGGCAGGTCGCACCACCATCGGCAGAAGCAACGGCAGTGGTTCATGCTCCCCTGGAAGTGGTGAAACTAGAGCGCTTGCTGGACCCCACAGAACTTTCCACTGTGAGTGCTGAGAGACACAGGCCAGGGTCAGGACTCCCACCTAAACAAAGTCAATCCCAAAAACCTCCAGACGAGGCAGGATTACCCCCTCCGCCCCACCTCCCTCCCTCCTCTCTCTCTCAGCAACCAGGACGTAAATGTGTGTGCTTGCCAGTGTAATTATATTGTTTTAAATTTCATTAATGATATCTTACTGAAAAAAAAAATAGTTAATTGAAATAAAATAATTGAATAAATGAACTAAACTAATATACATTTTTATATCTGTAAAACTAACTAAAATTAAAAAATGACCACAAATTTTGTTTTAGAAACTCAGTATACAGAATTTTAAAATTAAGCCATTAGTACCCACCTTCAGTAAACATGAAAATGCCACTAGACAGCGATATAACTAGACGGCCTAGAAAGTTAGATACTAGAAAACTCTGGGGGAAAAAAATAAAAAACAACACTAAATTGTAAGGACAAATTAAAAAATAAAAATTATCAAGTGTCTGCTGACGACTTGACTGGTTTTGACCCTTTAGGGTCTCATTGTCCTCCCTTTGAGCTTTGACCTCCCAAAACTCTATTTAACTCCAATTAAATGTATAACAAATGAAGTTCATAGTAGACAAATAAATAATAAGACAAAAGTAGAAATGCAGCATCTGTTGACCAAATGCTTGTTGCATTGTGTCGCGCTTTGCCACATGGGGTGTGTACAGCTTTGTTTATTATAATGGGAGCAATCTAGTTTTGTGCAGTCTAGTTATACTATAGCCGTGGTCTTTATGTGGTCAGGGCGTTATCCCGACCCCCTTTCAATGACGTCAGTGGACTCGTGAACCTCACTTGAGCACCAGCACTGGCACTCTGTTGGTGGTGAAGGAGTGTCAGAATTTTCAAATTACAGATCAGAACTGTAAAACATTAAACAGATCTCTTTTCAACAGGTGAAGCATTTTGACAAGAGTATGCATGTTTTATGTGAACTTCTAAATCTATTCTCAGAACTTCTACCATTGATTGGGTCAGCTCACTTGACCCACAGACATACGCCAATTGACGGCATGTTTTCTTAACATGTGATGGCTGTAGAAGTTAGATGCTGACTCCTGTTTTGGCGTTCCATTTGTCTCCCGTCTCTCGCCCACACTTAAGGGAAACCTCAGAGGGGTTAATTAAGGCTAGACCCACAACACTCTGTGAGTTACCAGTGTTCATTACTCAACAGGTCTTGGCCTCTGTACAAAAACCCAGTCTGAAACAATGGAGATGGATGAGGCATAAATGCCCAGACTGAATCTCGTGCTGTTGGAATCCGGACTTATTGCTTCCGAGGTTCAGATACCACCTCTTTGGGTGGGTCAGATAAGCCCTGCTCTGTTTAGGCTCCAGCCTGTAGACCAACAGGCATGGCGTTGAAAGAAATTGTGCTCATTAGCATGACGTCTGACGCTGACCTCAGTGCAGCTCCCATCGTTTTTCTCCCACGACCGTCTCGAAATTGGCATTCGGCATACTGTTCACTCGTCAAGTTCTGGAAATGAGGGGTCAAGTGCTGTGGCCTCTGATGGCAGTTGGTTGGATACTTTTTCAAAAATATTTTGGCAATTTACCAGTCATCACGAGTCATAAAGACTCACAGGTGCACTAGTAGAAGGAATGTATAATGAGCAAAAATGTTCCCGCTCAACAAACCCCTCTTTTGTTACCGCCCCAAAATCAGAATCAACCCTTTTCTCACAGGTAATTGTTTTCTAGAATATCTTGTGTTTGACGTTTTACGACAGCTGATACACCTTTTCCTTCATCACTGTGCCAGAGCCACTGTGCAATCTGGGACCCTTCTGTGTATTTCCACACAAGAAAAGGTGGTTCAAGGCCAGAAAAACCGGCTTCCCACTGGACCCTTTGGACCCATTGAAACTCACTGGAAGTTCTTTATAGTTCTTTGCTCAGAGCTAAGAAGGTTGAAACAGCTTAGCAACAGCATAGCCTGCTTGGACCGGCGTTTAGAGGAACATTTAAATATGTCACGCGTGCTGTCCTGTCAACAGACTACATGTAAAACATTAGTCACTGTGACATTAAAATCTGTTATCAATTGACTACAAGCCTCATCTATTTATATTCATGAGATCAGTAAAAGAAGCTGTTTTAACCACTCTGTGATGTTTTAAAGTATCGTATGCAGAAGATAATGTCATTTCATGTTTCTATTCTGCTTTCATGGCGCTAATGCTAACACGCTATATGTGACCATAAACCGAGACCAATTTGCAGAGATGGGCATCTTCTATTAAAATGAATGGTAGAAATTGGAACGCCCAACAGTCAACAGATGTAGAAAGGAAGTCCCGCATTACAGGTAAAAGAGCTAATCACCTTTTAGATACAGACATAACCTGTCAGTCAACTTGAGAACACGCATGGCATTAGCAATACAAGCTGGGAAAATAGTTTTTTAGTGTAATCTGAGATTAAGAAGCACAATTTATGATTCCAGTGTTGTCAGATTTTACTGCTGATTTGAAATATGTTCTTTGATCATAATCTTGAGATTTAGGTCTTTCCCCATTCAAGTAGATAGGAGCCGCACTGGCATGCCGCTTGTTTACATAGAAAAATAGCTGCTCGTGAGCATTCCAAAGGTGGCTGCCATAACTTTCACAGGTTACCATATGTGATTGTATTTTATAGACTTTTGTTGACTTAATCTAAAAAAGATCACATTAGATGGTCTTGGAAAATGTCTCTACACGAACAATCGTCGAAATAGTAGACGATGTAGTTAAGTTTGCACTAGCTCGGTAACTCTGCACTCCAGTGTGTTCATGTTGAATGATCTCAACTGAGTGAAGAAAAAAAAAACAGAAAAATGTTTTTGCCGTCAAAGTAGGTGGAGCACAGGGTCACACCTATTGATGACATGGATCAATGGCAGTAAGAAGTTTTCCTGAAACTTCAAGCTGGCAATCTGTTTCAAACCACCGCTACAAACTCAAAAACACCTTTTTGGTCTGATTTTGTTCGAAATGTCATCACACTCATTCTTTCTTCAATTTCACTAGAAGAACATTGGGGCCTCTAAACCTGCTGGTCTTAAACCAGGAACCTCTAAAGTCAGAGGCCGAGGGCGGGAAAATGTCCTCTATACTTTTAGTTTTCATAACAATATCTCAAACCATGACTCAGTCTGGCTAGGGTGATGCAAAACAAAACTAGATTGCTCACATTGATTTTAACGAAGCTGTACCAATCCTTTTTTTTGTTGTTTTGGAAAACTACTCCAGCAACTTTGTTTTTCCTGTCTATCTGAGATCGTATTTGTATCTATGTCATCTAGTGCCAAATAAGAATTCCATCCCCCGCCAGCCCCTCGCCCTTATTGTGGTTGTATGCTGCATGATTTCGGTATGCTTTCCCATGCATATTTTTTGTGATTGATTGTGTTTATGGCGTGTGCCTGTGTTTTCATTTAATTTAGTCTCGGTTCATTTTCTAAGTGTGTCTTACAGCATTTTTTGCATTTGCAAACTTTTTGCAGTACGACAAATGTTTGAAAATTGATTGCTTTTGCATTTCTGAAATTGCAGTCTAGCCTAATTCCTTATGAAGTGTTGAGTTGATTGCACCATGTCTTAATTGAAGTTGTTCTGGCTATGTTGCCTGGGCATGTACTCAAAGGCCTGGTGTGGCTAACTTGGCGATTTACCGCACTTTTCCCTGTCAGATGCTCCATGCATTTGACAGCTCAGTTTGGTGTGGTGGCTTTGTGGCTTATTGTAAATGTTTTGTGCCTGTTATCAGCCCCAGTCCATGGCTGAGGTTTTGGCTAAGAAGGAAGAGCTGGCCGACCGCCTGGAAAAAGCTAATGAAGAGGCGATCGCAAGTGCTATCGCAGAGGAGGAACAGCTGACACGAGAAATTCAGGCAGAGAACAACGAACTGGAAACGGACAACGAAAGTGACTTTTCTGTACGTCAACACCCTAGTAATTTCCATGACAATGTTTCCCTGTTTTAAAAATAAAACTGCTTAAACCAGACTAAGATGAACTGCTGGTCTTAACTAGTTTAGGCTAGTCTAGTGGGACTTCCAGCCTGGTCAAGCTTTTGTTAAACAGGTCTCCCTGGTCTTCCAGATCTGGCTAAGCTGTTTTTTTGCTCATTTAACTAGTCTGCCAGCTGGTTATCCAGCCTGACTTGCCCAAAACCATTCTAAAACCATCAAAGCTAGACCAACCTAACCAGCTTGGCTGGGCTAGCCACTTAAGGCTGGATTGATTTTTTTGTTTTTTAATCAGTGTTGTTTTATAGAGTCAAAATAAAATAAAATGAGTAGAAGATGACACTTGAAATTACAAATTTTGTTGCTGTTTTATTGAATTTGTTTTATTTTTTATTTAATGCCATTTGTTATTTTGCTTTCCTCCTCAAGGCGAGTATCGGGAGTGGAAGTTGTGGCCTGAATTTAGATTGGAGCGAGATGCTAGCTGATTATGATGGTAATGACGCCGTTGACATGTGCATTGTTAACTGTATTTATATGTCTGCAAGTTAACAGTATATATGGGTGTTTCTTCAACTTCGGGCACTTTTAACACTGTGAACTTCACTGTTGGACACTGTAAACAATGTCCAACAGTGTATGTTGTATTTTTTCTGAAAGTCATGAAATTCACACCACAGTTTAATTTTACTGCATCTCAAATTCTATATTTTGTTTAATAGAAAATGGAATGACAGTGATGGAAATTAAAACATTTTACGTTTTGATTGGAAATGACACCCAATAAAAATTGTCTTTAGTGTTTACTTTAAAGGAATATTCTGGGCTCAATCAATACAAGTTAAGCTCAATCGACAGCAGTTGTGGCATAATATTGATTATCACAAAAATACATTGACTTGTCCCTCCTTTTCTTTTAAAAAAGCAAAAAAAATAAATAAAAAAAAAACAATTCCAGTGAGGCACTTACAATGGAAGTGAATGGGGCCAATCAGTAAACATTAAAATACTTGCTGTTTCACAAGTATAGCCACAAGATATAAACAATATGCATGTTAACATGATTTTTACTGTGCTAAAATTGCTTCCTAACCTTTTCTGTGTGAAGTTATAGCCAATTTTACTTCGTTGCCGGGACGATGTACTGTCAACAAACCCTAAACTGATTAAAAATTGAAATTGTTGTTGTGTTAACCAACAAATACTGTCGATTGAGCTGAACTTGTATTGAAAAATGTCTTTGTTTTCTTTAAACATCACTTATTTCATCTCAAGCATGCTCTTTACTCTGACAGTTTTGCTGACTTACATTAACTTTCTGTCATTTTCACATAATAAATATCAAAATGGTTTGTTTTTCACTCTTTGTTTAGCCTGTCATAGTTTTAAACATAATAATTAGTATTTTTATAACGGATTTTCATAGTTTAATATTGAAAGTCTGGCTCTGGGACAAGGCTAAACAGTTAAATCTAGACATAAAAGGCATTTGAAAAGTACCAAAAAAGAAATTATGGAGGCTCGGTAATCAACAAGGCATTTCACTGGATGTTTGTTTGTTTGTTTGTTTATTTATTTTGGCACCATTCGGAGTAAATTCTAGGAGATCAGCAGTTATAGAAATACTCAAACCAGCCCGTCTGGCACCAACAATCATGCCACAGTCCAAATCACTGAGATCACATTTTTTCTCCATTCTGATGGTTGATGTGAACATTAACTGATGCTCCTGACCCATATCTGCATGATTTTATGCATTGCACTGCTGCCACACGATTGGCTGATTAGATAATCGCATGAAAGTAGGCGTACAGGTGTGACTAATAAAGTGCCCAGTGAGTGTAAATTAGTGTTACATTTTTACTATTAAGGAAAGTGGGCTAAGGCATCTTCCTTAACAATGGAACGCTATGCCTAGCTTGTTTTGATTTACTTATTTGTCACCCTGACATAGTTTCACTATACTATCACTATACTCTTGTGTACTATAGATGTTGCCTAAGTTGCAGTGTATATGAATTTTTTGATAATGGGAGCAAGCTAGGATAGTTATCTAGTTTTTTCAAGTTTTCTTTATTTCCTAACACTGGATGCTGACCATTTCAAAATTACAAACACCGTATTATATATCAGTACTACTACTTGTAAAAACATAATTTTGCATCGCTCTCCAACAGCTCGGGAGCCCTGGCGTCAAAGCACTTCCTGGGGTGACATGGTGGAGGAGGAGCCAGCCCGCCCACCTGGTCATGGCATCCACATGCACGAGAAACTCTCCTCTCCTTCACGCAAACGGTAACCACGATATAGTTATATCTGTTACGGAATATGGTTACAAAACTTTCTGTGCTAGATGGTGGGATCTCTTTTTCTGAGGAATTTCTGTTGCACCACACAGGATACTGACTGTTTTCAAGTTTCTAACACTCCCCCTGTCTGTCATTGGTCATACAAATTGTTAGTTGACAGCATCATAAAGTATTTTAACATTGACAAATTACACACATCACCTTTTAGAATGCCATGTAAATAAAAAATAGATGCTGTAATCTTGCACTTTGTACAATTTCATAAGCTGCTTCCATTGTGCGAATGCTAACGAAAGCAGCATTGCTAACCAAAATGTACGTTTTAAAGAGTTATTCAGTGAGTTACATATAAAAAGCACCTCAGATCGTTTTCCATTGTCGTTGTCAGAACCATTGCGGAGTCGAAGAAAAAACATGAAGAGAAGCAACTCAAAGCACAGCAGCTTCGAGACAAACTGAGAGAGGAGAAGACGCACAAACTACAGAAACTAATGGAAAGAGTATGTTTCTGTTATGATTTATTTCTTTAACACCTGTAGACACAGCTCATTTAGTCCCCCTAGCCTGTTTTGGCCACAGGGGAAAATTCTCTCTGCACAGATGATGAAAGAATCACTTAACAGCCATTTTAGCTGAATGTGTTTGTTTTTGTTCAGCTCTATTCTTGTGAGATGAGTGAGATCTAAGACAATTTAGTGTATTTATATATCCGTACTTGAAGTGGAAGACTAACTCTGACAAGTTTGACTTGCACAGTTTCGGAAAGGTTGTTTTGTCGGGATTTGATCTTGTGTCTCTCAGACAGTACAAGCGGGAGGAAATGATGGAGCAGGAACATTTGTAGAAAAAAAAAAAATGGGAGAAATTGTAAAGCAACATGACTGTTGGAATGAAAGTCTCATCTTTCATTTAAAAGAGTCAATCGCCCATTTTTGAACTCTAGAACACACATGCACATTAGCTGGATCAACCTGAAAATGTGTTTTTTTGTGTGTGCGTCTGTCGTTTAAAGAGGCATAAATGTACATTTATGATACCGTTGTTTACAGATTTTATTGCTGATTTGAAATATTTTGAGAGAGTTCATCCTAAAATGATAATTCTCTCACCATTTACTCACCCTTATGCCGTCTCAAATTCGTATTACTTTAGATATTTTGATGAAGATATAATGTGATTATATCCATACAATGCAAGTCAATGGGTATAAACACTTCCAAGCTGCAAATAAATGTAAAGGCATCATAAAAGTAATCATACGAATAGTTTAATCCATGTATTCTGAAGCGAATCTGATTGGTTTTGGGTGAGAAACAGACCAAAATATCACTATAAACTCTGCCCATGTACACGCGCTGTACTGCGCTCTGCTCCTGCGCCAAGCGCAAGTGTAAGTAAGCCTAAGTATGCAGTATGCAGATGGTAAGAATTATAGTAAAAAAGGAGTTACATTTTGGTCTGTTCTCACCTGAAACCGGTTCTACTGCTTCAGAAGACATGGATTAAACCACTCGAGCCATATGGATTACCTTTATGCTCCTTTATGTGCTTTTTGGAGCTTGAAAATTTGGTCCCCATTCACTTTTTATTGTATGGACAAACAGATATCATATCTCCATTAAAATATCTTTGTTTGTGTTTCCGTGGAAGAAAGTCATTCAAGTTTGAGACGGCATTTTTGGGTGAACTATACCTTTTAATTAAATGTAATCATGACAAACTCCATTTAGACACATCTTTTCCTGCATTTTCCTTCATTTTGCTTATATAAAAAAATAGTTACTGAGTGAAGTGACTTGTTTTAAAGGGACTTTGGTTTCTTTCTCAGGAGAAGGAGGTGAGGAAATGGAAAGAGGAGCTGTTGGATCAGAGGAGGAAGATGATGGATGAGAAGCTGCTTCACGCAGAATTTAAGCGAGAGCTTCAACTGCAGGCTATCGTGAAGAAAGCTCAGGAAGAGGAGGCAAAGGTTGGGAATTCTAAGCAGAATCAAACTCTGAAAAAGATTTTTATTCATTAAAGGCATAGTTCACCCAAAAATTCTGTTATCTACTCAACCGTATGTCACTTTTTTCTTCCTTGGAAAACAAAAGTAAAAAACACATTCAGTCTTCACGTGGCTTTTTACTATATCCTCCTTAGACCCGATCATGACTGCTGTGTGCATTTTCCATTTCTCTTTTTGATTTGTAACAAGTAGCACCTAATAAACATGCAAAATAAATAAATAAAATTCTAGAGCAAAATGTTGTCCTAAAAATTTATGTCCACATATGTGAACAGCTGGACTAAGTTGTGAAATGTTAAATGATACCAAACTATAGAAAAAAAATAAATAAATAAATAAAAAAAAAAAAATATATATATATATATATATATATATAGGTGCATCTCAATAAATTAGAATGTCGTGGAAAAGTTCATTTATTTCAGTAATTCAACTCAAATTGTGAAACTTGTGTATTAAATAAATTCAATGCACACAGACTGAAGTAGTTTAAGTCTTTGGTTCTTTTAATTGTGATGATTTTGGCTCACATTTAACAAAAACCCACCAATTCACTATCTCAAAAAATTAGAATACATCAATAAGACCAATAAAAAAAACATTTTTAGTGAATTGTTGGCCTTCTGGAAAGTATGTTCATTTACTGTATATGTACTCAATACTTGGTAGGGGCTCCTTTTGCTTTAATTACTGCCTCAATTCGGCGTGGCATGGAGGTGATCAGTTTGTGGCACTGCTGAGGTGGTATGGAAGCCCAGGTTTCTTTGACAGTGGCCTTCAGCTCATCTGCATTTTTTGGTCTCTTGTTTCTCATTTTCCTCTTGACAATACCCCATAGATTCTCTATGGGGTTCAGGTCTGGTGAGTTTGCTGGCCAGTCAAGCACACCAACACCATGGTCATTTAACCAACTTTTGATGCTTTTGGCAGTGTGGGCAGGTGCCAAATCCTGCTGGAAAATGAAATCAGCATCTTTAAAAAGCTGGTCAGCAGAAGGAAGCATGAAGTGCTCCAAAATGTCTTGGTAAACGGGTGCAGTGACTTTGGTTTTCAAAAAACACAATGGACCAACACCAGTAGATGACATTGCACCCAAAATCATCACAGACTGTGGAAACTTAACACTGGACTTCAAGCAACTTGGGCTATGAGCTTCTCCACCCTTCCTCCAGACTCAGGACCTTGGTTTCCAAATGAAATACAAAACTTGCTCTCATCTGAAAAGAGGACTTTGGAACACTGGGCAACAGTCCAGTTCTTCTCCTTAGCCCAGGTAAGACGCCTCTGATGTTGTCTTTGGTTCAGGAGTGGCTTAACAAGAGGAATACGACAACTGTAGCCAAATTCCTTGACGTGTCTGTGTGTGGTGGCTCTTGATGCCTTGACCCCAGCCTCAGTCCATTCCTTGTGAAGTTCACCCAAATTCTTGAATCGATTTTGCTTGACAATCATAAGGCTGCGGTTCTCTCGGTTGGTTGTGCATCTTTTTCTTCCACACTTTTTCCTTCCACTCAACTTTCTGTTAACATGCTTGGATACAGCACTCTGTGAACAGCCAGCTTCTTTGGCAATGAATGTTTGTGGCTTACCCTCCTTGTGAAGGGTGTCAATGATTGTCTTCTGGACAACTGTCAGATCAGCAGTCTTCCCCATGATTGTGTAGCCTAGTGAACCAAACTGAGAGACCATTTTGAAGGCCCAGGAAACCTTTGCAGGTGTTTTGAGTTGATTAGCTGATTGGCATGTCACCATATTCTAATTTGTTGAGCTAGTGAATTGGTGGGTTTTTGTTAAATGTGAGCCAAAATCATCACAATTAAAAGAACCAAAGACTTAAACTACTTCAGTCTGTGTGCATTGAATTTATTTAATACACGAGTTTCACAATTTGAGTTGAATTACTGAAATAAATGAACTTTTCCACGACATTCTAATTTATTGAGATGCACCTGTATATATATATATATATATATATATTTTTTTTTTTTAAATCAAATCGTTTATGTTTCCAGGAGTATTGCCTATTCATGTTTTTGAGACATTACAGACATTTCATCAGAAATTAGCATAATTAATTCTGATTCAAAGTAATGGCCAGCATAATCCAATCACTGCCAACCATGTTGAAATAAAATTATACGTTCTAAATTCTGAATCTATGTACTGATTACCATTGTCCCATGTCTGCCAAACATGTTGAGTTTTCCAAACATCATCTGCAGCCTGAAACTGAACTTTTGGTCACATTTTGGGAGTGAATGCACTTAGCTGCATAGAGAACTATTTAGCTGAAGTCAGAAGTTTACATACACTTAGGCTGAAGTTATTAAAACTAATTTTTTAACCACTCCACAGATTTAATATTAGCAAACTCTAGTTTTGGCCAGTCGTTTAGGACATCTACTTCGTGTATGACACGAGTAATTTTTCCAGCAATTGTTTACAGACAGATTGTTTCACTTTTAATTGACTATATGACTATTCCAGTGGGTCAGAAGTTTACATACACTAAGTTAACTGTGCCTTTAAGCAGCTTGGAAAATTCCAGAAAATTATGTCAAGCCTTTAGATAATTAGCCAGTTAGCTTCTGATAGGAGATTTACTGAATTGAAGGTGTACCTGTGGATGTGTTTTAAGGCCTACCTTCAAACTCTCTCAGCCACTTTGCTTGACATCATGGGAAACTCAAAAGAAATCAGCCAAGACCTCAGAAACAAAATGTGGACCTCCACAAGTCTGGTTCATCCTTGGGAGCAATTTCCAAATGCCTGAAGGCACAACGTTCATCTGTACAAACAATAGTATACCAAAAATTATAAACACCATGGTACCACGCAGCCATCATACCGCTCAGAAAGGAGACGCATTCTGTCTCTTAGAGATGAATGTAGTTTGGTGTGAAAAGTGCAAATCAATCCCAGAACAACAGCAAAGGACCCTGTGAAGATGCTGGAGGAAATAGGTAGACGAGTATCTATATCCACAATAAAACTAGTCCTATATCAAAATAATCTGAAATGCTGCTCAGTAAGGAAGAAGCCACTGCTCCAAAACCACCATAAAAAAGCCAGACTACAGTTTGCAAGTGCACATGGGGACAAAGATCTTACTTTCTGGAGAAATGTCCTCTGGTCTGATGAAACAAAAATTGAACTGTTTGGCCATAATGACCATTGTTATGTTTGGAGGAAAAAGGGTGAGGTTTCCAAGCCGAAGAACACCATCCCAACCGTGAAGCATGGGGGTGGCAGCATCATGTTGTGGGGGTGCTTTGCTGTAGGAGGGACTGGTACACTTCACAAAATAGATGGCATCATGTGGAAGGAAAATTATGTGGATATATTGAAGCAACATCTCAATAAAATCAGCCAGGAAGTTAAAGCTCAGTCGCAAATGGGTCTTCCAAATGGACAATGACCCAAAGCATACCCCCAAAGTTGTGGCAAAATGGCTTAAGGACAACAAAGTCAAGGTATTGGAGTCACCATCACAAAGCCCTGACCTCAGTCCGATAGAAAATGTATGGGCAGAACTGAAAAAGCGTGTGCGAGCAAGGAGGCCTACAAACCTGACTCAGTTACACCAGTTCTGTCATGGAGGAATGGGCCAAAATTCCAGCAACTTATTGTGAGAAGCTTGTGGAAGGATACCCAAAATGTTTGACCCAAGATAAACAATTTAAAGGCAATGCTACCAAATACTAACAAAGTGTATGTAAACTTCTGACCCACTGGGAATGTGATGAAAGAAATAAAAGCTGAAATAAATAATTCTCTCTACTATTATTCTGCGTTTCACATACTTAAAATAAAGTAGTGATCCTAACTGACCTAAGACAGGGAATGTTTTCTACGATTAAATGTCAGGAATTGTGAAAAACTGAGTTTAAATGTATTTGGCTAAAGTGTATGTAAACTTCTGACTTCAACTGTAGGATGCTCCCTTGCACTATTCAGTGAATGACTTCCAGTGTGCTGTCTGCACTAGTCTCAGAACTATTTAAAATGCAGCTTATTTTCATCCTAACTCCATATAAAGCCTCTGAAAGCAAAACATTTTTCTCTCAATGTGATAATGCACAGTAAATATAGGATCTCTTATGAAAAACTAGAGCTATTGTCCACTATAGTGGTCATTGTGTTTAACAGCGTGCCATTTTGCGATAAATTGCTCGGATGAAACTAGAGACTCTTTTGACTCAAACAGGTTTTAATGTAAAAACTTAATTAGGTTTCTTACTAGATGTAGTTTTGTTGCCGTTTTCCCCCAAAGACAAACTCCGCTGTGATCGGCGTCATGTTGTTTTGTCACATGACTCCGTGCGTCGAAAGTTTAACCCTTTAGTGACAGCCCAGATTCTCCTGAACTGAGATCAGTTTGTTTAAATGAATTCAAATTATGCGTTGTGTATAGCGAAGCCTAAACACAATGTCTGTGCAGAAGGACGCGGGGTCACACGAGGATATAATGAAAGTAGGGCTGTCCATTTAACATGTTAATTATGATAAACTAAATCAATTGTTAATGATAAAAAACATTATCTTTATTTAGGAGCCTTTTTTAGCGAATATTAATACATGTGTTTTTTTAATTGCTAATGACGGCATGTCATGTCATTAATTTGATTTAAAACTTTTTATCGATTGACAGACCTTAATAAAGTAAATAGTGACTCTGGCTATCAAGCTCCAAAAAGCAGTCTTCTTAAGCCATATAATCACTTTGTGTGATGAATAGACTAAAATTAAAGTCGTTATTCAATCTCAGATTAAATCTTTGTTGAGCTGAGTTTGTAAAAAATCTATTAAAAATAATCTTCCATTTAGAAAGCTCAGTTTTGAGAATGTTGTTGTTTTGTTTTGTTTATGTTGGTGTAGGTGAATGAGATCGCGTTCATCAACACTCTGGAAGCCCAAAATAAGAGACATGACGTACTGTCTAAACTAAACGAATATGAACAACGACTCAACGAACTACAGGAGGAACGCCAGCGGAGGCAGGAGGAAAAACAAGCCAGGGATGAAGCTGTTCAGGTACAGATCTCATTTTTCATTTATTGCTCCCTTCATAGTTTTGAAAGTGTTATACCATTTTAGATAGACAGACAGACTTTATTGATCCAGTGTGGGAAATTGGGGTGCATTAGCAGCTACACAAGGAACACCCTACAGTGCACATAAGAGTACCACATACTGTAGTATTACAATACATACAGGATATTAGCTATACATCTTACACAATATGCACAATTTAATTTTAATATTCACCGTATACATTACAATAAATAAAAACACAATATAGACAATGACGTTTCACACAATATGTACAATGTGTGAGTATTGTAGCACAGTGATCACAAAAGTATCCATGCAACTTATTCTTTCTTACATATGTTTTTTATGATTTATATTAAGTTATGCACGACAAAATCAGGTACAAATGTGTTACTGTGCAACAATGCATGTTTTCAGGAGCGTAAGCGGGCTCTGGAGGCAGAACGGCAGGCACGTGTGGAGGAACTTCTGATGAAGAGAAGAGAACAAGAGGCCAGAATCGAGCAACAGCGCCAGGAGAAGGAGAGAGCGAGAGAAGATGCTGCGCGAGAGAGAGCCAGGTCAGCATCACTGTGGCCTGATAAGTAGGCCAGGAATCTGATGCAGAAAAACACAAGGACAAAAGTGAAAACTTTAAAGGGCTCAGGGAGATTTAGGATTTGGGCAACTACTCGATTTATTTGGCGAGCATGTTTATGCATAACGTAATTCAGAAATTTCCAATGGTACAGCAAATGAAATGAATAGTTCACCCAAAAACTATAATTCTGTCATTATTTACTCACTCTCATGTTGTGCGGAACACAAACAGATGTATTTTAAAGCATGTTCCACTGATTTCCATACACAGGCAGTTGATAGTGACTCATTTCAAATCTTAAAGGACCCAGAAGTGTCATAGTAATCCATGCAAATGTTTGCATGCATCATATTCCAAGTCTTTTGAAGGTATATGATAGGTTTTGTCGAGAAACAATCCAAAATGTAAGCTATTTGAATAACTAAGAGTAAATAAAATGTTGGAAAGTATGTCAAACCTCTTGCTGTTTCTGGCACCTGCTGCACTGCATATCCCTCTGACGGATCCCAAATTTAGGAAAGAGTGCCTGAAATTTTTCAGTCATTTCAGTCTAATCTTAGCAATTTGTGTGGCATGTTTCAGCCCAGAAAGGTTGTCACAATATAATGCAGGCTGTGCAAAGAGGCTGGGGCAATTAAAAACAAAATTATGTTAGCTCAAGAATAAGTGCACCAGTGCGCTGTTGCTCATTTCATATTCTAACAAGGTATCCGCGAGTCCTTAAAAAGTCTTAAATGTACTTTTTAAAATGTAAGGCCTTAAAAAGTCTTAAATATCCTAAATAAATTACAAGAAGTCTTAAATTTCGTTTGCTGAGGTCTTAAATTTTGGGGCGTGAATAGAGGAGACGCTTAAAACAGCAGAATCTGCGCAAGTCAAAATCATCTCTCTCTCGTGCATTTAGCAGCTGACGCTTGAGTTTAGTGTGAGCGCGTGCAGGGAAGCACATTTTTACTGAATTTACGATGTTACACATGTATAAACCTTCATAAACCCGTTAATCCGAAATTCAAATTTTGCGTCTCTGTCGCTCCTGCTTATAATCGACAAAGCGGTCAACGTTACAATTTTCAAGCATGCGAGGTTGGAGCAGTCTTTTCACGCCTTTCAAATCATTGCACTTCCTTATTTTACACTATACCTTTGACAATAATTGTAAAGCTAACAGAACTACTCAGCTGCAGATTTACACCTGTTATATCTCTCATCTCCATCTCTCTAGATCTAGTGCTGCCAATGCAATTGACACTGTTCTCATGCTCTCACGCCACACGTGCCTTTTCTCACGCAGTGATAACGTCGCGGAGCAAAGAGGACACTGACAGCGCAAGGACAGACAAGACAGAGCAGCCTGCATGATGCTGCGAGTTATTCAGACCAATCAGGGGGAAAACAACAGCAAAGCGTCTTTCCCTCTTCTTCTCTTTCATAATTTAATCTGTTGACATTTTCAATACATCTTGTCAACTTTAAACGGCCAATTTCAAGGTAACTGATGAGTTTTTATTTGAGATATTTCACTCAAAAATGAAAATTGTCATCACTTACCTTCATGCTGTTGCAAACCTGCATGACTTTATTTCAGTGGATATCAAAAGGAGTTATTAGGGAGTTTCAGTCACCATTCACTTTCATTGAATGAAAAACAAGATGCAGTGACAGTGAATTGAGACTGAGACTAAACGTTTTTCTTAACATCTCCTTTTTTGTTCCATGGCAGAGAAAAATTCATACAGACTCAGGGGTGAGCAGTGATGCCAGAAATTTCATTTTTAAATGAGCTGCCCTTTAACTACCTGTTAAAGTATTTGATAAAGGTATCTACCAAGAAAAAAATATAAATGTTATTCAGCACATGCTAGACCTTATTCACAGCAGCAGTATCTTTGATTTTTAATGGGAATGACAAAAAGGCTGTGCAGGATAGACGTACAGTCTCTTCGATGAGATGTACTGCAGTTTAAAGTGTTTTTGGATCGTTCCAGGTACAAAACATTGTAAAAATATCTTTTCAAGGACACTCAGTAGACAAAAAACTCCAGACAACATGAGTTGTGGAAAATCAGATGGGTTATTGGAGCTTTTTACAGATTTACACCATGCATGCCATTGAAGAAATGGTAAGTCTATCCCTCACAGCCTCATTTCCATTCCCATTAAAACAGTAAGTAGTGGCAGAAAGCCCACTGATTTGTTAGATTTGACAGATTAGAGGGTTAAACGAAAGTATGACACAAAACCATCATAAATACAAACATATTCTTAACGATACAATTACTATAATGATGAGTTAATAACAAACATGCAATCATGTTCACTATAAATTTATGCTGCAAATGACCAAGAAAAACTAATAATTAACATTTTAAAGTAAAAGAAAAAAAAATGGACCTCAGGAAAAAGAAAATTAAGTCTTACATTTTTTGCTTTTTGGAACTTCAAAGTTTTAGTCACCATTCATTTGCATTGTATGGACCTACAGAGCTGAAATATTCTTCTAAAAATCTTTGTGTTCTGTAGAAGAATGAAAATCATACACATCTGGGATGGCATGAGGGTGAGTAAATGATGAGAGAATTCTCATTTTTGAGTGAACTTAATACACTGAGCCAAAACACTATGCCTAATATGCTGATTGTCCTCCGCGTGCCACCAAAAGAGCGCCAACCTGCTGAGGAATAGACTCTACAAGACCACTGAACGCTTCCTGTGGTATCTGGCACCAAGACATTAGCAGCAGATCCTTAAAGTCCTTTAAGTTGCAAGGTGGAGCTGCTGTGGATCAGACTGGTCCAACACATCCAACAGAGGCTCAGTCGGATTGAGATCTGGGGAATTTGGAGGCCAGGACAACACCTTGAACTCTTCATCATGTTCCACATTCCCGAACAATGTGTGCAGTGTGGCAGGGCACATTATACTGCTGAAAGAGGCCACTGCCATCAGGCAATACCATGAAGGGGTGTACCTGGTCTGCAACGATGTTTAGGTAGGTGAGCCATTGATGAGCCTTGGGTGATCAACACCCTTTCATCGGTTTGTGGACCACTGTCGGTAGGTACTCGCCACTGCTGACCGGGAGCACCCCACAAGCCTTGCCGTTTCAGAGATGCTCTTACCCAGTCGTCTGGCCATCACAATTTGGCCCTTGTCAAAGTCGCTCAGGTCTATACTCCTGCCCATTTCTCCTGCATTCAACACGTCGACTACGAGAACTGATTGTTCGCTTATCATCTAATCTACCCAGACCTTGACATGTGCCCTTGTTAGGAGATGATCAACGTTATTCGCTTCACCTGTGAGTGGTCATAATGTTTTGGCTCATCAGTGTATACAATGATCCTTTAAATGCCATCTTAGGCCACATTCATGTTTTCAGATGAAAATGCATTAATTTTGCTACATTTATGTCTCTCATTCACACTAGAATGGCGTTTTCCTCCAATAATGGAGACCACTCTCTATTAACACATACTCTGGAAAACGCTAACGCAAGGAAACAGAAAACTGTGTTTTAACAGAAAATGGATTAGTGTGGTTGTGGCCTTAATTGAGAATCTTGCTCTAACAACACAAAGGTCTTAATAGGTCTTATATGAATCCTTTTTTCTTCTTTAATAAACACACTTTAGGGACCGTGAGGAGCGTCTGGCAGCTCTCAGTGCAGCTCAACAGGAAGCCATGGAAGAACTACAGAAGAAGATCCAGATGAAGGTAATCTACAAACATAAGTAATCTCAATTGTGACACCAGTTTCAAGGTTTGATCCAATTCTATGAGAATCCTCTGACCCAACTGTCATCATTGTATCAAGTTCTCTTTTGCTCTCATTTTAACATGTGCATGTCATACATGTTTTTAGCATGATGAGAGCAGCCGTAGACACATGGAACAGATCGAGCAGAGGAAAGAGAAGGCAGCTGAGTTGAGCAGCGGAAGACACGCTAACACGGACTACGCACCCAAACTCACACCTTATGAACGAAAGAAACACTGTTCACTCTGTAATGTTGTGGTTGGTACTGCATTACAGGATGCTTTCTGATATTTTAATTTGACTAATACATGATGCTGGGATTAGTGATCAGCATAATGTCACTGCCCTGTGATTGGGCATATCAGTAAAATGTTATTACAGCAGATCTCAACTGGTGGGTCGTGACCCAAAAATTACGTAAATAATAATTGGCATCAAAACTTATAATCGTGCTTAGTTAGGCTAGCGAAATAAATGATAAACTTCTCAACTTTTTAAAGAGAGAGCTTTGTTGTTTTGCCAGACAGTACATAATATCAGGACTACAAGGTGATTTGGAGGATTTTCATAGAGAATGCATTAAAATGAGAATTTAACTGCATTAATTAAACATGAACTCAGAGGGGAGATTAATAGCTGGGCGTCATTATGCTTTTCAAGCATCAGGCCACAAATCTTTGAGCGGGCCGCATTTATCTCTGACGCGCTTGGCTTTTACTGCAGCCGGGGCCAGACACCTTGGAGCTTCAAACTGACATCAGATTAAGCGCATGGGGAGAATGAAATCTTGTTAAAAATGTCAGATGACCTTGGCCAGGCTCTGACACCAGAGATCATCTTTAGGTCAGCGGGAAGCACTCTAGTTAATGACATTATACACAGACTGTCCTGCATGGGCTCGACTCCAGGACACAAAGGAGACAAACAATACAAGCATCAAGCTTCTAGAGACTGTCCTGCTCAACTGCCACTGGAAAAAACATCAAAGTGGCCCGTTCTGTCCAGTAAACCCACATCCGTTCTGTTATCAGCCCACTTATCTACACCACCCCAGTTCTCTGTGGAGGAGGAGTCTATATGTTTTCACATGATCTCTTTGAGTTTTCAGGACAGGTGAGCTGCCCTACAAACTCAAGAGGTGAAATTCAAGCTAGTTAAAAACAGTGCCCGGGGCGCCGATACATTCAAAACGGAGGCATCAAAGCTCTTTAGTTATTTTACTTATCGTTTATTCGCCTGCGTGTTCTGATTTTGAAGCTTTTATGAGATGTGTCTGTAAACTTTGCAGATGTCAGTTAGAATCAAGGGCTCATATTTAGCTTTGAAGGGTCGGAACATATGTCTTGACACTTGAGAACTGTCAGGACTTGAATGATGCCAAAACGTATTGTGAGGTATATCTCAGGCCCTTGGATTTTTCATTGTCCAGTCGCCTCAAGTGACTTTCGACTTCTATGTTTGTGTTTGTAGATCACCTCTGAGGTGCACCTGTTCAGTCACATTAAGGGGAAAAGACACCAGCAGGCCGTCCGGGACAGCAGCAGCATTCAGGGGCGAGAGCTGTCGGATGAGGAGGTGGTGAGTCTCCCAGAAAAAAATAACAAACACTGGAAAAACAACACTTAGGGAATCAGGGTTTCGCAAGCCCCTAGGGGTTCATAATGGAACTGCAGGTGGTTTTTTAGAGAGTTTAATGAAAAATAAAATATAATTTATAAAGTGTAACATGCTTAATTATTTTATCAATAATTTGCAATAATTATAAAATAAATATAAATATGTAAAATATTTTTTAATTATGTAATAAATATATATTTAATAAAATGGTAAATTAAGTTAAATATGTTCATTTAATAAACCTAAAAAATATTTATTTTTAAAATGTGTAAAATGAAACATTTGAAAATAGTTTTTTTTACATATTTTATTTACTTTTTATTAAATAAAAAAAAAGTTATTACATGTGTTATGGCATGCAAATGTACACATTTTATAAAAAAGAATATTCAATATGTGTAGAATAAGTAAATGTAATTTATAATTATTTTTATTGCACACGTTTTGAGTATATTTTTATAAATGTGTAAAAATAAAAATATGCACACAATCGAATAATCATAGATTAAATGTTATGCTATATAACAAATGTAATTTTTTATGATTAAATAAAATGTAAAAAAATAATGTGTAAAATTTATTTTTAAATGTTTTATTTTAACATTAAAAATATTTATTCACATTTTTTAATGAAAATAAAGTATATTAAAAAATGTATATAATATTTATTTTACACATTATATTCTAAAAAAATAATGTTTGCAAAAAATTATAAATTACATTTGTGCTGAATTTAATTATTTTCTAATTAAAACAAGGATTCATTCTGATCTTGCATACAAATGAGTAATGAAATGTATTTTTCATTATATTTATTGGAAAGATAAAACATTGCTAGAAAACATGAAGTAATAATTTTAAGTTATAGGGGTCGAGCTGACAGAAAGGTTGCACAAACAACTGTAAACTCAACCTAAAACTCTAGTGACACTCGCAAATCTAAAACAAAATTTGTGGGACTCTTGCTCTCTTACCCATGCTGCTCTCTCGCTCTCTCTCTCTCGCTCACACACACACACACACACACACACACACTTACACAGCACACACACGCTCCATTCAAGTGCATCTTTTACGGGATACATTTCCTTTTATGATTTGCTCCTCATTTTTCATATCCACAAACGTTGATGGGATCAACACAAACTTTCCCCCATTTTCCGTGTTTGTGGGACTATAAAAGGCTACGACAAAATCAACACTAATAGAGTTTGTGTATACGGCTTGGTGTGAGATCACCCTGCCTTGTCTCGGGGCTTGACAGAGTGCCTTTCTCCTGAACGGCCCTCGTTAAATGCGGGATCTCTCAGCGCAATAAGAGATTGCCTTTAGCACTGGGCTCCTTTGTATGGCTGACAACTGTTGGTGCTATATGCTGCACCTTTGGCCCCTGGACCTCCTTCATTCCAACCTTCTTTTTTTTCAGTGAGTAATATTTAAACCCCCAACGCCACCTCTAAATCATTAGCCATGGCTGCGGCCACCTATTTTTCTGCCTGACAGCGTGATAAACATACAGCCGAGCCACTGCACCGTGCCTTGCAACCATGTGACACGTCAGGTGCAGCTGACTTAATGCGCCCTGTCTAAACTGTAAAGCTTGATGTATTAAATTAGCTTGATGTATTTAATACTTGATGTATTAAAACACGCTGAACTAGTTTTTAAACAACTTTTGTCTACATTACAGTTGTTTATATAAAATAAGGAAATAGCCATTTACCTGTGATTTATATAATGCAATGTTTAAAGAAATTGAATTTAGAAACTTTTTTTGGGTGAATCTCACGAAGCCTGTCAAGAAAATGTCCAGGTTATATTTCAAAATAATTTTCTCAAAAGTCAGTGTTTTAAGAAAATGCCTGTTTTAGGACCTTTATTTATTTATTTATTTATTTATTTATTTTTTAAGTGTGACATTAATATTTGTGACAATTAAGCACATTTCCCCCCAAATGCTCATTACTGTAATGTGTCTTGATATTTTACCTTTACTCTTCTGATTATTTTCAGTGATGATCCTCATTACCGTAATGCAGCCATTTTTTGCTGTATTAAAAAAAAAAAAAAATGCTTTTATGCAATTGTTATTTTTTTTAAATTAAGATCAGCATAATTTCAAGCAAGTACAACAAATTCTATCATGATGAAAAAATACTTTACAATGTAAATAATTTTTGACATTATGGTAATGAGAATATAAGTAGTAGATTTTTTTTAAATTTGTTTATTTTTATTTTTTGTTTGCAGAGGAGGTGCGTACTAGCTGGTCCTAAAATTGGTGCCATTTTCTTTATTCAAAATAACATTTCTCATTAACTTTTGATTTTGGAGTGAAAGATCACTGGGACATTATTGGGAAAGAACACATTTCTTACAGTCCTCCTCCTATTTCTAAGCTATATGTGATCCTCTGAGTTTAAGCAATATGTGTCAAAATGTGCAGTTTTGGCAAGTCATTGACACTTGCAGCGTTTAAAGGAAACCCAGCCGTAGGACTTTTGTTTGGATAGTCTTGCCATGGACTTCTTGGCCCTTCATATTTATGTCTCTGCCCATTTTTGTGTGCAGTATTTCATTTATGCAACCGCCAACTATTTTCCAGTCGGCACTTCCATAATTCTTGCCGTTATGAAAGATTTTTAATTAAAACTAAGATGGTTGGCTGAACCGTGCAGAGGTCACAACATAGTTTTTCAGCAAATGCGTGCCCAGAGCCTCCGTCTGTCCTCGTATTTAGTCATATTTAGCTTTTTTAAAGACTCGGGCGTTAAATGGAAAATGCAGAGATTATCAACAGCGATGGATCAATGAGGCTGCGGGACACTTGGATTGCCTTTTGGTCTTCTTACTCTCTTTTATTAGATGTCATCTCTTCTGGTTTAATGTGATATATTGGCCGCTCCAGGCCTCTTGTGTTTGATATATTGGAGTTTTATTTATCCTCCTTATTTGACACCAGATCAAGAAGCAAAGCTGAACACCCAGTTTTTTGTTAACATGAAGCTTTTTGGAGCCTCAACCTAGTGGTTGGAGCACATGCTCCAGGCACATTGAGTGGTAGTGCTCATGTGGGAGATGCAGGTTCGTATCTAGCCCCTTGTCGTTTGGTGTCCTTATCCCTTTCCTATATCTCTCAACTAGTGATAGACCAGTATATCGGCCAGGCCGATTAATCGGCTGATATTTGTCAAAAACTGTGCACGATTAGCCGATTAACATACTTAGTCAATTTTGCCTAGTGTCAGTTCCAGTCTTGTCTATATACTGTATATACTGTGTGTGTGTGTGTGTGTGTGTGTGTGTGTGTGTGTGTGTGTTTGTGTGTGTGTTTGTGTGTGTGTTTGTGTTTGTGTTTGTGTTTGTGTTTGTGTTTGTGTTTGTGTTTGTGTTTGTGTTTGTGTGTGTGTGTGTGTGTGTATGTATGTGTGTATATATATATATATATATATATATATATATATATATATATATACTATGTATATATAGTGGCAACAGACAAGCATTACAAAAATTGGCTTTACTGTCAAAATATTGTTTGTTTTTTATTTCTATATCACTGAACATAACCTAATTATTGGCCTACTTTCATATGCTCTGTTTAATTGTTGGTTTTATGTAGTCTCAGCCTCAGACAGCATGCCCACGGACCACCCACAGTCTGTGCACTAACCATCTGATGCTTATAGCACACAAAACTGGAAAACGCTTTATCGATTAGTCAGCGCAGGTCTGATTGGCTGGTTTGATTGATTGAACTTCCATGAGTAGACGCACACAGGACGTTTTATCAGTCTACCTGGAAGGTGAGTTGCATTCACAAGGTTCTGCATTGATAGAATGAGCGCTTTTAAGAACAAAATAATCACAGAATTTGCATAAGTTTGTCAGGTTAGTGACATAAAATCTTTTAAGATATTCAGTGTTTCGTTTAAGGCACGTAGCAGAAAGTAAAGCGGATATCCTTGAGCAGAGCTGCATTTTCTGCTTTGTTTACTTAGTTATGACTGTGAAATTCTCAGTAATGAGGTTTTCTGTGCTGTACTTAGACTCTCTCACATTTTTTGCTATTCTCCCTTGTTTCTGTGCAATCACTCGTGGAGACTCGTGTGCCATTTATATAAATTATTTTTATCCCCCATGTCGGTCTTTTATTATGGTATGATACATCTCCGATAACTCTACACTCTGACTAGTTTTCAGCACCTGTAGGTACTTAACCAAGTTAAGAGTAGTTTGAAACTTTGAAAAATGCTTCTCGAAATCCCTGCATTCTGTTGTGGTCTGTCAAGCTGACTTTGAGTGCAAAAGCGTGTTTGTGGAAGGATGAGCTGCCTGCTCGTTGGTTTGATGAGGCGTGTTGCCTGTACAGCTGGCGCGCTGACCTCCCTCTAATGCATCCACACTACTTAATCCAAATGCTCTATTCCAAGTCATTTGAAGTCATACTATAGCTTTGTGTAACACACAGACCGAAATTTCGGTCATTTTTAATACTGACTAAAAATTATTATTATTATTATTATTATTATTATTATTCAAATATTGCACTAATATTCCCTGACATGTAAACTAAGGTTAATAGTTGGCCTGTGGGTGCTGTGCTGTGATACATAACAGTAGTTAGGTGAACAGATTTTGCACACCATAGATGTTACACCTTCAATTCATTGCATATAAGCCTGGCGCATTTGTGCCTTGTCAGAACTATCCATTTTATAAAATATTAAATAAAATTATAAAATGTAATATATAATGTCGAGCAACTTTTTTGTTTTATTTTAGGGTCTTCAAATTGTGTGTTGCAATGAACACTACCAAAATCATTCTTTTTTTCTAAGAGAAAAGCTATGTTTTCTCTCAGAACTCCGATACACCATGTTAACCGATGCTTCCAAAGTGACACAATGAAAATACTGCAGGGGCTGCATAACTGAGGTTGTGTTTGTGGGTTAGTTACCTTACACCTCCTGTCTTTACATTATACCTGGATGACAAACAGCTGTCTGTTTCACATCAGGGAGGGAAAGCCATCTTCTGCCGACCCTTTTGTGTCACACAAAAGAGTGGAGGATGGGGACACGTATCAGTGTGACCGTGAGAGCACCGGCGGAGGTGTGATGTTTTGAGTGGTCTCTCGTTACGCCCCACAGAATGCGCTGTGGTTTTTTTCAGGATGCCCATGGGCTGGCCTCTCTCACTTTTTATCTCTCTCTTGCATTTCTCTTTCTCGCTGCCCAGCTTCTATTGTCCCTTTGTGCAAGTAGACACCTGTCCATCACCTGTCCATCGAATTTGATAGGTCGTCATATGCCACATTGTCAGAGTTCCTATAGAGCATACATTTTTTATGTCACTAGTGGTGTTTGCTGAGGCAAGCATCACTATTACTATTGCTCATACTTAGAATTAAAATGTGACTTAAGTCATCCCACACAGTTTCTGCTATAATGAATAACAACTCAGATCGTGTGGCTTATTGTGGCTGGAGGATTTTTAGCATGGCGGATGATAAAACTGGGAAAAAATCCCATAGACTTAACCATATCTGGGGACCAGAATATCATAGAGATTTAACCATGGGCTCAACCACACAGAACACCCTAGCAACCGCATAGGAACACACGAAAAGCCATTCAGCAACCCCCCGCCCCCAGCATATAAATAAATTAATTTAATTTAATATAAAATAAAATATAAAATAATAGTATTTAATTTTTTTAATATAAAATAATTACATTTAATTTAAAATAAAATTGAATAAAAATAAATTAAATGACAAACTGTAAAGGAATATTTCACCCCAAAATCAAAATTCTGTTATAAGTCACCCTAATGTCATGTTAACCCTTCCTTGGCCTTGCGAAACTTTCTGACCTATTTAGAACCAATTTAAAAAAATGGGTCAAAATGACCCGCAAGACCAAGGGAAGGGTTAAACCTGTATGATTTTTTTATGCTGAAAACAAAAGGATATGTTTTAGTGAATATCTTGCTCTGTCGTTTCAATACAGTGGCAGTGCTTCAGTTAAAGAAGGACTCAAAAGTAGTCCATATGATTTGTGGGTCATATTCCAAGTCTACTGAAGGCATGTAATATGGTTTTGCTGTGAAACAATCCAAAATTTAAGCCATTGTTCAGTGAAAACTTTGACATCCATTGTGCATTCATGAGTGCTTTGGCTCATTCATAGTGTTTTTTTTTTATTTTTTGTGCTAAACAGCACAAGTTCTTGAGTGAAAAAGCCACTGTAAACAAGCTTCATGCACTCATGAACAAAAAAATTACTTTCAGTAAAAACGTAAAAACTAGGCCATATCGTATCGACTTTGAATGTGATGCACAAGTCTCATGGACTACTTTTAGGATGCATTTGGATCCATTTAAGCTTTAAAGTAAGTCATTATTAACTGCCATTGTATTAAAAAGAGTAAGGTACATTTTCAGTTCTATAAAAATAGACTTAGAGACTGCAGCAAGTTAGGACCTGATTTTTTTTTTTTTTTTAATGCTTTTAATGAAATTCTGTTCAAATCTCAAACTTGTGTGCAAAGCACTGTTTGTTGAAGCAATTGACTATTGCCATAATGGTTTGCTTCACGTTATGAGCTTAGCTCAAGCCCTGATCTCCTCACAGATCTGTTTTTGTTGCGCTCCCATCTCCTACAGACCCGTCTTTGATATAATCTCAAGATGGTGCATGTCTTTGAGGTGTTATAGAAACAATCCCATTAAGTGAACGGCAGGCAAACTAGATCGCCTTTCAGAGAGATTACTCAACAGATGCCTCTCTTGGCATAGGGAGGCAATGGTTATGACTACAGGGCTCGACTCATGGTCCCGAGGGATGCAGGGGGATGCCCCCTCAAATGCACACACAATCACTCATCCATTTGAAACACTATATGATTTAAATGTACAGATTTCAAATGGAGGTCCATAAGGCAACTTGTCACATTTGTCTCAAACTAATTCATTAAGGACAGGTGTCAAGCATTCAAGGCTGTTTGTGCCGTGGATATTAAAACTTCAACACTTCGTTATTGTTCAGCATTAATGATCCCTCAAAAAGCTTTTGGAAGATCTAGTGATCTCATATTTGTTCTTCTATTTGTTACGGTAATGGCAATCACGAAGACAAGCATCACTATTTTTAATTATTTCATTATTTTGTTTCAAAGACTAATTTTTCAGCATGTAACTTGTCTTGCAACATTTGTGCTGTGGACATCAGTGATCGCTGAAATTGTTCAGTCTGACAATTGGAACAGGTGCTCTGAAATGATGATGTCCAGAGATTGGATTGGATTCAGACTAGCACGGTAATGCATGAGCTAGCACATGCAACACTACGTAAAGAGACCTTGTCCAAAAATAATGATTTGTAGCATTGATGGATTATTGTGATTGGACAACTAATAATTAAGGACAGAGAAATGTAGCCTCTTACGGTCCTTTACGTAATCCTGGAGATATTTAACACGACTTAACAATAAGGTCACTGTTGCCCCAAACATTGCAAATGTATAGTTCTATCCTTCTAATTGGTGATTTGTACTCATGACAGAAAAGATCTCACGATCCAGCTGACAATGATGCAAAAGTGGGTCGTGACCCAGTGGTTGAGAAGCCCTGCTGTAGGATATCTAGATAAATTTGGGAATTCATTTTTCCCACCATGATGGCAAGCGGTCCAGGCCCCGAAGCAGCCCCAAATCATAATGCTCCCTTCACCGTACTTCAACTTTAGGATGATGTTTTCATGTTTGGTGTGCAGTGCCCTTTTAACTCCATTCATAGTGCTGTGTGTTCTTCCCAAACAATTCAACATTAGTTTCATCAGCCCACAAAACATTTTCCCAGTAGCATTGTGGAGTGTCAAGGTGGTCTTTGGCAAACTTCAGGCGTGCAGCAATGTTTTTGTTGGAAAGCAGTGGTTTCCTTCGTGGTGTCCTGTTTAATGTTTTCCATATAGTAGACTCATGAACAGAGATGTTAACCAGTTCCAATGATTCCTTCAGGTCTTTAGCTGTCACTCTAGGGTTCTTTTTACCTTGTTGAGCATTCTGCTGTTTTCCCTTTGAGTCATCTTGGCTGGACGGCCACTTCTAGAGAGAGTAGCCACAGTAATAAATTATCTCCATTCATAGAGAATTTGTCTAACTGTGGACAGATGAATATCTAAGCTCCTGGTGATAACTTTGTAACCCTTTCCAGCTTTATGCAAAGCAACAATTCTTGATCGTAGGTCTTCTGAGGTCTTGTGAATAACAAACTCAAAATGTTTTAGTGCTTTATAAGTCAAAATGGCTCTAAACCACACCTCCAATCTCGTTTCATTAATTGGATGCAAGGTTTGCCAACTTTATTTGTCATCTTTAGCCCAGGGATTCACTTACTTTTTCCAACCTACACTGAATGTTTGAATGATGTAGTCAATATGTACAGAAGCAATACAATAATTTTTGTGTTATTAGTTAAAACAGATTGGTTTGTTCATTATTAACTTAGATGAAGATCAAATCAGATTTTAAGACAAATTTATACATACGCAGGTGTGTACCCAAAGGGTTCACATACATTTTCTTGCACTGTACTTCTCGACCATTAATTAAGTACATTCTTTAGGTATGCAGGTGAGTAGTATACTTCATCTGGGAACATGGGCATTGTTGTATGACCCCAATGTATGATGTAGGAACAACAACTGTTGAAGCACAGGGAACAACTCTCTTGGCAGATATAGAACTTTCTGTTAAAAACAGCCACCCATTTCAAGGTCCTCCATCATTTTTTTTTATTTTAATTTGTTTTTATTTTACGTTTTGTGGCATAATATTGATTACCACAAAAATTAATTTAGACTTGCCCCTCCTTTTCTTTAAAAAAGCAAAAGTCTTGGTTACAGTGAGGAACTAACAATGGAAGTGAATGGGGCAGTTTCAAAAACATAGCCACAAGATGTAAACAGTATGCTTGTTAACATGATTTTAGGGTGATTAAATCGCTTATTAACCTTTTCTTTGTGAAGTTATAGCCAAATTTACAACTTCATTGCCATGACGATGTATTGTCACCAAACCTTAAAATGACAAAAAAAAAAAAAAAAATATGATTTTAACAACTTTACAGCTCAAATAATGCATGAGTTTTAACAGAAGAATTAATGTAAGTGCTTCTATAAAATTATTAGCTTCACATTTCCACCTTTAAACCCTCCAAAAATTGGTCCCATTGACTTTCATTGTAAGTGCCTCACTGCAACTTCAGTTTTTGCTTTTTTTTTAAAGAAAAGGACGGATAAGTTGAAAAATATTTTATGTCGTAATCAACATTATGCCACAAATGCTGTCGATTGAGCTTAACTTGTATTGAACCTGGAATATTCCTTTTAATGAAAGTTATAATGAATATAATTTATTTTTTCAATGAAAAAAAAACTTTCATTAAGACATATAACATCTACATTTGTAAACTTGCAAAGTGGATGCTGGACATGTATTTGCTGCATCCAATTTGGCACCCGCATTTCTCAAGTTGTAGCTCCAGAATCAAGCCAGCACATATTTTGCCCCATCCTCTACCATTAGCATACGATCTCTTAAGTATTGACTCAAACTCTTATCTCTCTTACCCGTGGCTCCCATCCTCCGAGGTGCCGGATGACAGGATAATTGGATAATTGCTTTCTGGCACATGCCTCACGTCGTACGAAATTGAGTTACATACATCTTTCTTCCCATGGAAATATCGGCATCATCAGAAAGAGACGGAAAGTTATACCTTTCTCCCCTCTCAGCACTTCCGCCACCTTAATGCCAGCGGAGAGTGGAGGAGATGCCGTCATAATTGCCGAACACAATGCCTGGCCTTGGAGAACTCTACTTGCCACACAATGAAGTTAACACCTGGGCTTTCAGTGGAGGGGCTCTGCTTTACATCCTAGTGAGTGAGTTGAAGCCCAGCCTTTGGACATGTGCTAGGTGGAGAGAGTCCTGCGAAACTGGCGTTTTGATATGTAATCTCTTCCCACATCGTTCTATTCTGACACACCCATGTGTCCTTATTCCAGTGCGTCTTGGGCTTCTGGTAGATGCATACAGCAGTGACCCGAGAGGACTGTTCATGGAGCTGTAAAGAATCTAATATGCGTTTATGCAAAATACGGGCAAGTTAAAGGAAGCTTTCAATCCAGTGCCACCAAGAACTGCCTCATTAAGCTTTCTCATGCTCAGTTCACTGGGTTAATATTTTACGTCCCTCTTGTGGTTTGAATGCCAGAATGGAAATACCTTTTTCACACTTAGAACATTAGGTTGTAGTCCAAACCCAAAAAGTTGATACATGCACAAAAAGGTGATATTGCATGTTTACGTTTTATGGACCGTAGCACATTGCTTTTTGGACTTTTTTCAGATTTCTAATTTAGGGTCAGTCGAAGCTGGAACTGCACCAAAACATCTAGTGTGACAGTGATATTTGTTGTAACACAATTTTCTTATGTTTTTATTTGCAGGAACACCTATCACAAAAAAAGTACATCGTAGACATCATGACGGACAACAGCATGCCCTCAGAGAGTGCAAAAGACGCAGAAGAGAGGCAGAAAGCTCGGAAAAAGGCCAAGAAACTGCGGGCACGCATGAACTCGAGGTGATGCATCCCTCCTTTCTTTCGCTCTCTCTTTTCTTTCTCTCTATCACTCTCTCCCTCTCTCTGTGTGGTTGGAGGGTGATGTTGCTGTATGTGAGAGCTTTATGAGTGACAAGGAGATGGAGAGCAGAGGCGATGTGCATCCCGGCTGTCTGCAAGGCAACACTGATGAGCTTAATTTATGGCCACTCTCTGTGATTGGGGAGGAAAAAGTGAGAATCGATCCATTAGCCCCCCCATTTTCACCTGTTAAGAGCTTTTTTCCTAATTGGTTGCCACCACGCTGCCAAAACTGGAGGCTTCTCTAGTATACAATAGTATGTTAAAGTATGTGTAAAGCATGCCTGTTTTTCTGTCTTCCAACTATTGATTTTTAAATGAAGTATCAAAGAAAATCGATAGTAATCAACAAATAGGAGTGAACGCGTCGCAGTGTCAGATCCTAGACCTGGGCACTATCAATTTTGCCTCCTGTCACAATTGTTGTGTGTGTGTATGTGTGTATCAGTGTAAGTATGAGAGTAAATGTGGTACGGTTGTTTGTCAGTTCAGCTGAAGGTGGAGTTAACAGCAGCAGAGTTGGTAGGAGATTATTCTATACTAAAAGTCAGGGAGTCTTTTTTATAAAACTTTGCATTTGCGTGACTTTACCATCAGCTGATAATCGTCACTCTGTGTGATTGTGTATTAGGGGGCCTTTTGTGAATTTAATTTAAGGACCTGTCCTTCAGCAGATGGTTAAGACAATAATTTTAACAGTAAAGCATGGGTATTGATTATTTTTTTAAATCGTTTTATGTACAAACTTTTAGGAATTTCTGTATAAGTCAATAATAAATTAAATTTCTATGTTCTAGTTAACAATATTAGTAAGTTACGCACGTTCGTAAGTTTTAATAAAATTTCTCTTGTAGATAATATTAGTAGGTTTTGTAATGAAATTTCAACGTAAGTTGTAATGGCATTTCCACGTTTGTAAATTTTTTTGGGGGGATTTTTTTTTTCCCCTTTTTCTCCCAATTTGCAATGCCCAATTCCCAATGTGCTTTTAAGTCCTCGTGGTCGCATAGTGATTCGCCTCAGTCTGGGTGGCGGAGGACGAATCCCAGTTGCCTCCGCGTCTGAGACAGTCAACCCGCGCATCTTATCACGTGGCTTGTTGAGCGCGTTGCCACGGAGACATAGCACGTGTGGAGGCTTCACGCCATCCACCGCGGCAACCACGCTCAATTCACCATGCGCCCCACCGAGAACAAACCACATTATAGGGATTCGAACTAGCGAACTAGCGAACTCCAGGGGTGGTACCCAGCGTATTTTACCACTGAGCTACCCAGGCCCCCCACGTTTGTACATTTTAATAAAATTTCTACATTATGGATAATAAAAATGTGTTAGCTGTAATGCAATATCTATGTTCGTAAGATGTAATACAGTTTATCTGCTGTAGATAACAATATTAGTAAGTTGTAATGACATTTCTACGTTCGTATGTTTTAATATAATTTCTGCATTGTAGATAATGGTATTAGTAAGCTGTAATGAAATTTTAACGATAGTTGTAATGAAATTTCAACATTTGTTGTAATAAAATTTCCACGTTTGTAAATTTAAATAAAATTTCTACGTTATAGATAACGATATTTGTAAGTTGTAACGGAATTTCAGCACTTGTTGTAATGGCATTTCCACATTTGTAAGTTTTAATACAATGTCTACATTATAGATAATGATATTAGTAAGTTGTAATTCAGTTTCAATGTTCGTTGTAATGAAATTTCTATGATGTAGATAATGTTTTTGTAAGTTGTAATTAAATTTCTATGTTTTTCAGATGTATTACAGTTTCTCTGTTGTAGATAACGATATTAGTAAGTTGTAATGACATTTCTTTGCTCGTTGTAATGAAGTTTCAACGTTCGTTGTAATGGAATTTCCACGTTTGTAAATTTTCATAACTTTTCTGCATTATAGATAACATTTGTAAGTTGTATTGAAATTTCAACGTCTGTTGTAATGAAATTTCTACGTTATAGATAATGATATTTGTAAGTTGTAAAGAAATTTCAACGCAAGTTGTAAAGAAATTTCAACGCAAGTTGTAAAGAAATTTCAATGTCAGTTGTAATGATATTTCAACATTAGTATAAGTTTCAATAACATTTATTTTGTAGTTAACGATATTTGTTAATGGAAATACATTTTCTACGTTGGTTGTAATAAATATTTTATGTTACTTGTAATGATATTTCTACGCTAGTTGTAATGATATTTCAACGTTAGTAAGTTTCAGTAAAATTTATTTTGTAGATAACGACATTTGTTAGTTGTAATATATTTTCTACTTTAGTTGTAATAAATATTTTGTTACTTGTAATGATATTTCAACATTAGTAAGTTTCAATGACATTTCTGTTGTAGATAACAATAATTGTAAGTTGTAATGAAATTTCTACATTCGCAAGTTTCAGTAACATCTATGTTGAAGATAACAATATTTTATAAGTTGTAATAACATTTCTACGTTCATAAGTTTCAATAAAATATCTACAGTATGTTGTAGATAACGATATTTGGAAGTTGTAATAAAATGTCTACCTTCGTAAGATGTCATTTGTCAGTTGTAGATAATAATATCAGTATGTTGTAGTGACATTTCAGTGTTCATAAGTTAGATCTTACGGTGTTGAAATTATTACAACTCAAGAACACAGAAATGGTAAACTGTTATGTTTTCTACACCCCTAGTTGTGATGTGTAGTTGCCATTACCCCCCATCCCCATCTCTGAGGTCTACTAACAGTCTCTTAACATGCAGTAGAGAGGAGACCGACAGTCTGTGCTGCTCCTGAGCTCATTAATTCAGAGGTAGCTCACAGGGCAGAAAGCAGCTCTGAGCTTTGGCTGGGAGAGTGACAACATGAGCCTCCTCTGTTCTCCGTCACTCCTGCACTGAGCCCCGTGACACTCACACGGTGAGGTAAAGAGGGTGAGGAGGAAAGAATGAAAGAGAGAGAACAGGCGCTACATGCTCGTAAATCATGGCCGCCCACTGCCTTGGCCTGCTGAGGTTGGCGGCTCCACCACGGGGTGGAAATGAGCCGTTTTATAGGAGCACAGTGTGGCGTTTGTAAAACACTAGAGAGCTTTTCATGGCCCTCCCAAGTTGCCCTGTCTTCCAATGTCATTGTTAAGCCCGTTCAGTACCCGGCACTGCCGTGGTGTGGAAAAAAGCTTTGTAATTTCCTTAGCTGCACCCTGATTTATTCTTTAAATATATGGCTTGTTCTTCATGTGCAAACATGTGTGGTTTTAATTACCGTGAAAGTAGCATGTCCGCCTGTGTCTGCATTGGATGTTGGCTTTAAACTTTTGGAATCTCTCACTCTCTCTCGCCTCGTTTCTCACTCTTAAAGAATAGTTCACCCAAAAATGAAAATTCTGCTATCATTTACTTACCCTCATGTCATTCCAATCCTGTATGACTTTCTTCTGTGGAACACAAAAGGGGAATTTTTAAATCATGCCCTGGCTACTCTTTTTCATATACTGTAATCAAAGGGAATGAGGATCGTGGCTGTCGAGCTCAAAAATGACAAAAGCCAGGGATGTGTTGAACGACTAATTTCACTGACGTTAAACGGAAATTTGGAAGTCGACTAGTCTAAAAAGAAACAAACCTTCAGAAAATAGTTAAAAAAATGTGTTTATGCGACCTATTTAGAATACGTAATCTATTCCAAATCTGAAGCTAAATTCCACTGAAAAGGGGCATTTATCTGCAATGTGCTGGCTTTTGCATTATCATCAATGTACATTAAATATAGAACATGACACGCATTCACTGATTCAACGTTAGCGAATATTTAACAGGCATATTTATCGAAAAAAATTGTATGAATAGCACAGACCAATACAGAAACCCAGCCTGTTCTAAATGGAATTCACCACGTAAAAGTTACTTAACATATAAAAACAGTCAGGACATTGTTGAAAATAATTAACAGGTAGGCTAAGCCAAATCTACGAGAGACAAAAATGCACTGAAAAGTTGCGCGTATTTCACGACGTGCAGTCGTGCATTAACCATTGATCTAATATGACAGCTGTTCTGTAAAGAATGTTAACCAATAAAAAGTAGCCATAGGATAGAAAAAAATAGGCCTGTGATGTAGCCTACAACAAACCTAATGTATTCTAAACATGAAAATATAGTTTAATCCGTTAAGCAGTGTTAACAGTTATTTTGTAGGCTACTTACTCTAAAGCATACATTTTTTGATGAGCAAAATTAACACGTCTACATGGTTCAGTGAAAGACGGGACTTGACTCACCTGAGGCGGCTATCCTGTGCTTGAAAAAGCCTGCACAGTGGAAAAATAACATACAAGAATGCACAGATTTAAAGAAGACTCAAATGTGAAAACATCCATAGGGATTTTCAGACGTTTGGAAATCTGATTCCCGCACCACCACCGAAGTGATTTCATAACTACTTTGCTCAGTTTGCTTGTGTAGCCAGAGGACATTTTCCTATGCACGCCGCAAGAGAGAGGGAAGAAGCACGCGCAGCCTACGGTGAAATAAAACATATCTGCTCCAGATATCCTCTTTTTAAAATAATATTTGTATTATGAATTCTATTTAAATTATGTAACATTAATATGACAGTAATTTAAGCACAGCCTCTGTAAAAATATAAAGCCAAGCGTAAATGTGTAAAAATGAGGATCAGTTTAATAGGGGGAAATATTAACCGACTAGTAATTCCAGTGTCGACTAGCAGCATTAGAACCGTTTAGTCAAAGTCTCATACATCCCTAATAAAAGTACCATAAAATGATCATTAAAAAGTAGTGCATATAGTCTCATGCAATATATTCCAAATCTTCTGAAGTCAAGCAACGGTTATTGTACAGAACAGACTGAAATTTTGAGTCGTTCACTGAATATTTTTCTTGTTAGTGGGCTGTTAACCATTGCTACTGGATCAGTCAGATTTGGCAACAAATAGACCAATTGTGTGAACTCTATTAATCCATTCATTGAAAGATATGTGATTGAAAATTGTGATTCGTTCATTAATCAGACTTCATGACTGCACTCATGAACCAACAAAAACTAAATCGGATTTAAAGGTTTTTAGTGGATAACCACTTTGGTCTGCTCCTCAGACAGTTGCTATCGTATAGCTTCAGTTGTTGGACAACTTATGACAAATGATACTTTTATGGAACTTTTTTGTGATTTTGAAGCTTGACAGCTTCAGTCCTCATTCAGTTTCATTATTTAGAAAAGAGTGGCTAAGATATTGTTAAAAATGTCTAGTTTTGTGTTCCACAGCAGCAGGTTATACGGGTTTGATTTGGAAATAGATGAGGTCGAATAATAGGATTTTCATTTTTGGGTGAACTGTTCCTTTAATTCTTTCCATCTCTCTGATGGCTTTTCTTTCTTGTTTGGCTGGGTGTGTTGCTTGTCTTTTCCCCAGGCATGAGAACAGAGTGTTCAGTGTGTTGATTTAACTCAGAGATGTGGCGGCACACAAAAGACCCCCTGTTCAGCACTCCCAGAGGCTTTCACTTTACTCACTTATTCAGACAAAAAATTCCAAATAGAAAGACAGAAAGGAAGATAGGGTACAGAACTACAAGGAAATTATGGATCAATTTTCCAGTGAGTGTCCTTACAGGGCACCAGTATACCTGGGCTCAGGGTAGGCTATAGCTTTCAGTCCATATGGCCACAGTCCCCTGATTCTCACAAATATTTTTTTGGGGGGGCTTTTTCACTCTTTTTATTGATGGTGAAGTGTGAATAGAAAATGGGGAGAATGTTGCAAGCTGTAATCCAAACTCCATGCCTCCCGAAAGATTACCATGGATCAGTGGCCCTATCCCAAACAAGACCATCAATAGCAGCGTTTCCACTATCTAGCCAAATGCGGGCGTGCCAGGGCCAGTTGCGTTCCCACGGTCACTTCCAGGGCTTCATCGTGCTGCCTCGGGGCCAATGGCCTTTGCCCCGCCAATTACCCTTGGGCCAAACAAAGTCAACTCAGGATTGAGGTGGGTCAGAGGAGTTTTGCTGAGTCAGGTCTTGTTAGCTAGCTAATGTTTACAGACGTTACAAAGGATATAAACTCGATATTCTAGTTAACATGGTATCTCAGCTTGAGCTTCCCTCTTGCTTGTGAAATGGGCGGAGTGTGTGACGTTGGCACCAGGGCGGCTTATTAACAGTGGGTTTTAGGGCAACTCTGCAGGGCTATTTGCTCAATGGTGGGAATCAGATCGATTTTGGTCTTGTGGCTCGAGGTCCAAGGCTATTGGCTCCGGCTGGCCAGTTGATAGCCCTGGCTCGCACTGGCCCAATAGTGGAAAAGCAGCTAAATAAATCCACTGGGCTCGGGACAAAAAAAATGTGAAGGTGGGGCCACCCCTCTGGGGCTCAGTGAGAAGGCTAGATCATAGTTGGCCTCCTCTTGTCACAGGGCCCAGATCAATGTTCCTGGTTTTCCGTAACATCTTCCCTGGTCCCAAATGAAGACCTCAATCCTTGCGGTTTTGAGTCTACACTTTGGTGACATGCCACATAGACTGTTGGATAGTAATCCACTGTAAAGTCTGTACCAGGGTGAGCAGTCCTAAAATGACAAATGGGACACCTTTGGTCTTGTGATGTCATGGACATGTATGGAACTACCAGTTCACTTCAGGTGCACCATTTGGACCCAAATGTTGCTCCTATGAATCCAAACCTCGGTGACTTACATTGCATTTACACTTGTACTTTTGGTGCACACTCAGGTTCATTTGACATAGAAGTTCGGTTCATTTGGTTAGTGTGAATACTGTTTTCCAAACTCTGGTGCACACCCGCGAACTGCATCCAAGTCCGCTTGAGAAGGTGGTCTGGGGTTTGGATGTCTTCAGAGAGCAGCTCACATTCTGCACATCTTTGCACATTTAATGCATCCGGATGAGACAAACGCAAGTGCCGTTCTGTCCATGTAAAGCTTTTGATGGTAAATCCAAAGAGACAAATATGTCAATAGCCCAATGAAACTTCTCGTTTTCAATTGTTACCTAGTTACAGTGGTAAACGGCTGCCACTCGTGATGCTCATGTTGATGACACAATCGTCCTGTGGTTCAGATGTAATCAGAAACCTGCGGATGCAGGAGGCGGGGGGAAGAATACAAACTCCATTTTGAACCTAGCAACCAAACCAAGTTTTAATACACCCTAAATGCAGCATGGACTGTCAGATGGTAGTCTAGTCTAGTAGGCAATAGTTTGACAACTATTTGTTTGACAAAAGGGTGTTTTGAGGACAAGGTGCTTGTGAGCACCCATCTGAATCATAAAATGACAAATGGGGTGACCTACAATGTCATGGACTTCAAGGACAACAACAGGTACTAGACTGCAAGTGTGCCATTTGGGACAGGCGTATGAGCATGTGTGCTAAACACTAGACCACAGCTCTGACTTTAAGACACTTGGACTCTGCTTACCTTAGACATTTATTTACCATCAGGTGCATGTAAATCTTCCCAATCTCTGGATGTGTCCAATATTTATTCTACATATAACCCCTTATATATGTTTTTAGAATTTATAGACGAATCCAGCTTCGTTCCTCTCTGTGCATGTGTTCCACAGGTCACATTTTTCACTCCCTTTTTATTCTTTTATTCATCATCAGTCAAACTGCCTTCCATTTGATTGAGAGCCTCTCAGATGCAATATTAAAATATTGCACCACTGCCCGACCAAATGTTTTCTGTAATTGGGAGTGCAAAATGCCTGAGCCTCCCATTGCACATTTTAAATAGATACATATTTGTTTTCTTTTTTTATCCGTCCAGAGTCATTGATGGTTTTACAGTCAGTTGAGGGAGGGGTCGGTCTGCATCCAGCATGGGCAGAGGTGAATAGTGGGGCACATTGTGATGAATTGATGATTAGCTCTGCTTTGTAGCTGCACCCCCCCACCCCACCCCCTTTATAGCTGGTTACTAATATTTATGGTGCCAGGCCTGTTTCATGGGGCCTGCCGCGTTCAAAGATTGATGGGCCAGCAATTGTCCCCCCGTTTAACCCGTGCAGGCGTAAAGCTGTCAGAGAGGTATATTGTAATCTGGAGGATAAGAACGAGGCCAGGTATGGTTCAACACTGTTTCACCAAGCACACCGCCATTTGGAGTCTCCATGTCAGCTAGGATTGTTCTGTTCCTCAGAGTATATCAGAATTGGCTTTCATTGTTCGTGGGGAATGTGGTGACACATTCACCCCAAAGAGATTACCCAGAAGTTACCCAGTCAGTCCAACAGTTTTAGTAGTCAAGACAAATTTTTACTTTGGTATGCCTCAGTGGCCTCTCTCCAGAACTCTGACACATTATGTAATTTTTTCGACTACCTGGACCCAGCATCTGCTGAAGGCATTTGATCTTTTACCAAATGTTTAGCTTTACCAGTGATTAGATGCTTGGCTTGACTTTATCAACACCACCCCATATTGAAAAAAATTAAACCTTGGCAATTTTGTTTTATCTTGGTAGATGTACATTCATTTCATTGTCCAACAACTGTCGAGTTAGAGAGTCCAACTAGATTTGTTTTTGTTTTTTTTTGCTTTGTTTTAGTGGCAGAGTTTAAAGAGCATGAATTTTTAGAATTTTAAACTCTAGTGCGCTGTACTGTATTATAGCATGCCTACAGTGACCGTTACTGTCAGCACAGTAAGACCCTGTCCTTGAAGACGTGTCTCTAAATTCATCCCCTATACAGCTCTTCCACGATAGCATCAAAGCACCACTTTGTAACAAATTCAGTGCATTTAACAATAAGCCAATCACTGTCAGACTGAAAGGAAAAAATGCTGTGATCTTGAGATGCGCTTTTCGAAATGTAACCCCTTTGGGGCCCATTCACATCGAACGCATTTTTGCATCCATCTGTGCTGTTTTTCAGACATGTACTAGATGGCCGTCTTTGACTGTCACGCTGTGTCTCACTGATTTTTCTACAGCTTATGCAGGAGTTTCATTTTTTTTTTTTTTTTTTAAGCTGTCAAGTTTCACTTCAACTGTTCTGCATTCTGCTATGTTTGTGGCACTGTGTGGCTTTATTTTTAGCACAAGGACGCATTACAAGTGCTGTAAGCAATTTTAGCGTTCTGAAGCTTTCACGTGACTGAGCTGTTGAAATAGCCACGCCCCCCCATTCCAAAACCCCACCCTCCAAAGATAATTTTGAGACCAAAACCGAGCAAAAGGGCAGCATTGTTTGTTCCTATGGCTGTCAAATTCAACAGTGGCACATAGCGCCCTCAACTGAGAAACATAATGGATCATAGCCTCAATGATCCGCTTCAAATAAAGCACTATGACAATGAGCAAATTGATTGACAGGTGAAAAGCGATTTTTGTGTACTGTTTACAAAGTCTACAGCTGTCACAGAGACCGGTGATATAAAACAACAAAACATTTTTTTTAAATGCATTATGCTGCGAGGAGCTAATAAGAGAGCATGATGCAACAGCCAAAGACCTACACCTAAAGGCCCCTACGTAATTCATATGAAATCAAAGAATGAATGGGTTGATGTAATTTAGTCTTTGTCAGTGTATGGCACACATCTAAAATTCAAATGCTCAGCTTGCACATTTTTTATCTTAAATTTGACAAATATTAGAATTTCATATTTTTGCATTGTTTATAGGTCTTTGATTTTTCATTTAAGTTTTGTGCAATAAAGGTTATAATATTTTGTATAATATATTATAATATTCTAATCGGTGTCTGGGGAACATGGCACTAAGCAAGCCCAACTATACAGGGCTTCCTTTACAACAACTTGTCAATTTAAAAAGATGCATTTTTTTATTTCATTTAATATATATATGTGTGTGTGTGTGTGTGTGTGTGTGTGTGTGTGTTTTTATTTTTTTAATTTATTTATTTATTTATTTTTTTATTTGCTCATCCCTGTGAGACACATGCTTGCATTGTAAATGTTAGTAAGCAAAGAAAACCTCTCCCAGTTATACTGAACCCAAAGCACGTGCAAATTAACTTTAAATTCACTCCTAAATCAAACTGTTAGAGTTTTGTGAGGTTGATCTGGTCCTTACTTTCTCTGACCACTCAACTTTCAGTGTTCTCTTCCGGAAAGAGAGTTTATCAGCCCCTGAACATCCATCCATCAAACGCTTTTTTTTCCCAGAAGCTGATCGATCATCCTTATCTGACAGAGCGGCACGTGTGATTGTCAGGAATTTTGCTTGTTGGACCACACCAGTTTTCCAGGGCTGACTGACAGCAAACATTATTTTGGGCTGTGACTCTAGTCCTCATAATAGGATGTAAAGGGGGTAATTCACAAGCAACAACCAGTCACTCTTATTTATTTAATTGACATTTTTGGGTGAACTATCCCTTTAAATTGTGTATCCATCAGAGAGTTTGTCATGTCCTGCTGTGAAACAACATAGCCTGCTGTGAAGACTGTTTTTGACTCGTTTATGCTTGTTAGTTTGTGATTGCTGCTAGTGTGGCCCAAAGACTAAATAAACAGTTTAAGGCTTAGCTTGACCTCTTGACATTTCCTTTGTTTCGCACGTCGTCTTATCTCCTCATGTCTTCAGGCTGACAGCCATCAGACTCCTCTGTTGCTCTCTGTCTGTCTTTCTCTCCTTCTCTTTCTGACAAACTTGTTTGTCTTTCTCTTTCAGGGCTAAGGAGTATGAGACATGCATGGAAGCCAAGACACAGATCCCCGACTCTCCTTACAAGGCGAAGTAAGCTCCTGGTTCCACTTTTTGATTGTATACCCAAGCTAGCGTCTTCTACAGAGTGCTCCTGTCTTTTTAAAACTCTGCTTCAAAAATGATGCCAGGATTGGTCTTACCTTAATTGAACTTTTGTTGTTTGGCCCATTAGATAGTGTAATTCTGATAGCTAAGCAATGTAGGCAGGAATATCTCTTACGGTTTATTATTCTTGCTGTTTTACTTTGTGTTGGTCAAGTTTGTTATATTTTGGTCCCTGCAACAATAAAACTTAAACATTTCAGGTCCTATAATTTCAGATGCATATTTCAGACGTAAAACCTGAAATCCCCTACGTTGTGCAAACCTTTCATTGGCCCCCATGTAGAAAACGGTTTAATGAATGGACTAAATAATGTCTTAATTACAATCTAAAAATGCCAAAAGATTCTGTAAGGTGTAGGGTTAGGGTATAGCAAGGATAATTGGGATAATCCAATGAAAATATGTCCAGGTCACAAAAACAACAACAACAAAAAAACCTGTATATTTTGCATTAAAGAAAATGAAGCTTTCAGGGATTTTTGCATTGACATTATTTTTATGAACATTAATTATTTACATCATTCAACATTTTTATTTTATAATTTTTGCATTATTATTATTTTGCATGCGTAATTGTGATGGAAATGTCACAATGCAAAAGCTCTAAATGGTCCTAAAATAGGCTTAATTTTTTAGCTGAATTTTAATTCTTATTTCTTTTGATTTTGGGGTGAAATATGACCCAGACATGTTCTTGACATGTTTTGTGAAAGTTATTCAATTAGCTTTTAAAGTCAATGGGAAGTCCTCACCATAATATAAAAACAAACATGTTTAATTGTGTGTGTTTGTGTTTGCTTCCAGGCTCCAGCGTCTGGTGAAGGACCTGGTAAAGCAACAACAGGGACAGGACAGTGGCCAGTGGGCCAGTAATAAAGTGTCTGGCCTGGACAGAACCCTGGGAGAAATCTCACGAATTTTAGAGAAACAGGTTTGTGCAGATCTCTCTCTACCTTTCTTGCTCAATACGAAGTTCAGCAGTTTCACCCATTCTTAATTCTAAGATTACAAAAAAGTATTTAGTGCTGACTTGCACTCATATGCGCATTTGTGCTCATGCTCTCAGAGGAATGTGGCTACACACATAATCGGTAAAATCCACAAAATATCGGATCATGATGAAACATAATAAATCTGGTTAGAGTAAACCACTCATCTTTTTTTTTTTTTTTTTTAATAAATGTTTATACTTGAATAATTACTTGAAAAATGATTAAGCAAGTTTTATTTAATGGAGTAATACTTTAATGCTACATGCCATTGTTTTCATTTGTTATTATTATATTGCTAAAGTTATTATTGTAAATTAATTGATTAATATAAATTAATAATGCAAACAATTAATATAATTTATACATATTATATATATCTTTTAAATAAAGGAGTGTGTTCAATAGCATACTACTATTTAATTTATTTAGTAGTTTTTATACAAAAAAATCTTGGAGGAATAACTGAAGGCGACATACCATTGTTTTTTTTTTTTTGTTTTTTTTTTTTATCACATTAATAATAACTATATAACTAATGTGTGTAGTAATTGTTTTTTGTAAGTCACTTGGGATAAAAATGGCTGCTTAATAAATGAAATAAATTAATAATTTATAAATATTATTAATAAATATTTAACCTTTAAATAAATGAGTTTGTACAATAGCATATTTATGCTGTGGTATTGAAATGGGTATTGAGAATTGTGAAATGTCACTGGGATTGGTATAGACTACTTGTATTTTGATGACATGACAATGCTACATCACAGAGAGCAAAGCTCTTTTTTTGACTCGAGAAAGCTGAATGGTTATATGATGTCTTTACTGCTTTACTAACTCTCAGTCACACCAGGGTAGTTTTGGGACTGAAGCTTCTGAATAGTTTTTGGAATAATCAAGAGCTTGGGAGATTTATTGTCTGAAGTTTAGTCTATGTGGATTGAATGTGTGTGTGTGTGTGTATTTGTGGAGGGATTTGACTTGAAGATAACCTCCAGGCTGCTCTCAACACCGACTCCCCTGAACTGCATGGCTTTGGCTGCAGTCCTCCCTGTCTCGCAGTCTATGCAGAGTATCGCTTTCCATCCGCAACTCTCTGCCCTCGGTTATGTGGTAATGAGGGCCAGATTAGGTGCATGTTTTCATTGCCGCAGATGTTATTAATTGGCGTAGCTCCCCGTTAGTTAAACAGCCAAACATGTTTCCAAGCGCTTGGCTGGCCTTGCTGGCTACTGTCGTGCATTGTGGCTTTTATACAATTTTGTATTTGTATTAATTGATTTATTTAATCAGGGACAATACACATTAAGACACATAATATCAATGTAAAATGTGCCAGATTTAGCCAAGATGGCTAATTTTCATCTGTAGTCCCTGGGCAGGTTGATGTTAACAAAGGAGGGAGAGGGAGAGGGAGAGGGAGAGGGAGGGAGAGAGAGAGAGAGAGAGAGTTTTTTTTCCTCACATTTTCCACAAATTTAAATTCATAAAAACGAAAATATTACACTAAATACCTAAAAATGTTGACCATTTTGATTTGACATCAACTAAATTTTTTATTGTTTAGAGAAACCACCATGATTTTTTAATTCTATTGGAAGTCTATTCCAGTCATGGGTTCCTCTAAAAGCAAAGGATAATTGACTATACATATTTTTTCTCAATGGTATGCTACTATCACCCATTGTACCAGTTCTTGTTTACCTTCCTGTTATTTAATAAATGTACTCCGTGAATATGGGTGGAGCAAAACCATTCAGAATCATAAAAACCAACACTAAATCAGCAAATTTTATCAGATGTTCCCAGCTCAAAAAAGAATACTTAATTAAAATACCACAGTGATGGAAACTATTTGACTTTTTGTCTAATACCTTAAGAGCTTGCTTATAGACAGTTTCAACTGGCTTAAGAATGGACTTACATGTTTGTGTCCAAATAGTCATGAATTTGTAATATGTGGAAGAATCATAGTATTCATGAATAACACTAATGTCTCTTTAGTTAAGATGTTTCTAATTAATCTAAAATTGGCTAGATTGACTTTCACTGAATTCACAACTTTCTTCACATGTTTTTTAAAAGAAAGCTGAGGATCAATTATTAATCCTAAATATTTAAATTCTTGTACTACATAAAGCTTCTGTCCCTGGACATATACACCAATCAGCCACAACATTAAAACCACCTGCCTAATATTGTGTAGGTCCCACTCGTGCCACCAAAACAGCACCAACCCGCATCTCAGAATAGCATTCTGAGATTATATTCTTCTCACCACAATTGGACAGATCGGTTATCTGAATTACCGTAGACTTTGTCTGTTCTAACCAGTCTGGCCATTCTCTGTTGACCTCTCTCATCAATTAGGCATTTCCGTCCACAGAACTGCTGCTCACTGGATGTTTTTTGATTTTGGCACCATTCTGAGTAAATTCTAGAGACTGTTGTGTGTGAAAATCCCAGGAGATCAGCAGTTACAGAAATATTCAAACCAGCCCATCTGGCACCAACAATCATTCATACTGTTATCTAATCAGCCAATCGTGTGGCTGCAGTGCATAAAATCATGCAAATATGGGTCAGGAGCTTCAGTTAATGTTCACATCAACCATCAGAATGGAGAAAAAAATGTGATCACAGTGATTTTGACCGTGCAATAATTGTTGGTGCCAGATGGGCTGATTTGAGTATTTCTGTAACTGCTGATCTCCTGGGATTTTCACACACAACAGTCTCAGCAAGGGCCTGAAATAAGTGTTACTCTCAGTATACACACAGATCAATAACAGGAGAATGGATTGGGTACATGTCACTTTTTGCTAATGAAAGGGAACCTTAACAGTTTCCGTTGGTGACATTCTGTAATACACTCATCAAATGAAGGGATGTGTGGTTGGGGGGAGTGGTTTTGGTTTTGTGGGTGGGTGAATGGAGCCTTGATGGTGTGCTGGTATTGACCAGTGGGAGGAGACGCAGGATGTTAATGGTGTTTCTGGAGAGAGAGGAGAAAGGTAAGAGACAGAAGAGGGTGGTAATACTGAGCTAATGGGAGAGGAGTAGGGCAGAGGGAGGAGAGAAGAATGTAAGCTCATAGAAGGGAGTAAAGGGTACGTAATGATCAGTCATAAACCACATGTCCACTGTTGAATAATAGTGATTATTCTGAATGTTACAATGATAAGACAATTTAAGATGAATAAAAAGGACATCACCAAATGTTTCATCTTAAACTATTAAAGGAATATTCTGGATTTTTTTCAGCTGAATGAACTGGCTCTGTGGCACTTTCAAAACAACTTTTCAAAACCAATGGCTTACATTTAGGGTGGAGCTATCTATTTTTACTACCAAAGGAAGACCTGAGAAACTTTCGAAAATGGTCATTATTTGTACAGTTGTGTTTGGTGACGGCAGTGGCGTGGAAATTGCACGCTTTAGCTTTAGGGTGCTTTCACACTAGCACTTTTGATGCACACCCAGGTTCAAATGATGTCAAAGTTCGGTTCATTTGGGTGATGTGAATGCTGTTTACCGAACTCTGGTGCTCACCCGGGAACCGCATCCGAGTCCGCTTGAAAAGTTGGTTGGTCTGTGGTTCGGTTCATGCAACTTCGCTGCTGATATGAATGGCACCAAATCACGGAAGTGAACAGCTTGTAATGACATATAATTCTCATCTTTGCAAGCTCCTGATCAAAATTATTATGGCATAATGCTTTTCTCATACCTGCTTGTGTCCAAATAAATCCCCTTCAGAGAGCAGCTCACATTTTTCAGATCTCTTGCTTCGCATCCACGGGCTTGCTGCAGACAAACGCTAACATTCATCACATCGTTGCACATTCATTGCATCTGTGACTGACAAACACAAGTGTCATTCTGTGCATGGCAAGATTTGGTGGTAAATCCAAAGAGACAAACTTTAATACTTAACACACTTTAATAGTTAACATAGTGAAGCTTAGGTCTTCTTGAGTTGTTACCTAGTAACAGCGATAAAACAGCTGCCGCTTGTACTCACTTTAACATAATCGGACCACGGTTCAGACCAAAACATTATGATGTGAACAGAGACCAGCGGCGGGAGGGGGAGGAAATGAACCCGCGTTCAGTCCAAGCAGTCGAAACAAATGTGAAAGCACCCTTAAGGTCCCATTCATTTTTATAAACTTTATAAAATTGTCTGTAGTATTTGACAGCATGCTACGGATGCAGGACATAGACATTAAGCTGAAAAAATTACCCAGAAATTTCCTTGCACTAAGTGTTTAAATACGTATTTGGCATTTCAGGCTCTTCTACCAAGGTAGGTCTGTGGTTAGTACTACTCTGATAATACAACCAACATGCCCCATGTTCCCTTCAACAGATGTTCTATTGTCGGACCTTTTCATCTCATCACCCTCTTCAGGCCCTGTTCTGCTTAGAAGTGTCTCCGAATGACAGCTTCTCTCAAGAACATGAGCATATTTCTCGTGTACTGTCCCCAAGGCCTCTTAAATAAACTCGCTCTAGAGTTTTCCATGGAGACCTTGCTTTGAGGAACTCCCGCCATTGTTGTTTTTCTAAGTTGCTGAAATGGTGAAGTGCTTGTGGAAATGACAGCTCTTCAGAATCTTTCTTGTAGTCTTTTTTTGAATAAGACTCTCTTAAGAGTACAGTATCTGGAATTAATTTTGACTGTCAGTCACAGCCATGAATTCCTCCAGCCCAGTTCCTGAAACACTCAGCAAAGGTCTGCATGCCACCCAGGCTTGATGCACCAAAGCCAGGCAAGTCTGTGAACCTAAGGTTGCAAATGCAGTTCCACCTCTAATCCAAGGACAAAGTCAAATAAGTACCCGTCTCCTCCTTCATTGGCCATCTATGTCCACCCCTTCCCCCTCAGAGTCACCTCAAGTCAGAAGCGTTTAGATTATTTGACCTAACAAGCATCTCTCATGTCACTGACTCACCTACGCATTTGGGTTTTTTTCGCGTCTCCATATCTGATTCAGTCTCCACTTTCTCCCCTAATTCCTCGAACAACACCAGACTCACCACACTCCTTCTACTCCCTCCAGTAATGCAGCCTCCCCCACCCCTTCTTCCTTTTGCTTGGGCACAGTCTCCGACCTTTGCCCGCCTCTCCCTCTGAGCCCTCTAATGGTTTATTTTGTGTCAAACCAGGTTTCATTTTGTCTCCGGGAGAACTGGTTGATCGAAGAGCCTTTTTTTCCTCCTTGTCGTCCAGGAATATTCAGGGTTTCTCATTTCTCTGATCTGTGCTCCCTTACCTTAGCAGAATGAGCTCACATATTTACATTCTTCCAGGGAGTGTTTGTCACTGCTTTCAAATAAAAGCCAGGCAGAAATCGACTGCCTTTATGACACTTGAGGGACTGTCAAAAACATTCTGGGTCTGTGGAGCCCAGAATGCAGCCAGTATTTACATCTTCATTTGCGGGCTGTCAGAGGTTGGTTCCCCTTGGTGGCCAATTGGTGGCTAGCTGTACCTGATCAAGAGGCCCAAAGCTGCAGAAAGAGGCACCATTGGGCCCTTCAAGCATTGTGGTTGTTCTTAGCCCATGTTTGATGACTAAGGGTGAAGGAGGAGTCCAAGTAATGTTGGTTGCAGTCATGCATGTGAATAGAGTGTAAAACTGCTGTGAAGAGAAGAATATAAGTGATTGGCTGTGTCAGAGTTGCTTGAACGTTTTTAAGCAAATGACTCCTGTGTTGAAGTGTGCTTTCAAATCCACTAGGCGGCAAATCCTTTTACCACTTGCAAGCCTGATTGTCTATTGCAGTGTTTCCTGGTCCTGGAGTACCCCTAAAACACATTTTGGGTGTCTCCCTTTTTTGACACACATTTAAGGTCATTGAGCCTTTTAAGCAGCTGATAATGCCTAGAGCATTACAAAATGGTAAATAAAATTACAAATATGTGTATTGTCCACATATCTTGCTTATGTTTTTTATTCTTCATTTTTTTTCTTTTTTGCCAGCTTGATTGTTTCAGGGTCATTGAAATACATTACAAGAACCACATTTTTCAACAAGCCTATTCATACAGATGTGTGCAAGGTGATTGGGCGTTGTCTCTCTGCTGTTGAAGGACAGGTTAAGTTTTAGGAATTAGCTAGCAAGTACAAAAAAGAACGTGAAATAGTTTTTGCATTCCTTCACTGTGTGCTGTCAGTATGGTAATTTTCAAACCCTAATTGTCTAGTAATTCTTTTGTTCCACTTGGCTGTTGCTTGTGACTGTAAGAGAGTAGAGGATTCATGTTTCCCCTCAGTTGTATGTTTGACGGGCAAGAAGATGGGTATTAAAAGAGTCCATGTTGAAAAGAATTGCTCCTGGGTGGCTGATTTTGGGATATAAGCTTGATCAATGTTGTGGAGTTTTTCTGTGTTCTTGGTGAGATATGAAGAGAAACGCATCACTGGAGAACTTAGCAGTCCATATTCTCCTGAGTTTTGGGTCTGGCATGCAATGGTTTTCTTGTAAGTGTGGATTAATACCATTTTCTAACCAGACACAATGCAATAAGATTCCAACGACTAGCAATTTGTCTGTCCACACTGAATTTCGTATTGTTGCATGCCTAACAAAGCACAATCAAGGCCAATCAGAACATATGAAACATACATATGATGTTTAATATACAGTAACAAGCAGCAGGATTTTGGACCAGCAAAACACTGCAGAAATAGAAACCATGCGATCAACGTTGCTATTAAGGCTGGTTAGGACAAAAACTCTCATTAATGTGTGCCACTTTATGGTTAGGACTCAGTGTTAGGGTTATAGAGCATGTACTGCAGTTCCAGTTTGTGACCCGTAACTGATGTTAAGGATGAAATATAAACACGACAATCCATTTCTTCAGCTTCGTTAAAAGTTCCCACAGTTCCTTTTGATTATCCTTACTTGTTTCTAATGAACCGTTGGATCTCATTGTTTTCCCAAAGCCAAACTCTTCCTCACAAATGTTGAAAGGAATCCCTGCAAATTATCTTCCACTGTGTACTTAACTCTGTGCTATTAAACCTTGAAAACACTAACTTATTACTTAACTGTCTACAATGCTCTTGTTGTAGTTTACAATTCTTTTCCTTTTCTTGTGATGTTAGCAGAGGCCTCTTCTCTAAATGGGGTCTGTGTTTACTTTACTTTGTATATTTCTGTATTTATACTTGTGAACGAAACTCAGAATTGTGCATAGTCTGCATGCCTAATCTCTTGTTCATTCTGAGATTCTGAGCTGTCATCGTAACCAACGGGGGCCTGTTTACATCACTGCAGCTCTTGCCCAAAGATGAATGGACCTAAGATGGAACCTTGGTGAACCCTTTCAGTCAATGAATGCCCCAGCAAGTTGTTCTTCATCTGTTACAAGGGGGATGCAGCATTTTAGGAGTGTTCCCCTCCCCCTGGCTTTTCATGTTGGCTAATTAGAGTGGTTTGTAGGAGGTGAACACACAGACACATCCAGCCCTCCCTTCCACTTAACATGTATCATGCACCCGTGCCCTTGTTCTGGCTGGCCAGTGGAAGGCAAAGCTGCCTGACCCTTTGATTAGCCCTGCCTAAATGTCCACTCTTGTTAGTAATTGAATAAGATTGCTCAAGATGTATAATTTAGATTCACTCTGCCCTAACCCTCTCCCCCACCTTCTTCTCTTCCCCTAACCATCTGATCTGTCTTCGGGTCTTCTGTTCAAGTGCCCCATTATAAAAACACAGGCTCTCATCCTATTATAGTGTCAGTGGAGCCTTTGTTGAAGGAGGGCGGCACACCAGGTGGATCCGACAGCACTCCTCCATTGTGCGGAATCAGGGATTAGTACCAGCTTTGCACATCACTCCCAAGCCAGTTTTGTTTATGACATGCTGTGTGATGTTTTGTCATGTTACAGTCTGGCTGGATGTTTAATGTCTTTGCATGGTATCAATACCAAGTTTGAGTAGGCATGAATATACATTTGTTTTTTCTTTCTTTTTATTATTTTATTTTTTATTTTTTTGTCTGCATTGTTCCTCTCTCAATTTTATCGCAACAGAACTAACATTTTACAGCCCCTCCTTTATGTTAAGATGCTATTTTACACGTTATACTATGTTAACACTATGCTGTGTTAACACATTGTTCCTGCTGTTGTAGAGGCATGATGGTCACAAATAAACATTTGAGTTTCTTCTCCGACGTGTCCTGTTGAAAAGGTATATCAATGCCAGATGCTATGACTGTATTAAGAAAGGGAAGCCCCTGGCAACACGTTAAAGTAACATTTGGTAACACTGTGTAGAAGTGCACAGCAAAACTGCATATGTGCTGTAGAGGATTTAGCCTAAAATGTTATATAGGCTTTTCTGTTTACACTAGGGCCAGTCTAATGAAATACAGGTCTGTTGTTTCACTTGTGTTATTTTGTCTCGAAAAGGCAGGATCATTAGGGCTTTTACATATAGCAACTTTTTTTCAATTTGATGGACATTGTCCAATTTTCTTTTCCAGTCTATTTCCTCTATCAATTTTTAATGCTTGTTGACCAGACAGGGCGTTTCTTCCTACTTTCCATGTTTTTTTTTTAATTAGATCCGTTGATAAGTAAGGTTGTTAAACTCTTCGTATCTTATTAATCTGATGTTGATCTCATCTTCAATCCCTAAACCCTTTCCTGAACTCCTCCAGATTCCAGGTACTTTGCTCAGCATAGGGATCTGTCAGTAAGACAGACAGGGGCAAGGCGAAACACCTCCCGCTGGACCGAGTTCCACACGCCATCACTGTACAGGCCCCAGCTAACCCCTTCAAATGCCTCTTAAATAGGCCACCATGAGAGGCTAGCTCTCTTGTCTTTGGAGGGTTTGACAGGGCTATGATGATAGGTGCGTTATTTAAGCTTTACGGAGGCACTGCAAACCCACTCGATTTACCATTGCAACCTGGGCTCGTCTTAACTATAGAGGTATCAAGGCACTAGTTTTTCCAGTAGTCTATACCAATACCTATAAAATTTCACTTTTCTCAATATCAAGTTTGATACCAATTATGACAAAGGAATAGAACTAATAAAGAGTTAGTTTTTCAGATAGGCCTATCTCACAGCAGTATGAAGTACTGAAGTGAAAATTCAGATATTGTCATACATAGAAGTCATTCTTAGAAAAATCATACAAAATGAACAGAGGCAAGTCTATTAGGCTGCATTTACCCTCTAAGGACTAAACCACAGATTAGATTAATGGACTTTTTCAACATAAGACATAACCGGATGTATTTACATTAAAACCTCACCAAGATGGGTATTTTGACCAAATTTAGATAATTTTTTTTGTATGTGATCATTCTGGCATGTGTGTGCCTTACCGCAAACGTGCACATAAGCACACATATAGATATCAAATTATGTACAGATACTGCAAAAAACTAGTATCCAAGTAAGAGTTTGTATCGCCTTTTAGTACCAGGACTTTTAGTACCAGTACTTTTTACATCCCTATAAGGTGCTATGGTAGTTTTTGTCTGTCAGCCACCTTGACAGAACTGTCTGTGAGCTTTTCTTAATCCCAGCCGCTGTTCGAGCGCGCTCTAGCTTTGGTGTACCTGACAACAAACTTGTTCCAATCTCTTAACCCTGGCACGGGTTCAGCCGCCTTTTTGCCACCGGATCTCCACAAATGACTCCTTGGCGGGACCTGTGATTGACAAGAAAAGAGCTTGTATGTAATTTTGCAAAGCGCTTCCTCTGTTTGCTACTCAATATGTTCAGGCTTGTTGGCAGCCCCCGCCATACCCTGAACAAAAACATTTTGAAGAGCCTGATTTTGAGTGCTGTCACATAACATACGAGAGTCTGACCTCATTATATGGGGTACGTGCAAGAGTTCTCTCCTCTCTTCTCCTCTCATATCCTTTGCTCTCCAATGCAGCAAGTAAATGACTCAACTGTAGTCACTTTGAAATTCAGAGCTGTTGATTTATGTGTATTTTTGCAGCAACATTGGGCTCAAACCCATCGCCAACCTTTGAGGTACTTCCTTCCTTTGCTCAATGCAAGGGAGGGCTTTCTGTGGGATCTGGGGAACTTTGGCTTTAAACTGTGAATAAACCGTATGACTCAAAGGGGTTCCACTTTGAACTTTGAAGAATTTTATGATACAAGTAAAAATGTCCCCTCTGTAAACAGTTTGATTTGGAAGCACGTCAGTTAAATGACTGTTTTACGTCCCCTCTTAAAGACACTCAGTCGCTCCGTATGAGTTTCAGGCACCGTTTGGTTGACCCTCTCTTAACAGTTTTACGGCTGGTATCTATGATAACCAACCACTGAAGGTTGCTTTTAAAACATTCCTTCTCTTTATTTTTAGTTAATCCTGAAAAAAAAAAAAAAGCACACAGACTAGACTCAATCGTGAATAGAGATGGGTCACCATGGTCGACTAGTCACCTAAAAACCAACTAGTCGATTAGGCTGTGACATTTTTATCAGATTTTAGTGTTTACACAGCATTACACATTCAGACGTCTTTGGCCATTGCGTCGTGACTGGCTTTGTTTTCCGAGCATCCTGCAATCATTGCATTTTTATGATGTTTTGTCAAGTTCAAAACAGTCCCATGATCCCTACATTCTTTTGCGTTCCGTTTAGCTCTTTTTGAATGTATCTTATGAAAATGCGCCCTATGAAACGTGTCCGATTTCCTTTAGGTGAACCCAAAGCTAGCCTAATTATGAAGATCAATTAGTTGACTAGTCATACATGCAACCCACCAACTAGTCCATTTTTTTTTTAAAAAATATGTAGTTTTGCACATTGCTAATTTGTGACACAAAATGTTGCTTGAACATACAATTTTATTTACTCCATTCTATGTGCCCTAAGCTCTTCGTTGTCAAACCAGACCACCCCTGCTTTGTGTGCAGATATGTGCATTTGTTGTCCTGCTTTGAGTTTTGGTTGCTGTGGGGGGGCTGGGAAGGGTTGTGCACTTTTGAGATTTAGCAGGAATTCTTCAGGATCACCTTGTTTCAAATTTCACTCCTGCTCCCCTCTTGAAAACAGGAGGTAGGCAACGCGAGGATACCTCCTATGCAAAAACAATGTGATATTTGAGTCTGTTCGCCTCTCCATGTTTATGACAGTGTTTCTCTCTCTCTCTCTCTCTCTCTCTCTCTCTCTCTCTCTCAATGTCCCTCTCTCTTTTTCAGAATAATGCAGATCAGGTAGCATTTCAGGTAGGAGGGGGTTTATCTGCTTTGGAACAGATCCTACAGGTTGTCACTGCAGTCTCCACTCCCACCATGGTCCCCCGTATTCCTCTCAAGTGAGTATCAACTCAAAGACGGACAAGTTTGTTTATCACTTGTTCACCTCCAAATAATAACATTTAATGCCATATTATCAAATTATGTATATTTTTAGGGTTGTCAGTTGCTAAAAAAATTTTTTTATTTATTTATCTCATATAAATGTTTATCAATATTTGCTGAGAAAAGCCCTCAAATAGATCATTCAAAGTCATTACGTTGTTGTGGCAGATGAGTAAAGCATTGAATAGACATTACAAAAGTGGCTTTAGAAGTCATAAATAGTTTCTTTTATTTCAATATCAATGAATATAAGCCTATCACTGACCTACGGTCCACAGCAATCCATTTTGCAATCGAGTTTGTGAATCTATCATGGGTAGATTTAGGGGCTGTTCAAACAGAACACAGTTCTTGAAACTGGCCTTTTTTAATTGGTGGTCTAAGGTCTGTGTCAACATGTGCCAGATGGATGTCTTTAACATTAGCTGTGTTTTCAGCGCTTCGCCATGAATGCAATTTTTTTTTAAGATGCCCCGTTGAAGTTAAAAGTTGTAATTTAAAAAAAAAAAAAACATCTCTAGACACCTATTCTGTTCTGTCTAGCTGTTTTCGAAAACTAGAATGCATCCTGTGTGAATCCCATGTAAATGTGGGGGCACTTTGCTACTTTCATTGATGTTGATGGTCGAAAGAGGGCAGGAAATAATGGGGAGAATGTGGGGAGTGGGGTCAGGAAATGGCATGGGCTGAACTCGACTTCACATCACCTACATGAGCACCAGAGCTCAACATGTCAGAACATGTGTGCTTACTCCTAGGCCATGGCTCTGACTGGAAATCATTTTTGTTAAATCCTCCCATAAGAAGACTACTATGCTCTTAAGACACACAAAACACAAATCCTAAAAGCTCAAAAATATTCTGTCATCTCCCCTCATGAATTGTGGCCTCTTTCCAATCCCACAAAGTGACTTAGCTGTGAAGTCATTTCCCTTCTTCCCAGCGCTCTGAATCACAATAAATACTTCTATGAATTTATAATGAATAAGAATGCTCCTTGTTTAGAAAATAAAAAGCTTTACATTTGAATCATCTATTTTGCACCCCTCCTTTGCTGGTATACAGAAAGCACATTTGTCCAATCCGTCACTGGGAAATGGGAGCCTGGTTTGAGTAGTGGGTCTGCAACTAGTGGCACTGGCCAGTAGATAACCTCAGGGAGCGGGCTATTTGCACCAGAGAGAGCCCCTAATGGACTTGAATGGCCTCTTTGCCTTCCTCATTAGCATTTGCTGTTTTCCAAATCTCCCTTAATGGAGAAATGCTACTTATATTTATAATGCTTTTACAGGCCATCAAGTGTTTATTGATTTTTCTCTCTCATACTCTCACTTGTGTTCTCTCCGTCTCCTTGTCGTTCAGACATTCCAGAAAATTTGAAGTAGGGTTTGCTATTATAATGGATTTTTATGAACTTCAGTTTTTGAAGAGGTTGATTAACCTCTGTTTGAGAGTGTGTGTGGGTTTGTGGCATGTTGGGTCAGGCTCCGCCAACATCAGCCGCTATCCTCCTCTCTTGTTTTGAAAGATCCGCTTGATGAGCTCAGGAGGAGGTCTAAGATCTTTAAGGCATTTCTGTCATTCTCTTATGTGTTGTCCAATGAAACACTGAAGTGGTCCCTCTCTGAGGATAAAAAAGTAGCCTCCCAGTCGCTTCACTTTCATGACAAGAGGCCCTGCCCTGTCTCGACTTGCTGAAACTTCTTTCTGCTGAGCATGAAGCTGAATACAATGGTTATCCTTGGATCCAAATAGTCAGTAAATAAAAGTGGTTTACTTTAAAATGTCCCTTGCTGTGCTGGTGCAAGCCTGTACTTGTAAAAATGAAAAGCTCTCTCTCTCTCTCTCTCTCTCTCTCTCTCTCTCTCTCTCTCTCTCTCTCTCTCTCTCTCTCTCTCTCTCTCTCTCTATATATATATATATATATATATATATATATATATATATATATATATATATATATATATATATATATATATATATATATATATATGTATGTATGTATGTATATACAGTTGAAGTCAGAAGTTTACATTCCCCTTAGCCAAATACATTTAAACTCAGTTTTTCACAATTCCTGACATTTAATTGTAGAAAACATTCCCTGTCTTAGGTCAGTTAGGATCACTATTTTAAGAATGTGAAATGTCAGAATAATAGAATGATTTATTTCAGCTTTTATTTCTTTCATCACATTCACAGTGGGTCAGAAGTGTACATGTTAGTATTTGGTAGCATTGCCTTTAAATTGCTTAACTTGGGTAAAACGTTTTGGGTAGCCTTCCACAAGCTTCTCACAATATGTTGCTGGAATTTGGCCCATTCCTCCAGACAGAACAGGTGTAACTGAGTCAGGTTTGTAGGCCTCCTTGCTCGCACACGCACAAATTTTCGATTGGTTTGAGGTCAGGGCTTTGATGGCCACTCCAGTACCTTGACTTTGTTGTCCTTAAGCCATTTTGCCACAACTTTGGAGGTATGCTTGGGGTCATTGTCCATTTGGAGGACTTCCTGGCTGATGTCTTGACGTTGCTTCACTATATCCACATAATTTTCCTTCCTCATGATGCCATCTATTGTGTGAAGTGCACCAGTCCTTCCTGCATCAAAGCACCCCCACAACATGGTGCTGCCACCTCCATGCTTCACAGTTGGGATGGTGTTCTTCAGCTTGCAAACCTCACCCTTTTTCCTCCAAACATAATGATGGTCATTATGGCCAAACAGTTAAATTATTTCATTAGACCAGAGGACATTTCTGCAAAAAGTAAGATCTTTGTCCCCATGTGCACTTGCAAACTGTAGTCTTGCTTTTTTATGGCGGTTTTAGAGCAGTTGCTTCTTCCTTGCTGAGCAGCCTTTCAGGTTATTTTGATATAGGACTTGTTTTACTGTGGATATAGATACTTGTCTACCTGCTTCCTCCAGCAACTACACAAGGTCCTTTGCTGTTGTTCTGGGATTGATTTGCACTTTTCGCACCAAACTACGTTCATCTCTAGTAGACAGAATGTGTGTCCTTCCTGAGCGGTATGATGGCTGCGCGGTCCCTTGGTATTTATACTTGCGTACTATTATTTGTACAGATGAACGTGGTACCTTCAGGCATTTGGAAATGCTCCCAAGAATGAACCAGACTTGTCTACAATATTTTTTTCGGAAGTCTTGGCTGATTTCTTTTGATTTTTCAATGATGTCTAGCAAAGAGGCACTGAGTTTGAAGGTAGGCCTTAAAATTCATCCACAGGTCCAGGTACACCTCCAATTGACGCCAATTAGCCTATCCTTAGCTAATTGACATCATTTCATGGAATTTTCCAAGCTGCTTAAAGGTACAGTTAACTTAGTGTATGTAAACTTCTGAATTTCCAAATTTCAAATAAAACTGTTGTCATTTAAAGCATTTATTTGCAGAAAATGACCACTGGTCAAAATAAAAAAAAAGAGGCAGTGTTTTCAGACCTCGAATAATGCAAAGAAAACAAGTTCATATTCATTTTTAAACAACTCAGTACTAATGTTTTAGCTTAGGAAGAGTTCAGAAATCAATATTTGGTGGAATAACCCTGAGCTTTAATGCGTCTTGACATGCTCTCTGCCGGTCTTTCACATTGCTGTTGGGTGACATTATGCCACTCCTGGTGCAAAAATTCAAGCAGCTCGGCCTTGTTTGATGGTTTTTGGGCATCCATCTTCCTCTTGGTCACATTCCAGAGGTTTTCAATGGGGTTCATGTCTGGAGATTGGGCTGGCCATGAGAGGGTCTTGATCCAGTGGTCCTCCATCCACACCTTGATTGAGCTGTCTGTGTGGCATGGAGCATTGTCCTGCTGGAAAAAAACAATCCTCAGAGTTGGGGAACATTATCAGAACAGAAGGAAGCAAGTTTTCTTACAGGATAACCTTGTACGTGGCTTGATTCATGCGTCCTTCACAAATACGAATCTGCCCAATTCCAGCCTTGCTGAAGCACCCCCAGATCATCACTGATCCTCCACCTGGTCGTCTGATGGTTAGACAGAGACCTGGAGAGGCCTTCAAGCCACAGTGTCTCGCACCCACTGTGAAATTTTGTGGAGGACCGTTGATGATCTGGCATATACCCTGTAATCCCTCAAAAACGACGATTTAAACTATACAGCTCAAATACAACACCAGTTTTAATAGAAGAGTTAATGTAAGTGCTCTTATAAAATTATAAGTTTCACATTTTTTACTTTTAAACCCTCTTAAAATTGTCCCCATTCACTTCCATTGTAAGTGCCTCACTTTAACTTTGATTTTTTTTTTTTTTAAAGAAAAGGATGGATGAGTCAAATTTAATGCTGTTGATTGAGTTTAACTTATATTGAACCCAGAATATTCCTTTAACACTGTGTTTAACATGGTGAATTCTTGTAATATGGTCTGCTTATGTGTTATTCTCATGATAATTGCTTGTAGCAATCTTGTATCGAGAAAAAACATTTACTCTCTTGACTTTGAAAAAATAAGCTCCTTTAGCAAAATCATGCAACACACTTGTCTAGTCCCTCTGGGATAAGGTTGCAAAGAATATATCCAAAAATTATTATTTGTCTGCATCGTTGTCAGCAAGTTCTAGGAGATTTAGTGAAAGAAGAACCGCAGAAATGCTTGCTAATGCCCTTTAAACTTCAGACTTGCAGTATTGCAAATATTTGATTAAATTATTTTAAATTATATTCCGCTAAAATCCCAAGCTTATGTCTCCATGAATCCTTGTCAATGGTGACGTTTCGCTATGGCACCAGGTCTCTCTGAAGGGCACGGCACGGCATAAGCAAATACTGCAAATACTGTATGTGCTATGTGCTCCCCCTTCATCTGCATGCTATAATGGTTGGCTCAGTCGCGAACCCTTACAGCAGCACTAGATTATCTATTTACTGTAATGCTGCATATCGATCGCCTCCTTTCAGATAAGCTGAGTGATTTACAAAAGGATCAACTGCGGAGATGCCGCTGTAATATTACCCCCATGGGAGTAGGATTCCATCTTGTTAGCATTACATTAATGGTCTAATTCCACAGTGAGGCTCTGTTAATTTCCCTGTGCAACCCTGCGGCTTGCAGCTGAGTGTTTTGAAGGGAATCGACATCTAAAAAGGAAATGGGGGGTCGTATGTCTAGAGCAGGAAGGCCATTTTGTTTGCATGAGTAAACCAAGGATAGTGAGCTGCCCCAGGAAACGCACCCAACAACTTGAACATTAACCCACTAGCTAGCTTTTAAATATTACGAGATTTTGGTCTGAAAGGAAGCATTAAACTGTCAAGTCTGTCACTGCTTGTGTAACTGATTTATTTGTGTTGTATTTGTCAAAAGCTGAACTTCCTGTGGTTTTTTTTTTTTTTTTTTTTTTTTTTTTTCTTGTTTACTCTAATTTTGTGTTGATTCATATTTTTTTTTTAAATAAAGATTGATTATTCAAAGAAGTATAGAAATACAATGACAAGAAAAAGTATGTAAACCCTTTGGAATTAGCTGGTTTTCTGCCTTAATTGATCATAAAATGTGATCTCATTTTCATCAAAATCACAAGTATAGACATAGTACAGTGTGCTTAAGCTAACAACACACAAACAATTATAATGTTTCATGTCTTTATTGAACACATACCCTTAAACATTAACAGTGCTTTGAAAAATGTAAGTGAATCCCTAGGCTAAAGATGACCAAAAAAAAAAGCTAATAAGAGTCAGGAGTTGGCAAACCTGGAATCAGATTAATGAAACAAAATTTAAGGTGTGATTTAGTGCTATTTTGAGTAAAAAAATAAAAATAATAATTACTCAAATATTTTGAGTTTGCTATTCACAGAAGCATCTGCTGAGCAATGTGGAACATGCCTTGCAAAAAAGAGATCTCAGAAGACCTATGATCAAGAAATGTTGTTTTGCATAAAGCAGGAAAGGGTTAAAGAGGTTAGATATTTGTACACATTTTCTATAAATGTGGACAGTTTAGTTGTAAATTTCACTTGCGCTAGAAATGGCCATCCAGCCAGGATGCTCAATGAGGTAAAAAAAGAACCCTAGAGTGACAGCTAAAAGCCCCAGTATACTTCCGTAGAAGTTCTTATTATTCTTCTTTCAGAGGTAAAAAGAAGTTCTAAACAGCTGAGCAGTGGTCTGTTGTTTCTGAACATTCAGACACCGGTCACACTGCCGTGGGAGGTGTTTAGAGGAGCATTTAAATACAAGGACGCTCAGTAAAACCTAAACGAATGTGACATTAAAATGTGCTATCAATGATTTTATGCCTCATTCTTTGATTAGAATTCACATGATGTCAGTAAAAGTTGTTTTAACTACTTGATGATGATTTAAAGTAATATATATATGCAGTATAAAATGTTTAAATTGTCTTGTTTACATTATTAATTCATGATGCTAATGCGCTAACATGCTATACGTGGCCATAATATGCTCTGATTAAACTGTTATTGTAATTTATGATGGCAATGATACAACTGTAAAGATGAGCGTATTAAAGTGTTAATATAAAGAATAAAGACACAAGAATATGATCGAGGCATATCTTACTTTGGGCAGATATGTGAATGGCTTTCGCTGCAGATGGCACATGAGTGAAGCAGCAGATAAAAGAGGAGCGAATGGACACTTCAGAGTATTTGAGTAGATTTGATTCCTTTTGTAGACTAATAAAACAAAACAAAAATCACATGACATGGTCTTGGAAAATGTCTGTAAGAACAAGAATGTACAGATGGGGGCCTGGGTAGCTCAGTGGTAAAAGACGCTGTCTACCACCCCTGGAGTTCGCTAGCTCGCTAGTTCGAATCCCAGGGTATGCTGAGTGACTCCAGCCAGGTCTCCTAAGCAACCAAATTGGCCCGGTTGCTAGGGAGGGTAGAGTCACATGGGGTAACCTCCTCGTGGTCACTATAATGTGGTTCGTTCTCGGTGGGGCGCGTGGTGAGTTGAGCACGGATGCCGCGGTGGATGGCGTGAAGCCTCCACACGCACTATGTCTCCGTGGCAACGCACTCAACAAGCCACGTGATAAGATGCGCGGGTTGATGGTCTCGGATGCGGAGGCAACTGGGATTCATCCTCCGCCACCCGGATTGAGGCAAGTCACTACGTGACCACTGGGAATTGGGCATTCCAAATTGGGTGAAAAAGGGGAAAAAAATCAAAAACACAAAAAAGAATGTACAGATGTAGGTAAATTGTCACCAGCTCGCTAATAACTCTACACCCGGTGTGTTCACATTGACTGATTTTGACAGATTAAACAATATAAACAAAATCAGCTGTCAGCCTCAAGGTAGGTGGAGCTTCAGGTCACACCTACCGATGACGTGGACCAGTGGCATTAAGAAGGTGTTTAGAAGCTGGTAAGAATTTCTCCTAAAAGTTCTCACAGGCTGTTACGAACCACCGAAACAAATGCAAAAACACTGTCTTTTTGGCCACTGTGGTTTTGTTCGAAATGACATCACACTCGTTCATTCTTCTATTTCATAGGAAGTATATCTGGGCCTTAAAGACTTGAAGGAATCATTGGAACTGGTTAACATCTCTGTTCATGAGTCTACTATATGGAAAACATTAAACAGGCATGGTGTCCATGGCAGGACACCACGAAGGAAACCACTGCTTTCCAACAAAATCATTACTGTGCGCCTGAAGTTTGCCAAAGACCACCTTGACACTCTACAACGCTACTGGGAAAATGTTTTGTGGACTGATGAAACTAAGGTTGAATTGTTTGGGAAGAACATGCAGCACTACATATAATGTAAAAAGGGCACCACATATCAACTTGAAAACATCATCCCAACTGTGAACTACGGTGGAGGGAGCATCATGATTTGGGGCTGCTTTGTTGCTTCAGGGCCTTGACCCCACTTGCCATCATAGAAGGAAAAAAGAATTCCCAAGTTTATCAAGATATCCTACAGGATAATGTCAGGGTTACTGTGTGCCAGCTGAAGCTCAGTAGAACTTGGGTGATGCAGCAGGACAATGGCCCTAAACATTTAAGTAAATCAACTACAGAATGGCTTCAAAACAAAAAAGAAAATCCACCTTTTGGAGTGGCCCAGTCAGAGCTCAGACCTTAATCCAATAGAGATGCTGTGGAATGACCTCAAGAGAGCCGTTCACACCAGACATCCTAAGAATATGGCTGAGCTGAAGCAGTTCTGTAAGGAAGAATGGTCCAAAATTCTTCTGAACGTTGTGCAGGTCTAATCCGCAGCTACCAGAAACGCTGGTTGAGGTTATTGCTGCCAAAGGAGGATCGACCAGTTATTAAATCCAAGAGTTCACTCACTTTTTCCACAGCACTGTGAAATTTTCATAGGATGTGTTTAATAAAGACATGAAAGATTATAATTGTCTGTGTTTTGTTAGTTTAAGCACATTGTGTTTGTCTATACTTTTGACTGATGAAGATGAGATCACATTTTATGACCAATTAATGCAGAAAACCAGCTAATTCCAAAGAGTTCACAAACTTTTTCTTGCCACTATAGAATAGAGAATCACAGTTATTAATTGGTAAATTGTAATCTTCTTATTTTGTTGCATGATATCCTAAATACTTTTTTATTGTTGTTTTTTTAAAGGTATTTCAGTAGAATGTAACCAGTTTCTTTTTAGGCACATTGGTAATTTGATACACTAGCAGACCTCGAAAAAGGGTTGTTGTGTTTATTGGTGTTTGCTAAGCTAAGTATCACTGTTACTATTGCTCATGTTTAGTAGTAGGAGACCGTTTTTAAAAACAAATCCCATAGACTTTCCTCTACACTTTTCTCTGAACCCATGGGGTATCTGGCCATATTTAGTCCACAGAACATTGGAAAGCTGTTAGAAATTGTAGAAAATTGTCAGACCAACTTAGACAACTTTTGCATGGCCAAGTGCCTCTTACATTTTCTTAAGAAAATGTCAAAATGTACTGCCAAAAAGAGCCTAGAGCATAATTGACAACTACAAGGAAGCATTTTCTTACTAATGTTAAAGAGCACAGAAGTGGACTTTTTGAGGACATGAGTACATAAATAATGAAATATTCAAGACATGATTTTGAGCCATGACTTTCAATAAGGACTCGACACAAGTAATTTCTTCAGACTAAGCTTTTACCTTTTTTGTGAAGTTTTGTGAGTTTTGTTCCTATAAAACATTCCCAAAGCATCAAATGTGTCTAGGAGAAAAAATCCCTTATCTCATTGCAAACAATTGTCCTGTATCTGGCAACGTTTACCTTTACAGCTGATGTATGCAATTTATTCAAAGTTAAAAGGCATTCTCATATCCCAGCTTACTATGTGGGGTCAACTATAAGTAAGCCATTTGTTGGTTGATTGCACCTAAAAGTGTGACACTGGGGCCTGGGTAGCTCAGCGAGTATTGCTGACTACCACCCCTGGAGTCGCAAGTTCGAATCCAGGGTGTGCTGAGTGACTCCAGCCAGGTCTCCTAAGCAACCAAATTGGCCCGGTTGCTAGGGAGAGTAGGGTCACATGGGGTAAGCTCCTCAGTTGCGATTAGGGGTTCTCGCTCTCAAGGGGCACGTGGTAAGTTGTGTGTGGATCACGGAGAGTAGCATGAGCCTCCACATGCTGGGAGTCTTCGCGGTGTCATTCACAGCGAGCCACATGATAAGATGCGCGGATTGACGGTCTTGGAAGCGGAGGGAACTGAGACTTGTCATCCACCACCTGGATTTAGGTGAGTAACAATGCCACCATGAGGACCTACTAAGTAGTGGGAATTGGGCATTCCAAACTGAGAGAAAAGGGGATAAAAAAAATAAAAAATAAAAAGTGACACTCTGGTTCTGTGGCACTATAAAAGGTATAGTGCACCCAAAAATGAAGATTCTCTCATCATTTACTCACCCTCATGCCATCCCAGATGTGTATGACTGACTTCTGCTGAACACAAACAAAGATATTTAGAAGAATATCTCAGCTCTGCAGGTCCATACAATACAAGTGAATGGTGGCCAAAACTTTAAAGCCCCAAAAGGCACATAAAGGCAGCATAAAAGTAATCCGTAAGACTCCAGTGGTTAAATCCATGTCTTCTGAAGTGATATGATAAGAGTGGGTTAGAAACAGATCAATATTTAAGTCTTTTTTTTACTATAAATCTCCACTTTCACAATATTATTATTTGTATTATTATTATTATTATTATTTTATTTTTGGTGATAGAATTTAAAGAATTAAACCACTGGAGTCATATTGATTACTTTTATGCTGCTTTTATGTGCTTTTTGGAGCTTCGAAGTTCTGGCCACCATTCACTTGCATTGTATGGACCTACAGAGCTGATATTTTCTTTTATAAATCTTTGTGTTCAGCAGAAGAAAGAAAATTATACACATCTGGGATGGCATGAAGTTGAGTAAATGATGAGAGAATTAAATTTTTTGGGTGAACTATCCCTTTAAAACATTCCTTTGTTTAAAGCAGCCCATTCAGCCCGACATGGCAACATTGGCTCAATCAGTGGCATGAATTTGGGGCATAACTATCTGTTGAGTGACCAATTGCAAATGGTGTGAGTGTTTGAAAGTCTGTTTTTAAGAAAACATTTTATTATTTTTGTAATTCCATTTGAGATGGTAGTCGAGCAGAAAGTACACACTTCCGTTTACAGTAGAAGAGAATAATACCTCAAAAAATATTCCCAAAATATTTGCTTTCTCCCTCTCAGTTAATGCTACAGTCAGTCACTCTAATTGAATGCTCACTGTCAGTATTTGCCATCTGGCTGCCACAATGATTGCTCCCTGTATATTGATTATGGCTAAAATGAATTGCATTCAGCAGAATAAAGATGAATTTCTAATTTACCAACATTTCAGAAGATATGCTGTCTAGAGCACTTACACAAGACATCACAAGTCATAATTTCATTGTTTTAAATATTAACTTTCACAGCCATGGATCCCATAAACCAGTGGATATTCAGATGATAGATATTTGCACAGGATTTGCTCCCTCGCCTGCTTACTGGCATTAATTTGAACCTTTTTATATAAATTTTGTTGCAGGTTTATACATTTGCTAAATGTATGCTTGTGTACTTTATTAATTCATGCTGTATCACTAGGTCCAGGAGAGAGTATTTGGGTTTAAGAGCTTATAAAGTTATAATTATTTTGTTTCATTTGCGATGAATTAGTAATACTTTCAGTTTAGCCCATTGAGAAGTTTTTACTATCATGGCTTTACACCTTAGTCAAGACTTTTCACAATTCATTTTTAGTATGAATCACTAGATAAAATGTTTAGTTGCACTCAATTCTGATGGGACTTCTTTATGGGTCCAAGAAACCCCCTGGTCTCCCAGTAGGGGTCACTGCTGAGGAGCTGAGATAGAGAGAGAGGAGTCAATACTGTACGGGCACTAAACCAGACTGCTGTTATCATACGTACCCCTCTCTTACAGAACAGAGCATAATCCAATCCCACTCATCCCTAGAGCCTCACACACACTCACAAGTGCACGGGTCACTCCTAAATGAGTTTCCCAAATTACTTTTAGTAAAGCTACTCCTGAACGGACACAGGAAATCGTAGAGGTCTTGCACACATTAGTGAAACTTCTTGCAAATGATGAGCACTTGCAACGGTTAAACTGACTCACTTTGACTCCGGCAGTCTCACTTTTCTAAATGGAAGTGAACGCATTGACGCGCCACTGCCTGTCACCTCAACCTCCGTGTCACATGATGACTAAATGCGGCCAGTGAAAGCTTCTTGCAAGCTCTCTCCAAGTGGTTTCATTTCAGGATGCCATTATGTGGCATGTCTATCCATGTGCGCGTGCGTGTGTGCAAGCCATGTGGTGCGTGACACACTTTTGCCCCAGCTTATGCCCAGCCTTTTGTGGAATGGCGGGCAGAATGGATGTCTTGGAATCGTTCAGAATATTGGGAAAGATCAACGGCAGAATCAAATTAAATGTCATTTGGATTGCACTGAAAGGAAGGATTGTTTGACAAGCGCTTGGAAAAAGGATTTGCTTGTCACCTTTTCTCATTGGCTCCAGATCGCTTTACTGTCCCTCAAGACTTTTTTTTTTTTTACCACTTCCTGATGAAAAGCGAGTAAAGAAGTAAAACGGGGAATCGAAATGCTAACCTATGGGTTTCGTATAGCAGTGGACATGGGAATTATGTAGTTTGCAGTAGCTCAACTGGTAGAGGATGGCACTAGCAATGTCATGGACAGGCCCACAGAATTGGAGAATTTTGTGAACGACGTTCATAAAATTTGTCCTCTGTTCCTTACATATTAATTCATTAAATATTTTGGCTAATTTGATCATCCTTACCACTAGGAGTGTAGTACTCTAAGCTCAATTGAACTGATTTTTACCTTGTTTAAATCCATCCTGCGGCATTCCAGATATTGTCCCCCAAAATCAGTGCAGAAAAATTTAAAAAGTCTGCAGATTCTATATGCAACTAGTCACGGGTTCGATTCCCAGGGAACTCGCATACAGATATAAGTTACGCATTTAAGAAATAGTTAGGAAATAAAAATAAATAATTGAGGCTTTTTTCTTTTTATTTTGCTTGTTGATAATACATTTACATGGGGGGAACATAGAGACCTTTAGACCATTTGTGTTACCATCCATATCTATGTCTGGGCAGCCAACCAAACTTGCCTCTTGCTGTGTTTTTCCCACTAAAAAGTCATTTTGCTTTCAAAGCACATTTTAATACCTTTTGCCTGAAGTTCTCTGTAAATATTGCACAGAAACGTCAACTTTACACCAGACAGACAGTCTAGGGGTGATCTCCCCCTCATCTTGAATTCTTCTTAGCCATCTGCTTCCCTGTCTCTGAGCTAGCCTATGCATTTCAGATTGGGTTAAATGGCCTTAATTCAGTTCCAGAGGGCAGTCCAATGACCCCCATCCAGTCCAGAGGCCACCCAAGCTGAGTAGCAACCCCTGCAGGGGGTGAGTTGAGTCGGATGGAGAAAGGAAAGGTGTGGTCGACGGAGCCCTGTGGCATATCTTAAGCAGTTCTTCTTGTGTCCGTTGACTAATCGGAGGACAGGATTTTGCGTGAATGACTGAGTTTAAGCCAGTTTTGGTAGGTGAAGAGATCACAGTGCTTATTATCTGCAGATCCTAAGCTATCACTCTAGTCCTCTATGCATTATGTCCATCCATCTTGGTTGCTGTTTTTCTCAATGGTCCCTCTCTTCCCCTTCTCGGCTGTACAGTCCCTCACCACCGGCCACCTCAGGAACTTAATCTTGTGTCTACAAGATAAAGCTTCATTATGGGCAGATTAACAATATGCCTGTTGTTTATAGATCTGACTAATAGGTCTGGTTTTATCAAGCAGCTCGATGGTGCCAAAATGCAACTTTCAACAGAGAATCTCAGATCCGCTCAGGTAAAGGAATGCCGTGTGCTCGCAGGGACGACCTGGCACACGTGGGTCAATGTTACATAGTCCTCGAGTAACCTGAGATGGAGTACAATGGCACTTCACCAAATTGCTCCTCAAAATCTTTGATGCAGGCTGTCATCGTCAAGGGGTAAGACAGGCAGAGGCCGTGCACGGCGGGCTGGTGTTGGATGTCATGCTAATCATCGGCAATTAGAGGAGAGCGAGCTGGAAAAGCAGCCCAGTTTATGGTATGGCAGTTGGCTAGGGTGTAAGGATATCATTTCGAGCAGGACGGTGACAGCTACTAACTATCTTGAGGGCTTCAAGATGATGGATGGCCTGAAAAAGTTACCATTACTCAAACAGTAGCAGCACGGGGTGTTGAATGCAGCCAATTGAGGAGGCAAATGAAGTAAGGCATCTAAATGTGAGCTGACCAAGCTCATGTACTGTAAAGAATGAAAGAGAATCTAAGTTCCTAGAAAGTCATGAACATCTGACGATGAATGAGAGCTAACCACAGCTACTGTTTGATTTCAAATTTGGTTTTCAAATGTGATTGAAGCATTCTTAGTAACGTCTACACCTGTGTATTATGAAAGGAAAAACTAGCGTTTAATTTGATAGACATCTGACAATGAACCAGAAATAGCCACAACTACTTTATATCTTTCTCAATTAGTCGACAAATGCAACTTAATTCTCTAAACCTATGCAGAATGTTTGAATTGGCGCTCAGTTCACCATTAATGGCAACAAAATATTTTGTAACATCTAATTCTTATACAAATAGTCATACTCTTAAGGTGTATTTGTGCTTACTAGATTTGTCAAAATTAACGCGTTAACACATGCGATTAAAGTTTAACGCGTGAATATTTCTTAATCACGATTAACGCATTTACCATTAATACAGCATAAACCAGCATAAACACTTGTTGGAAGGGCGGAACCTTTGCAGTGTGTCTGCCCGGAGTCATTACACCAGTGATTCAGTGTCAATGATAAAGTGATGGGCTAAGGAGCTCTCAATGCTTTTTTTTGTACAAAACAAGCCTAGATGGAACTTGTGACAGTATTTTGTAGCCTAAGTAAGGTGCATTTTAATTACCACAGAAGCACGGCAAGTCTTAACTATCACCAAAATGCAGACTGAGACGTTTTTGTCTGCAAGTGCTTTTCATGTGGAGTTAAAAGCTCATGAACGCAGCTTCACGATTGCTGTAACAAAGCGGATAGCCGCAGTTTGCCGGCTGATTAATATTGTGGAGGATGAGAGTTTAAGGGACTTATTGCCCATTGTAATGAATATGCAACCTATGTGGAGACTAGTTCTTCCTGTTAGTCAAACTCCCACTTAGACTTTGGGAAACATTTAATGTTACTTAAAATGGTGCTATTTTAATGCATTTTTATCTTTATACTGTGGAAGGTTTTGTTTTGAAAATTTTAATAAAGCATTATATTGTAACATTGTTGTTTTTTTGTTTTTTCTAAGAAGGAAATAAATACATTTAGTCAAATTTCAGCACTTTCAAAATCTGAGATGTAATATATATATATATATATATATATATATATATATATATATATATATATATTTTTATTTTTATTTTTATATATATATATATTTTATATATATATATATATATATATATATATATATATATATATACAGGTGCATCTCAATGAATTAGAATGTCGTGGAAAAGTTCATTTATTTCAGTAATTCAACTCAAATTGTGAAACTCGTGTATTAAATAAATTCAGTGCACACAGACTGAAGTAGTTTAAGTCTTTGGTTCTTTTAATTGTGATGATTTTGGCTCACATTTAACAAAAACCCACCAATTCACTATTTCAACAAATTAGAATACATCATAAGACCAATAAAAAAAACATTTTTAGTGAATTGTTGGCCTTCTGGAAAGTATGTTCATTTACTGTATATGTACTCAATACTTGGTAGGGGCTCCTTTTGCTTTAATTACTGCCTCAATTCGGCGTGGCATGGAGGTGATCAGTTTGTGGCACTGCTGAGGTGGTATGGAAGCCCAGGTTACTTTGACAGTGGCCTTCAGCTCATCTGCATTTTTTGGTCTCTTGTTTCTCATTTTCCTCTTGACAATACCCCATAGATTCTCTATGGGGTTCAGGTCTGGTGAGTTTGCTGGCCAGTCAAGCACACCAACACCATGGTCATTTAACCAACTTTTGGTGCTTTTGGCAGTGTGGGCAGGTGCCAAATCCTGCTGGAAAATGAAGTCAGCATCTTTAAAAAGCTGGTCAGCAGAAGGAAGCATGAAGTGCTCCAAAATTTCTTGGTAAATGGGTGCAGTGACTTTGGTTTTCAAAAAACACAATGGACCAACACCAGCAGATGACATTGCACCCCAAATCATCACAGACTGTGGAAACTTAACTCTGGACTTCAAGCAACTTGGGCTATGAGCTTCTCCACCCTTCCTCCAGACTCTAGGACCTTGGTTTCCAAATGAAATACAAAACTTGCTCTCATCTGAAAAGAGGACTTTGGACCACTGGGCAACAGTCCAGTTCTTCTTCTCCTTAGCCCAGGTAAGACGCCTCTGACGTTGTTTGTGGTTCAGGAGTGGCTTAACGAGGAATACGACAACTGTAGCCAAATTCCTTGACACGTCTGTGTGTGGTGGCTCTTGATGCCTTGACCCCAGCCTCAGTCCATTCCTTGTGAAGTTCACCCAAATTCTTGAATCAATTTTTCTTGACAATCCTCATAAAGCTGCGGTTCTCTCGGTTGGTTGTGCATCTTTTTCTTCCACACTTTTTCCTTCCACTCAACTTTCTGTTAACATGCTTGGATACAGCACTCTGTGAACAGCCAGCTTCTTTGGCAATGAATGTTTGTGGCTTACCCTCCTTGTGAAGGGTGTCAATGATTGTCTTCTGGACAACTGTCAGATCAGCAGTCTTCCCCATGATTGTGTAGCCTAGTGAACCAAACTGAGAGACCATTTTGAAGGCTCAGGAAACCTTTGCAGGTGTTTTGAGTTGATTAGCTGATTGGCATGTCACCATATTCTAATTTGTTGAGCTAGTGAATTGGTGGGTTTTTGTTAAATGTGAGCCAAAATCATCACAATTAAAAGAACCAAAGACATAAACTACTTCAGTCTGTGTGCATTGAATTTATTTAATACACGAGTTTCACAATTTGAGTTGAATTACTGAAATAAATGAACCTTTCCATGACATTCTAATTTATTGAGATGCACCTGTATATATGTATGTATGTGTGTATATATATATATATATATATATATATATATATATATATATATATATATATATATATATATATATATATATATATATTTATGCATGCCTAATTCCCAGTGCGCTCTAGGTCCTCATGGTGGCGTAGTGTCTCGCCTCAATCCGGGTGGCAGAGGATGAATCTCAGTTGCCTCCGTATCTGAGACCGTCAATCCGCGCATCTTAGCGCGTTACTGCGGAGACCTAGTGCGTGTGGAGGCTCACGCTATTCTCCGCGGCATCCACGCGCAACTCACCACGCGCCCCACTGAGAGCGAGAACCACATTATAGCGACCACGAGGAGGTTAACCCAATGTGACTCTACCCACCCTAGCAACCAGCCCAATTTGAACTTGCGCCCTGGATTCGAACTTGCGACTCCAGGTGTGGTAGTCAGCGTCTTTACTTGCTGAGCTACTCAGGCCACCAAAACCTGAGATTATTTGTGATTAACTAAGAAAAATTATGTGATTCATTGTGATTAACTACGAAAAATGATGTGATTAATTGCGATTAGCAATGCAAAAGAATGCGATTAATTACGATTTAAAAAAAAAAAAATTGACTGACAGTACTAGTGCTTACACCTTAAGAATCAAAAGGAAGAAAAAATAATAATTGAAATATTGAAATATTTCCAAATACTAAATACAGTATGTTTCTCTTTTTGGTCAACATTAGTCTTGGTCAATTTTACATTTACACTTTTTATAAACCCAGCCTACCTGAATATTATATTATATTACAATAGTACTACATTTCTGTCCTGAATTCTTCACTTTCACATGTTATTTTAAGGCTCTCCCATTAAACCCACAGAGACAAAAAAAAAAAAAAAAAAAAATAGCGTTTATGGCATTTCTGTTATCTGCTAAAAATTCCCTTATGTGTGCAGTAAACTGTCACTGGAATTTGAAGTGCATATAATAATAGCAATCAGGTGATTTTGTAATTATCGCTACAGGCCTAGTAACGTCTTGACGCGTTAATGTAATATGACAGTGTAAGCAGACGGAATAATAATTTGCACTGTCTTAACACGTTAATGTAACAGCCGTTAATGTATTACATGAGTGTAAGCAGACAGGACGAAAGTCTTATCTCAAATCTGTGCGATGTGTAAATGCAGACTTATAGACCTGCTGCTATCTGTTATTGGCCTATCGTTAATTATAATCAAACAGCAACACTGACAAAAAATAAGTAGTGTTTGACTTAGAGTACATCGAATCTGTATTAATGTATATCTAATAATCACACAGTGAAGTTTTTTTTTAATTATTATTATTTTTCATTATTTTTATATTATGATTTTTTTAATGTTTATTTGCTGCTGTTACTAAAAAACCTAATGCATTGTTGACTCTTCTCTATTTTATTACTTTATTTTTATTTAACTGGCTTTTGAATAATTACTTTCAAAGCTTGTAGTAATGTTTGCTTAAACACTTAAAGGCTACCTTGTTTTAATTTAATTTGTTAATATTAATATTAAAATGTAGACTTTTTAAATAAAATAATGTTTCCATGTTTGGGGTGCAGCTGAAAGAAAAAAAAAATTTCTACAAAGGGGTGCTGTAGTTTAAAAAAGTTTGTGAACCACTGGTCTAAACCTGTCTTGTATGAAGAAAAGCTCATTTTCTAACGGTTATTGCAATAAAGACATCTAGCAATGAACCAGAACAAACCACAGCTACTTGTTTCATATCTCCCCATTAAAGGTCAGAAGGGGCTGAATACTTTAGTGATGTCGAATCCTATGTAGAACCAACCAAAAAAAGTTTCTTGTGCTTAATGTGATAATGACATCTGTCAATGAATGAGTGCTTACCACAACTACTAATTGATATCTCGCTCAGTTAATCTGTTCAGCTCAGTGAAATCTAACCTTGAAAAACTGTCATATTGTCAAGACATCGGTCAATGAATAAGCCCTAACCACAGCTGCTAATTGATTTCACGCTCATTTCATTGTCAAACGTGACAGTAACATCTAAACCTGTGTAGCGTGAAGAAAGACTCTGGCACTTAACATGACAAAGGTGTTCAGTTAATGAACACCTTTGCCACAGCTACTTGTTTGATATTTCGCTTAGCTAATTGTCAAAAGTGACTATACACCTTCATAATGCCTAAACTCACATAGTTTGAAGAAAAAATCAGTGTGAAGTTATACTAGCCATATCTACTTTTTTGTTATCTCTTGATATCTTAGAAACGTCTAAACCCGAGTAGCATTTTTCTGATGTTCTGGAGCTTCTTTTTTGCCCCAAATGCTCTTATTTATTTCTTACTGTGGGCTTATTGCAAGCAAGGGGGTTGGTGTTGAGATTCGGCTAGTCGACAGCTGTTTTACACTTTAATAAGATTAGTGCAAGAAATTAGTCGTGTGCTCCATAATCTGCCGTTTAACCATGCAAGCCACCTGGGGGCGGCCCAACCCCCACTCCTCACATTCCTCCCACGTGTTATTGGACAGACATCAGATAGCCTCTCTAGTACCTTCAGAACCCTGAACATGCGCCTAGATCAGGTTTACCATGAATCTTTTACAAGCTCATACAGGGGTTTGTAGCTCATTGATGCAAAAGTACAACAAAGTCTGAATTTAATTAGATGGACTGTTGTTTCAAAAGTAACTGTAGTTGTATGGCTTAACTGTTGTAATATAAATAATAATAATAATAATAATAATAATAATATATATTTGGAATTAGCCATTACCTTTTAGTATGCTTGCACTTTTTTGCATATTGTTATTTGGTAAAACCTCTGGTGTTTATATAGTGATAAAACCTTCGTAATAAGCTTTTTATCCTTTCGTAAATCTGAGCTCGAAAATTGTTTTACAGACTTTCAGATTTGTTTCCTGTTAGCAGCCTTTCAGTGCCAGTTATTGTGTAATTCTACGATAATGTGATAAATAGTTATAATCTTGTGCCTAAGCCCTCAATCCATTGTTTATATTTGAGAAGCTAAACTGGACCTTGACATTGAGGCCTGTCATTCAATCCTTGCTGGACATTTGACACTTCTCTTTAAAAACTTGCCTAGAAAAAATACAGATACCTCAAATTCCATGACTGACACTTATGAGATGGCTATGTTCGTAATAGCATACTACCATATTACTTTTACTATTTCGGCAGTATGTATACTGTGCGCTGTATACAAAAAATTTCTATATGCATAGAATTTTTTAATTACCTGCTACATTTGCTAAAAAATGCAGCATAACACGGACCACACTGTGCAAAACGCATAACTTGACATTCCATAAAGTGTAAACAATGAACCTGAAGTAATATCAACTGCATTTTTTAACGTTTTCTGTTCCTTGACTACAATAAGGGTCCATTCGTTAACATAAGTTAATGCATTAGGTATCATGAGCTAACAATGAACAATATATATATTTTTACTGCATTTATGAATCTTTGTTAATGTTAGTTTATAAAAATACAATTGTTCATTGTTAGTTCATAGTGCATTAACTAATGTTAACATGTACAACTTTTGTAAACATGTTGAAATTAACATTAACCAAGGTTAATAATTCTGTAGGTAACACTACAATAAGGTTCCATTTGTTAACATTAGTTAACATGAATTAACAATGAACAATACTTTTTAAGCATTTATTAATTATAATTTCGACATAGTAATACATTTTTAAAATAAACATATAATTAATGCTCTATGAACTAACAATGAACAATTGTATTTTTATTAACTAACATTATGATTAATAAATGTGTAAAAATAAATAAATATATATATATATATTGTTCCTTGTTAGTTCATATTTACTAATGTTGTTAAATAATGTTAACAAATGGAACCATATTGTAAAATGTTACCCTTTTTAAAAATCACAATGCCAAAAACTCCAGTGTTTTTATTAAGGGCGGGTGATATACTTCTGTCACTGTTATGCGAAATGGTGCTGCATGGTAGGGAATGAACATTCCAATCAGAGGTTTCTCTACAAATTATCATTATATTATGATGATATATTATTTTGATCCGTCATTGGTTTCTTTTGTGTTCTTTTTTTGCATTAAAAAGTGCCTTTTTCCACAGTCTGGGATGAGAGCGCTTTCATTATACTTTCATTATTTACTTTTAAATCATTTTCATCATAAATAACTTTTATTATTCATAGTTTTTGAATCACTTTCCAATCACTTGCTGCTGTTTCTGCTTCGCAATTCCACCGATTTGTGCAGTGATGTCAGCGTGAATAAAACAACATATTTGTTTGCGCCGGGACATGATACCATTGTTTGGCAAATTCGACAAGCTCTCAGTGTTGCATTGCTTGGTTTTAATCACACTTAGGTATTTATTTATGTATGGTACAGTACATATGATATCAAATTGAGAGCGTAGTATCGTGCGTTACAATATAATACAACATTTTTTACACCCCTAATTGTGATATATCATTATCGATCAAAGATTTCAGGAATATCACAATATATTTTTTTGCTTATATTGCCCACCCCTAGTTTTTCATAAAAGTGGAGTTAAAATGCAGTTTTTATTTTTGCAATTATAACTAGTTCAACATGTAATGTAGTGACATAATGTGACACACAATGTAGCATAGTACTGTTTAAAAGTTTGCAAAATGTGTATTGTTTTACATCATTATTACCAAAAACTAGTTGACCATATTCAGTGTACAGTATACTGCACAGTATGCAGTAGGCATGGTAGTATTCCATTCCACACATAACCATACTTATCTTTTTTTAATTTTTTTTATGTGTAAAATGCTGCAACGTATTAACCTCCACAAGCTGTATTTTTAACAGACCCATTTAGCCCTATTCTGCTTTCACAACATTGAGTATTTTAATGTTTTTTGGAGAGAGAAAAAATTTAATTTTTTAATTTTTTTATTATTTTTACTCTGCTGGAAAATCAGTGTGGCTGAGGCAGTGCTGGTCTGATGCCCAGAGTGCACAGGTTGGAGGGGATCTCACGTTTCCCTTTCCTCATTGAACCGAGCCTGGTGTATCACTCCACTCACCCGTGACCATCCGTCCTTCCTTCCCTCCTCCTTTAGCCCCGAGCTCTGTTACACTCCCAGTATCCTATCAATACAAAAGAAACACTTCACCATTTACACTTTGGTGAATCAGTGTTCCGTTGGCCATCAGACCGAGCAATTTTTAAATGTTGTGTATTAATTGACTTGTTTCAACACCCTTGTCAACTGCCTTTATCGGTTATTCAAGCAAGGTGAAAATGTGTCGATTAATAACGGTGCACATAAAAACAGCTACACCCGATTTTTATAACAAGTCATGATTGAGCGGCTTCGAAAGTGCAAAGCTGTGAGGCTTGAGGGGAATACTTGGATCCTTTCCCGGCAGACCAAGCACAATGTTTTCCCTGAGGTCCCATACTGCATGTCTGACGCTTTTACACCGCTATGTCAATATTCGCACCGCTATCTCCCTGATCTGCCCGCCAGTGGGTAAAATATACACTGGTGTTTTTTTCAGTCGGATGGAAGTTATTGACAGGCCGGGGCCTTCAAGGCTTGCACTATTTTTATTACGAGTGCCAATACGGTTTGGCTGAAAATGCGGAACAGATGGCAAAGGTTGTGGTGGATATCAAAATGTTTACTGCTGGGAGTAAACATGGCCTACTTTAAAAAAGAAAAGTCAGATTCCATTTGTCCGTACGGCAGATAGGGCCCCGCCACTCTGCTTTGGGATAAAATATACAGTTGTCAGAAAATATTAACTAATGAAGGGTTGGGAGGTTAGTGGGGGATCTGGAGTTGGAGCAGAGTTACTGGTCAGTTATCAGCTACATTAATCTCCTCTCAGGCTGGTGTGGAACAGACAAAATACAGAGGCCTAACCGACTGACTGTGGCGGACTGGCCTGAAGGCGTTGACGGCTAGACATTTATTTGAGTCGAGAGAGTAAACGAGTTGAGGAAAGAGATGTTAGAAATGAGAAAAATCAAGGGGGCAGACAGACATTCAGTACCTCATTCTCCAAGTCCAGTCCAATTCATTGAGTTGGTCATGAGGTCTTTAACAAAAAATGCACTATAGAACATTGACTGTATCGGATGCCACTGTAATGCCATGGTATAATGCCATATTCATATACCATAGTATTTACATGGTACTCCAAGGGTAAGGAATAAGGGCAGTGACTTTACCCAAACCCCTGACCACTATCATCAAGGTAATGTACAAAAATCATGTCCATAAAAGTACTGTATACTGTACTGGCGCCATTGTACAGTGATGCTATCAGATGGTACTTTGACATGTACTTTGATATAAACTCACTAAGCACTTTATAAGGAACGCTATGGTCCTAATAAAGTTACTGACGTGGTCTTGTGCTGTTGTAGCCCATCCACCTCAAAGTTCGACTTTTTGTGCACTCTGAGATGCCATTCTGCTCACTACAATTGTTCAGAGTGGTTTTCTGAGTTACCGTAGCCTTTCTGTCAGCTCAAACCAGTCTGGCCATTCTCCTCTGACCTCTCTCATCAACAAGGCGTTTCCATCCGCAGAACTGCCACTTACTGGATGTTTTTGTTTTTTGGCACCATTCTGAGTAAACTCTGTTTACTGTTTACTGAGACTGTTGTGCATGAAAAGCCCAGGAGATCAGCAGTTACAGAAATACTCAAACCAGCCCGTCTGGCACTAACAATCATGCCACATTTGAAATCACTCAGATCACATTTTTCCCCATTCTGATGTTTGATGTGAACATTAACTGAAGATCCTGACCCGTATCTGCATGATTATATGCATTGGATAATCGCATGAATAAGTAGGTATACAGGTGTTACTAATAAAGTGCTCAGTGAGTGTATACTGTGGTATTTCCAAGGTTCTTCCAAGAATACCATGGTATTACCATGGAACCATGTCAAAAAAGTGTTGAGGACCTGGCCATATGACATTGAATTGATTTCTGGTTGGCAATACAATAACATTGTTATTCTTTGTTTAGTGTAATGCGATTCTAAACTGTGATATATTGCAATCTTTTATTTACTTGTTTTTCATGTCTTTTTTGCACAATAAGTAATAAAGTTGCTAGAAATTGTGTAGAGCATAAGCACATCAGTAAAAAAAAAAGTAGGTGAGGGACATTGTTGGGTGTATCCGATCACAAAGTAATCAGTTACTGTAATTTAATTACTTTTAAAACAAAGTAATGTAATGCAGTACAATTTAAATTCTTGTAATCAGATTACAGTTATTGACTTTCAATGAAAGTTCTCTTAAGTACACTGCTTGGCCAAAAAAAAAACAAAAGTCACCGTTTGGATTTAAATAAGCAGAAACTGAAGAGCCTATGACTGGATCATTGTCGCAGTGATTAATGTGTTTAGCTGGCAACAATTTTTTTTAACCCTAACTGATGCAGTGTGTAGCTTCTCATTTCTTAAACAACCGTGTCAGAAGACCTATCCCGTGGTCGTGGAAAAGATGTTACTGTGTTTCAGAAGGGGCAAATTATTGGTCTGCATCAAGCATAGAAAACAAATCAGGAGATTGCTGAAATCACTGAACTGTCCAACGCATTATTAAAACCTGGAAGGATAGTGGTGAACCGTCAGCTTCGTGGGAGAAATGTGGTCGAAACAAAATCATGAATGATTGTGATCGGAGATCACTAAAATGCTTGAAGTCACATCGTAAAAAATTGACAGTAGAATTGACAGTATAAATTGTGAAAGAGTGGTTCAGGGAGCATGAGGAATCATTTTTAACATGAATTAGCCACCACAGAGTCCTGACCCTAACTCTATTGAAAGTCTTTGGGATGTGCTGAAGAAGACTTTACGGAGTGGTTCGACTCTCCCATCATCAATACAAGATCTCGGCCAAAAATTAATGCAACTCTGGATGGAAATAAATGTTTCATTTGGTTGTCGAAACAATGCCACGAAGAATGCACGCCATAATCAAAGCTAAATGTGGTCCAACTAAATATTAGAGTATGCAACTTTTTTGGCCAGACAGTGTACATTACTTGTGCTGAAGTAATATGTATAAAACATTTAAAATATGAATTTATATTTTCGCCTGTAAGCTTTTCTGTGACAGCTGAAGGGTGTGCGACAATTAATGAAATATAGACATTTTGAATTTGAGTGAAAACCAAGAACTTTTCTAGGAAAAGTGATTTAGAAAGTAACTTAAAAGTAAAATAATTAGTAATATGATTACTTTTAGATGAAGTAATCAGTAAAGTAATCTGATGAAATTTTTAGAGAAGTAATTTGCAGTTGATTACTTATTTTGTAATTTACCAACACTGGTGAGGGAGTAGTGTCTTTATAATCTTATAAATTATGAATTTATATTCTTAGCTCGTTCTGAGTTTGCACTTTGTTCAAATTGAAGTAATCTATGTGCTAATCCTATAATCTAATGCTGCATTTTCTACTTACTCTGAGTGGTAGTCAATGTCCTACAAATATTAATGTGAAAAATGCAACTACAAAAATATTAATTCTTGCAGTTAGAACATCGATATTTTGCGACTCCAAGGTATTTGAATGAATAAAGAATGACCATCATATTGCCATTATGGTAGTGTTAAAAAAACATGCAATACCATGGTACTATTTGTATTTTAAGTTACTGAGCTTTCATGAGAGCTTATCTCACTTTTCCTCATCCACATTGCGTAAGGTGCTACTCCTGAGAGAAACTCCCATGAGAAAAATATTCCACGTGTCGTCATGCTGCTTGGATTGCGTGTGATGTTCACACTAAGCTTTAAGTGTCAATTTCCTCAGATAACCTTACCGTATTACGGCAGAGAACCCAGCTCATCTGATTGGCAATCTTTTACGCTGCGAGTCAGAGTATCCCTGAAATGTTTATATGGGGCCTGCTGTGTATCCTGATCATTTCAATGGAAAACTCAAAACAGGAGAAGCTGTTGGCTTTTGAAAACTAATCCCTCTCTTTCTCCCTCTCTCTTTAGGTCCCTCTGTTCTGCCGTGAACACGTATTACCTGTCCTGTGCACGCTGCCTCAACAACTGTTCCTATGTTCTCTTCAGCAACAAAATTACCTTTCTCATGGACCTTCTCCTTCATCAGTTAATGGTGGGTTGTAATGGCTCAAGCTTACGCTTGAGTTTGCTTAATTTTTCTCTTTCTTGAAATCTTTGTGTGTCATACATCCAACTTTTAGTATCGTTTTAAGGAAAATTTCATGCTGTTCTAAACCCATATATCCCATTCTTTGTCCCTTGTAATACGAAGGAGAAATTTCTTTTTTTCCAATGCATTTGCAATGAATGGGGACTGAGGCTTTCATAAGTGTAGTCCATATGAGGTCTGCACTATATTACAAGTCTTCTAAAGCCATACGAAATCTTTGTGTAAGGAACACACTGAAATTTAAGTCGTTATTCCTTTAAAATCTTGACGTGTCCTAGCACTGTGTGGCCCGTTCGTAAGAAAAGCAGCAATTTCCGATTTGTGAAAGAATTGTTTTTTTTGAGTCTTTTCAATTAAGCATTTTTTTCATCTCACAAAACTGGTCTGAATGATTTGTTCACAAATTGTTCACAAACATATTGACTCAATGATCCAGTCGCAGTGCTAATCGTTCACTGGAGAGGAAGATTGATCAGTAAAGTGTTCCTCACTTTAACCTTTTGTATGATTATGGAATATAGTGCATAAGTAAAATGGACCACATTTATGAACATTTTTGTCCTTTTTTGAAGCTTGAAAACTTATTTTCATAATGTTGGGTGAATTAATCCTTTAAGGATGAGACTACCACTTTAGCTTATAAAGGCCTGAAGTGCTGTTTTGTAATCTTTAAAGGGTCATTTTTGTCTTATTAGACTTGCCAGAGCATATGTAGCTCATCTACCAGTTTAAAGCGAGCGCCAAAATGGATTCTAATACATACAACATTGCTCTTGTTTATATGAGTCACTGAATCATCTTAAGTTCTGGGAAAACTCCACTGCTGAATCACATTTCACTTGTAACGATGCATCTGTCCCTCATTTTTTCTCGAGTTCTTTCTCTCTACTTCTCCCAACTTCTTTTTGCCATGGAGTTTTAGAACCATGCTCACGCTATGCTCCGAGCTCTTTGAGCTGGCATTTAAACAGAGAAATGTTATGGAAAGACAAACTAATGCCAGTGTGTACTTCTGTCTCTCAGCATTGAAATGATAAAAAAAAACATTGTAAACACAGTGAGTCGAAACACTGAATATATGTCAGGACAAAAGACAGTGACTGAATTGTTTGGTGCTTAGACATGTAAGTGCGAGTAACCAGAGGTTGCACTACAAATAATCATTTTCTGCCACTTTTCTTACAGATTGGGTTTACAGTTTCCATGGTGGTCCCTTTTTTCTGTCATATTTGTTGTCATTTTCCAGATAATTATATAGACGTATGACATTTCATTTGCGCATGTAGTAATATTTTATGACATTAAAATGAAAATTGTCAATGCTAAAAAATGACTATTCATTGCCAGAGACTGTTTACTATGTAGACGCTTACTTTAAGATGTAACCCAGCTAACATGTATGGCACATAATTCTTTTTTTTTTTTTTGCTTTTAACTGTGATAATAAGTCTTACGGTGCATTCAGAAAGTATTCAGACTATTTAATTTATTTATTTTTTACATTTTGTTATGTTGCAGCCTTATGCAAAAAACATTTCACATCAGTCTACACTCCATACCTCATAATGACCAAGCAAAAACCATATTTTTTGATAACTTTATTTGTTAAAAATCCAACGCATTAAATGTATTAAAAATAAAAAACTGAAATATCACATTGACATAAGTATTCAGACCCTTTGTTATGACACTTGAAATTTAGCTCAGGTGCATCCCATTTCTCTGGATCATCTTGGAGATGTTTCTACACTTTGACTGGAGTCCACCTGTGGCAAATTCAGTTGATTGGACATGATTTGGAAAGGCACACACCTGTCTATATAAGGTCTCACAGCTGAAAATGTATATCAGAGCAAAAACCATACCATGAGGTCAAAGGAACTGCCTGCAGAGCTCAGAGACAGGATTGTGTTGAGGCACAGATCTGGGGAAGGCTAAAAATTTTGGCTGCATTGAAGGTTTCCAAGAGCAGTGACCTCCATAGTTCTTAAATGGAAGAAGTGTGGAACAACCATGACTCTTCCTAGAACTGGCCGCTTGGCCAAACTGAGCAATCGGGGGAGAAGGGCCTTGGTACGAAAGGTGACCAAGAACCCAGTGGTCACTCTGGTTGAGCTCCAGAGACCATGTGTGGAGATGGGAGAAACTTGCAGAAGGGCAAACATCACTGCAACACTCCACCGATCTGGGCTTTTTGGCTAGACGGAAGCCTCTCCTCAGTGCAAGACACATAAAAAAAGCACCTAAAGGACTCTCAGACTGTGAGAAACAAGATTCTCTGGTCTGATGAAATGAAGATTTAGTTGTTTGGCCTCAATTCTAAGGGACTTGTCTGGAGGAAACTAGGCACCGCTCATCACCTGCGAAATACCATCCCAACGGTGAAGCATGGTGGTGGTAGCATCATGCTGTGGGGGTGTTTTTCAGTGGCAGGGACTGGGGGACTGGTCACGGTTGAAGGAAAGCTGAACTCAGCAAAATACAGAGATATCCTTAAAGAAAATATGGTCCAGAGTGCTCAGGACCTCAGACTGGGCCAAAGGTTCACCTTCCAACAGGACAATGACCCTAAGCACACAGCCAAGACAATGCAAGATTGGCTTTGGGACAACTCTGTGAATGCCCTTGAGTGGCCCAGCCAGAGCCCAGACTTGAACCCAATCAAACATCTCTGGAGGGACCTGAAAATGGCTGTCCACTGACGGTCCCCATCCAACCTGACAGAGCTTGAGAGGATCTGTATATGAAGAATGGCAGAAAATCCCCAAATCCAGGTGTGTAAAGCCTGTCGCATCATACCCAAAAAGACTTAAGGCTGTAATCGCTGCCAAAGGTGCTTCAATTAAGTACTGAGTTAAGGGTCTGAATACTTTTAGTTATAAATTATAAACATTTTGGTTTTTGCTTTGTCATTATGGGGTGTGGAGTGTAGATTGATGTGAAAAAAATAAAATAATTTAAAGCATTTTAGCATAAGGCTGCAACATAAAATATGAAAAAAATGAAGGGGTCTAAATACTTTCTGAATGCACTGTATACAATTTTAGGGTTGTATTATGTGTTTAAATTATAACAGCTAGGGGTAGACCGATATATCGGTTTTACCGATTAATCGGTGCAGATAGGTGCTTTTTGGAACTATCAGATATCGGTAAATATAAAAAATAGAGCCAAGTCTCCATCTTTTCAAAATAAGAGTCCTTAGTATGTATTTCAGGCTTGTTTAGTGGTCCCATGTTTTGTCCCAATCTTCTTTTTTTTCTGATTATTATTAGTTGAAAAATAAACTACATCTGGGATTTTATTCATTTTGTACTCTTGGCTCTGTCTGTGCCGACTAAGAAAATCCTGTAACATTCCAAGAATCGATTTTAAAAACTATTGCTTGATTAATCGGTTATTGGCTTTTTCCACCACCTTAGTTATCGGTAAAATCGGTCAACCTCTAATAACAACCCAGACTTAAAAAATCATAGTCTACGAGTAAACACTGATTAAAAAAAAGGTATTTATGCTTTGCCAACACATTTCAAGTGCATGGTCCTGTTTTAAAATACTTCTGTCCGCTCTTACGAAAAAATTGAGCTTGTGTAGCTAGAAGCGATTGCATTCACGCACTTGCATAGAGCATGTTTCAGGCCTTTAGGGCTGTTCACACCAAACATGTTTTTGCGTAGATCTGCACTGTTTTTTTTGCTCTTGTGTTTTGCAGTGAAGCGCCATGTTTTTTTAGATGCTGTGTCTAGTTGAAAAGTTTTTTGACACCAGCGTTCTGTTCTATTTGTTGCGCTGAGTTTAGCTTGTTTTAGCGCAAGAACGCATTTGATCTGAACGCCCCTTTAGTGTGCGTAGTTCAGAGGTTTATTTCAAGCATAACGTCAGCAGTCAGTCAGTCCACTAGTTCATTGACATGTGACTGATATAAATGGACAGATTAGTAACCCAAATTAAATGAAAAATTCAGTAAAGAACAATATTCCAGTTGTTTTTGCAGGCCGATCTTTTCAGCAGTTAATTTGTGTGTGTGTGTGTGTGTGTGTGTGTGTGTGTCTCTCTCTCTCTCTCTCTCTCTCTCTCTCAGTTTGGCCAGCACTGGCGTCCACTTCCCTTTAATTAGATTTGTGGAGAATGTAGCTGGCTTTGCCTGCTCTTTTAGCATACTAACCCACTCCTCAGTAATATCTGTCATTTTAACTTGCATTTCCCGTGCTAGTGTCAGTATCTATTTCATGTCTTAAACCAGTGGTACCTGACAGGTCTAATAGCACCATCTTAAAGCAATTAACCTTGACACATTATTTTTCATAAATAGCAACATGAAAAATTGCACTGTTTGGTGAATTGGTAAAATTTCAGAATGTTTTTGTTGTTTTAAAGGTTTGAGTTGCCAGAGTATATAGTAATTTTTTAGGCCAGAAACAAGCTTTTCACAAATTTGCAGTCACAAATGTTTGGCCAATGCATTGCAAGCGCATACATCTCAACAGTTTAACTGACTTGCACAGCAAGACTCTTTTCAGATTGCTCCGCCAAGAAGTTAGGTGACCTGCTAGAGAAAACTGATCATAAAGACAATTTACACACTATAGCGCCCCTTGCAGCAATACTGAGAATGCAACATGAACTTGCGTTGTGTCATGGATTGCGCTCTGATACATTTCAGAACACAGAAATGTGTGAATTTAAGCTTGCACAGCTATAAACTATTACGGTCACATACTGGAATAGATTATGTTTCATACTTAAAGGAATAGGTCACCCAAAAATGAAAGTTCTTTCATTATTGACTCACCTTTAAGCCTTTCCAGATGTGTATGTCTTTCCTTTTTCAGCAGAACTGAAATGAAGATTTCTATAAGCAAATTTCAGCTCTGTATGTCCATACAATTAAAGTGAATGTGTGCCATGAGGCTGCTGGCTGTTTGATGGTCCAAAATGCATATTTAGGCAGCATAAAAGTAATCCACATGACTCCAGTTGATCAGTTAATGTCTTCTGAAACAAACTGATAAGTTTGTGTAACAAAATAAATCTATAATTAAAACCTGTTAACTTTTAAAAAATGCTTCATGCTAGCAGTTGACGTATCACGGAGCTGTCGCGTGACGTAAGCGTGATGGCATGCTCACACTAGAAGTTGGAAGCACGCTTTGTTTACAACAGAGGAATGAACGTCACATGAGAGTTATAGGTTATAGGCTTCCCATTGCTGGCAGGAAGTAACAGTTTAAAGTTAAGAACGTTTTAATTATCGATTTGTTTCTTACACAAACCTATCAGTTTGCTTCAGAAGATATTAAATGATCGACTGGAGTTGTGTGGATTACTTTTATGCTCCCTAAATATGCCTTTTGGACCATCAAACAGCAAGCAGCTTGATGGCACCCATTCACTTGCATTGTATGGACACACAGAGCTGAAATGTGCTTATAAAAATCTTCATTTCGTTCACGTACTGGAGTAGAGTAAGTTTCACTCTTAAGGAATCTGTCGTACAAAAAAACGTAAAAGTAATTGCATCAATCTTTCAAAAAAATAAAATCTATTAGCAAACAATTCCCATGGTGCCTCACAAAGCACAGTTCAATTTATACTAATGCACACTGTAGCACCCCTGGCAGTGCTGAGAATGCCCTAACGCAAACTTGCGTTGTGTCATGAATTGCAAGCTGATATATTTCGGAACACAAAAAGGTGTGAATTTAAGCTTGCATAGCTAGAAACTATTACTGGTGTAAAGTATGTTTTGCAACTTAGGACACTATCATACCAAAAAGTGTAAAATAACTAATACTAAATATTGAATACAGCTACTTATTTAAAGGTGATATTTCCCATGATGCATCGCTTGTTAAGCACAGTCTTCAAAACAAAATCACTAACCATAAAACTACATTTGTATTCCTGATCTTAGCCCCCAGGAAACATTCTGATTACATAATGCATCTTTCACTACCCTGCCAGTCGTGCCCGCCAACAAGGGAATATCCAAGAAAGTTCTCGAATATCTGCCATTGGCACACTACCAATGACTTTGTCACTTCAAGTTGTAACTACCAATTTATAACCCAGGGCTGATGAATAATAGAGCAGCACCTTTGTTGTTTTTAATGCACCAGAGGACCGGGATTCCAACCAAAGATTAATGGCGTGTGTGTGGAAACAAAAGAGGACGGTTTCCGTTTTATTTGCACTCTGTGCTTTAATTGGACATGCTTTAAAATGCAAGCTGAGGTTTAAATGACTCTGTCTATTGTGCAACAGTGGTGGGCAAGGATATTGAGACCAGCACAGGCCATTGTTGACTAAACTCAGACGTCCACAGTGCCAAGATTGTGTTAGATGCAACCAAGGCCTTATTAAGCTAGTTGAGCAAGTGTTTGCTAGGAAAAAGCACATTAGTCTTGAATTATCGATACTTTCAGTACTGATGGATTGATCCTCTAATGTGAAATAATGTGGATCATTAGCTTCATAGTGAAAAAAGGACTATTAGCAAATAGTTGTGTATGACAGGAACTATTTTTCCTGCTCAGCTTAATTCACAGAAATGCTGATACAAGCAGTGGCAGGCTTCAGTCACAGCGCCAAGTGAGAATGGACAAAGTAATGACAGATAAACATCATCTAGAGTTATTTCACACTAAATAATGATACAACAAAATGTGACATTCATTATATTTGGTTTATATAGGGACATTTGATGCAAGTTTATTTTAATGAAGTTGTGAAACAATTGATGATCTGTGTTTGTTGTCAATAAATGATAAAAACAAATGTCTGATTATGTGCAGTTTAGGTCTATAAATGTTAAAGGGATAGTTCACCCAAAAATGAAAATTCAGTCATTGTTTACTCACCCCTGTGTTGTTAACCCTATATTACTTTTTTTTTTTCTTAACACAAAGGCAAGGCAAGTTTATTTATATAGCACATTTCATACACAATGGCAATTCAAAGTGCTTTACATATACATATTAAAGAAAATACAAGATGCATAAAAAATAAAAACCAATTAAGAACATGAAATAAGAATAAAAAGTAATAAAATAAATTAGATTTTTTTTTTTAAATGATTAAAATGAATAAGAAAAATTATATTAAACTGTTAACACCATCCATAACTGTTGTTAACCTTCCCTGATTAAACAAAGGATAACCCAAAAAAATTAACACACATTTCAATGGTTGTTAACCTTCCCTGATCAAACAGAGGGTAACAGAAAAAAAATATAAAAAAATATATATATATATATATAATGTATAAAAAGAATAAAATAGATTAATTAAAATGAAAGAAAGATGGTGAAAAATTATTCGGTGAAATCAATAAGTGCAGCACAATGCTCAGTCAGAAAATGCACGGCTAAACAGATGTGTTTTCAGTCTGGATTTAAATGTGGCTACTGTTGGGGCATATCTAACCTCTTCTGGAAGCTGGTTCTAGCTGCGGGTGGCATAATAGCTAAACGCTGTCTCACCTTGTTTTGAGTGAACCCTCTGTATGTCTGACTTGATCCTAATGATCTGAGAGGTCTGTTTGGTTTATATTCAACAAGCAAATATGAAAGGTATTTAGGTCCTAGGCTATTGAGCGATTTAAAAACGAGTAATAGTACTTTAAAAATCAATTCTAAATGTAACTGGAAGCCAGTGTAAAGACCTGAGGACTTGAGTAATATGCTCAGATTTTTTGGTTCGGATGAGAATCCTGACAGCTGCATTCTGAATGAGCTGCAGGTGTCTAATGGCCTTTTTGGGAAGGCCGGTTAGGAGTCCATTGCAGTAGTCTACCCTTCTGGTGATGAATGCATGAACAAGTTTCTCTAAGTCTTGACTGGATACAAAACATCTAATTCTGGCTATATTTTTTAGATGATAGTAGGCTGATTTAGTTATTGCTTTGATGTGACTACTGAAACTAAGGTCTGACTCCAAAATGACACCAAGATTTCTTACTTCATTTTTTGTCTTTAGGCCCTTGTCTCAAAGTCAAGGTATGTATTCACCTTTGGAATTTTGCCTTTGTTGTCAAATACAATAGCCTTTGTCTTGTCATTGTTTTAACTGAAGGAATTTTTGGCACATCCAACTGTTCATTTCATCATTGCACTGGCACAGAGAGTCTATGGGGATGTAGTCATTTGGCAATAGGGCTAGATAGATCTGGGTATTGTCTGCATAGCTATGGTATGCAATTTGGTACTTTTTCATAATTTGGCCTAGTGGGAGCATATACAGGTTAAACAGGAGCGGTGCAAGAATTGAGCCTTGTGGGACTTCACACGTCATGGATAGCCACTCACTCACTGAGGACCATCCTAGAGAGCTGTACCCAGTTTTCCAATCCGTCTAGGAGAATGTTGTGGTCAACAGTGTCAAAAGCAGCACTGAAATCTAATAATACCAGTACTGATATTTTGCCTGAATCAGTATTTAGCCGAATATCTTTTAGGATCTTTATGAGCGCCGTCTCTGTGCTATGATGCGGTCGGAAACCAGACTGTAAATTGTCCAAGTAGCCATTCGATATTAAGAATTTGTTCAGCTAGGGAGAAATTGTTAATAAATGTTGTGCTCGGAGATGTCATACATTGCAGTTTATAGTGACCACCTCTTCAAGCTTCAAAAGAATACAAAAGTATAATTCAGAAGTCTAATTATTCCATGAGACTCATGATTGTTATGAAAACATACGATAAGGTTTGGTGATAAACAAACTGAAATGTAATGTATTATTTAGTGAAAAGGTTCACTGACCATTGATCTCCTGTGTACGTTCATGATAGGGCACGAGAGCAACAGTTCACGAAGCCCCCTCGTGACATTGACATAAACAAGTGGAAACTCATTTGTTTATCTAAAAAGGTCCGCCACAGCCATATAGCGACAACAGAACACAATGCAGCTGCATACAAAACAGAAAACAGAACTTACTAAACATGTCTGAAGAATTTGTAGTCAAAGAATTGATGCATTTCTTTGCCCAGGCTTATTTTTTTGTGAGTTTTTGGGGTTCACAGTGGATAGAGTTACCCGAGTGATGCTGAAAATAGAAAACAAGTGATCGATAGAATGTACCATTGCTCGTCACTGCTGGTTAGGACAAATATTCTGATTTCCATTGAAAATATACCTTTTATAGTGTTTTGTTTGCCATCAGGTTAGGACATGGTGTGACTGTGGCTGCCTGTAGCCTCCTCTATGTTTCTGTATGAGTTCAGAGTACTCTGTTAAAAAAGATAAGGCTGGGCATAGAAATGCATCAATTCTTCGACTACAAACTCTTCTCTGTTTTATGTGCAGCTTTGTTATGTTCTGTTGTTGCTATCGCTGTGGAGGACCTGTTTTTAGATAAACAAGTTTTCGCTTGAATGCCCCAATGTTATGAGGGGGCTGCGTGAACTGTTGCTCTCGTGCCCTATCATGAACACGCATAGATCAACGGTCAGTGAATATTTTCACTAAATAATACATTAGATTTCTTTTTTTTTTTTTCTCACCAAAACTTATCGTATGCTTTCATAACAATCATGTGTCTTACGGAATAATTTATTAGACTTCTGAATTAAACCTTTGTGTTCTTTTGAAGCTTGAAGAGGTGGTCACCATAAACTGCCATTGTATGACATCACTGAGCATAACATTTTTCACAGTTTCTCCGTTTGTGTTAAGAAAAAGTAATATAGGGTTATAACAATACAGGGGTGAGTAAACAATGACTGAATTTAAATTTTGGAGTGAAATATTTCTTTAAAAATGTCTGTTGAATGTAATGTTAAATGACTAATTACCCATTTTATCCTTATAAATCACAATAAAAAAAATTCATTTAATAGAGGTATCTGCATTGATATGTGATATTGAAAACAAGTGATATCACCCATCCCTAGAGTTTTGCGAATTTATAAACTATTTTAGATCTTTGCAAATTAATTTCAACTGATGTTTGGTTAGAACAAGTTTTATTGTAGTGTAATTATCTTGATTTTTTTTATTATTGTAAACATTATCAAAAGAAGGATTAGCGGCAGTATAAACAATGAAAATGGTGCAAGTTACTGTAAAAATACTGTATAATAGCTCAGAGTTGAGGTCAAAGAAAATACCTAGTCTCTGGTGATGACGTTCATCTGCGGCTGTTGATGAAACCTAAAAATTCAGTGTCTTGACACCATACTTTCAGCTCGCCTCTTTGCAGTCTTGAAGAGGGTTGTGACTACACAACAACATGGTGGTCTTTCAAGATCTTTACTTTTTACCTCCATGTTTGCTAACACATCTGTACCTGTTTCCGCAGCTCTTCGTGCCAGACGAGGACAAAAGCATCTTCGGCTGCAGTGTCAATAAGCAGATCTTTGAGGGTTTGACGACAGGTCTTCTACAAACAGTCGCCACAGTGCTGGGGCAGCTGTATCCACCTCATTTGAATGGAGATGCGCCACGCATCTGCACTCCAGACACCAAGAGCCAACCCATCGCCAACGAGAACTTCAACACACGTGTGCAAGATCTCATCAGGTTATTACTACTTCTGATTTCTTTTCACAACTCATTCAGCTTCTTGAATGCATATCTAATTTTTAATGATAAATTATTTAAAAATTGATATCCAGTAATTCAAAAAATCATGGAAATGTCATGGAAAAGTCATGGAAATGTTTGGTCAAAAAGTGTGGGAACCTTTAATTAAAAAACAACAACAACAAACAAAAAAAAAAAACACTTTCAAACTAAGCGTAGCACTACCATTCTGGAAGAGCTTTACCCAAGTCTTTTTAGCAAGTCAGTCCACTCTGCAGCCATCTTTGGAATGCTCTCGGCAGGCTGGGCAGCTATTTTTCTATGTAAACAAGCAGCATACAAGTTCAGCTCCTATCTGCTTGAATGGGGAAAGATTACATTCAAAGAACATATTTCAAATCAGCAGTAAAATCTGACAACACTGGTATCATAAATTGTGCTTCTTTACCTCAGATTACGCTAAAAAACGCAATTTTCCCAGCTTGTCTAGCTAATGTGCAGGTACATTCTCGAGTTGATTGACAGGTGATGTGTGTATCTAAAAGGGGATTGGCTCTTTTAACTGTAAGGCGGGACCTCCTTTTCTACATCCGTTGACCATGGGCTGTTCCAGTTTTTACCATTCATTTGAATAGATGTGGCCCGTCTCTGCTAAATAGTCTCTGACTTTGCAAAGATGCTGACTACCACCCCTGGAGTCGTGAGTTCGAATCCAGGGTGTGCTGAGTGACTCCAGCCAGGTTTCCTAAGCAACCAAATTGTCCCGGTTGCTAGGGAGGGTAGAGTCACATGGGGTAACCTCCTCATGGTCGCTATAATGTGGTTCTCACTCTCGGTGGGGCGCGTGGTGAGTTGTGCGTGGATGCCGCAAAGAATAGTGTGAAGCCTACACATGCACTATGTCTCCACGGTAACGCGCTCAACAAGCCACGTGATAAGAGCGCGGATTGGCAGTCTCGGACGCTGATGCAACTGAGATTCGTCCTCCGCCACCCTGATTGAGGCGAGTTACTACACCACCACGAGGACTTGGAGCACATTGGGAATTAGGCTTTCCAAATTGGATAGAAAAGGGGAGAAAATCAAAAAAGAAAAAACGTAATAGTCTCTGGCTTTACCCAACTGACGACAAGAAAAGTAATGCAAAAATGTTTTCGTTTCAATAAAGTGACAATGTAATATAATTTTGTTACTTTTATTATGATTAACACAAGTAACACAACTAATGCATTTTAAAATAATGCACTTTTAAAAATGCTAACATTTTCCAACTCTGCTTATTTTTCCCATCAACAGAGTGTGAACTGTAAACACACACTCTCCTAAATGTCCACTTTTTCCCTTTCTGCTTTTATATGCAATGTTCTCAGTCTGTTGTATTCTTCATTTTTCTTTTTCATTGCCCTCTTCCACACACCTCCAGCTCTTTAGACTGCTTTCATGGAGGCAGAAAAACATAAAATTTTCCTTAAAAATAGAAATATAAGCATTCCCACAGCTGTGGTGAAAGCAAATACTGCCTGACGCTACTGCAGGTTTCACACTAACCGCATGTATAGAGTAACAAGGGGGTTTTCTGCACTGTGAAATGCACATGAATTACGCAAAGAAATCCCTTGTGCAGGGAATGACCCCTTGGAGAAGATCCAGAGGTTAGCTCAGATAGACTGTTTGTGAAATGTGTTTAACAAACCACTGTATTTTAATCTGACATCACACCCTTGTACACTTAATCAGTCCTGGCTTTCTGAGCTTCAGTTGGGTGAGGAACAACATCTCCACTGGTAACTCCTTTACACATTATCCAAGCTCTAAACAAAACGTGTTCTGTCTCCACATCAGCCAAAATTCTCTTTTGGAAGTGACTTGAAGTTGAACTCTGCATCAGAGTAGGGCAGTGCGGAGGAGAGGGTTGGTGCTGGGCTTTGTCCTGCTCTGAAAAAAGGCAGACAACCCGGTTTGCAAAGAATCCCAGGCTTCCCACAATCCCTCCGTCTTCCCTCCTATGATTTGTTTGATACAAGCAATCTCAAGCCCAGCGTGGTGACCGTGGAGTGACACTACAGACATGACCGGAACAGGCCATGTAGTGACTGGTTCACCAAAAATAAAACTGCAGGAAACAAATGAGAACGCAAAAATATGAGAATAAAAAAATTGTAAACAGGAAGAAAGGAATCAGCTTTTTAAAGACCCAATGAAATGGAGTTTTGGGGAGCCTGGGTAGCTCAGCAAGTATTGATGCTGACTACCACCACTGGAGTCGTGAGTTCAAATCCAGGGAGTGCTGAGTGACTCCAGCCCGTTCTCCTAAGCAGCCAAATTGGCCCGGTTGCTAGGGAGGGTAGAGTCACATGTGGTAACCTCCTCCTGGTCGCTATAATGTGGTTCGCTCTCAGTGGGGCGCGTGGTGAGTTGTGTGTGGATGCTGCGGAGAATAGCGTGAAGATGGCATTCCAAATTGGGGAGAAAAAGTGGAGTTTTGTGGCTTTTAGTCCATGTCGATTAGCTTTGAAGCCATCTATATTAGAGTAAACTCTAGAGACTGTTGTGTGTGAAAATCCTAGGAGATCAGCAGTTTCCAAAATATTTAAACCAGCCCGTCTGGCACCAACAATCTCGCCACAGTCTAAAAAAAAAAATGTAAGAGGAACCTGACCTCTGGTTTTATGATATATGTACATAATTCAATATTATTTAGAAGATTGAGCAAAAACTGATCGGCACACAATTTTTTTGGCCTCCTCCCCGTTTCAATTTCCATGTGAACATTACTGGCATATAACGTGCGCAAGTGTTGTGCTCATACTCGTTGACATTTCAATGTCAAAAGCAGAGAATAATAAATGTCATGTAATCGTGGGTTTCTTATGATGTAAGATTTTTGAATAAGCTTGTTTTTGTTACTTACAGGCGTCTTGCTCAGTGTCATATGGGAGAGGCTGGATGTAAAATGCAACTTTGCTGCTGCTGTTTCTGCCTCGCAAATCCACCGATTTGCGCGGTGATGTCAGCATAAATAAAGCAACATGTTTGATGTACTGTAGCGCTGGGACATGACTCCGTTTTTTGGCAAATTTGACAAGCTGTAATGCTACAATCTACTTGACGTTTGCCATCGATCTTCTCACCTACACTATATTGCCAAAAGTATTCGCTCACCCATCCAAATAATTGAATTCAGGTGTTCCAATCACTTCCATGGCCACAGGTGTATAAAATGAAGCACCTAGGCATGCAGACTGTTTCTACAAACATTTGTGAAAGAATGGGCCGCTCTCAGGAGCTCAGTGAATTCCAGCGTGGTACTGTGATAGGATGCCACCTGTGCAACAAGTCCAGTCGTGAAATTTCCTCGCTACTAAATATTCCACAGTCAACTGTCAGTGGTATTATAACAAAGTGGAAGCGATTGGGAATGACAGCAACTCAGCCACGAAGTGGTAGGCCACGTAAAATGACAGAGCGGGGTCAGCGGATGCTGAGGCGCATAGTGCGCAGAGGTCGCCAACTTTCTGCAGAGTCAATCGCAACAGACCTCCAAAGTTCATGTGGCCTTCAGATTAGCTCAAGAACAGTGCGTAGAGAGCTTCATGGAATGGGTTTCCATGGCCGAGCAGCTGCATCCAAGCCATACATCACCAAGTGCAATGCAAAGCGTCGGATGCAGTGGTGTAAAGCACGCCGCCACTGGACTCTAGAGCAGTGGAGACGCGTTCTCTGGAGTGACGAATCACACTTCTCCATCTGGCAATCTGATGGACGAGTCTGGGTTTGGTAGTTGCCAGGAGAACGGTACTTGTCTGACTGCATTGTGCCAACTGTGAAGTTTGGTGGAGGGGGGATTATGGTGTGGGGTTGTTTTTAGGAGCTGGGCTTGGCCCCTTAGTTCCAGTGAAAGGAACTCTGAATGCTTCAGCATACCAAGAGATTTTGGACAATTCCATGCTCCCAACTTTGTGGGAACAGTTTGGGGATGGCCCCTTCCTGTTCCAACATGACTGCGCACCAGTGCACAAAGCAAGGTCCATAAAGACATGGATGAGCGAGTTTGGTGTGGAAGAACTTGACTGGCCTGCACAGAGTCCTGACCTCAATCCGATAGAGCACCTTTGGGATGAATTAGAGCGAAGACTGCGAGCCAGGCCTTCTCGTCCAACATCAGTATCTGACCTCACAAATGCGCTTCTGGAAGAATGGTCAAAAATTCCCATAAACACACTCCTAAACCTTGTGGAAAGCCTTCCCAGAAGAGTTGAAGCTGTTATAGCTGCAAAAGGTGGGCCGACGTCATATTAAACCCTATGGATTAAGAATGGGATGTCACTTAAGTTCATATGCATCTAAAGGCAGATGAGCGAATACTTTTGGCAATATAGTGTATGTACTGTAGATGTGTTGCTCTGTTTTTCCTGTGATCGGTCAGCGCCCCCTCACCGAGGCGGAGATTTGTTTCACAGCTCATAATGTTGCGCTGCTTGGTTTTAATTACACTATAATATGTTTGTTAATATATCGTATGATACATATGGTATTGAATTGTGAGCGTCGACAAACAAGTAGGTTCATGTCTATGATGTAACTAAAGCCTATCGGTTATTTTAAAACAAAGGTATAAGCTCTTTGATGTGCCCCAAAAAAAGTATGGTTTCTATAGAAATACATCAACACGGGACAGAAAACTGTTCTCATCAAGTCATTGCATGAGCTCCTTAAAGATGGCCTGTTCGCAAATATGTCAGTATTGGCAAATTGTCGATTTTGCCGGTTGACAACAAAAATAGAGAGACAGGAAATATTTTGGGGAAAGAGGGTGAATAAAATTGGGACTCAATACAGGCCAGATTTTAACCAACATTTCCCACATGAGCACCAAGGTACAAACTGTTTGGAGCATGGTGGCTAACTGCTATGCCACATCTCAGGCAAAATGCCAAAATTCTCTCATTATCTATCGGATATAAAGATTTAAATGGAAATTTTAAGAAATGTATGTGCATGTTGGAGGATAAACTCTGTCTGAACGAGCTGCATACAGATCCAATAGGCCCTTGGCTACCATCCCATTGTGACTGATCTCTTTGGCTTTAGTCGCCCACATGAATCGTCTGAGAGGCTGCACAATGGTGTATGGAAAGCCGCTTTCAGCCTTGGTCAAGCCCAAGAGGAGGATAAAGCCATAACAAGGAGCTTTAGTTCAGGTGACGGCTAGCCTATTGAGAAAAGGGGGGAGGGCAGAATCGTAATTACCTGTATTGAGTGCAGCCATGTTTGATTGACAGCCGTAACAAAAGGAGGTATGAAGGTGGAAGAAAAAAAGAGACTGAGGGTGAGAGATACAGATTTTGGGAGACTGGGTAAAAAAGGGTGTGATCCGCACATCGACGAACATGAGTCAGCGCATTGCCCCAACGGAGCAGACAAATGCTGGTTTGGACTTCTCTGGGAGGTCCTCTGATTGACTGCCAGGAGTCTCGTGGTATTGCCGGATATGGGAGGGGTTGAAAGAACAGAACCTGAGCTAAGAGGAAAGGTGAGGGGGGCTTTTCTGGTTTCTGGATCTCGCTGGCACATGGAGACACAGCCATCTGCTAATACTGTAATTAGGTCTGATTTGTAGCCTGGAGGGTGGGGAACAACACAGTCATGAGACTTTTCATTTGACAAATGAGAGATATGGATGTAATTGACAGGAGTGGTGGGCTCAGACAAGGAGCTCGGGTTTCATGATTTTACAGGGTGTTTTGGATTGCAAAGGCTTTTGTGACACTAGCTATGTTCCAAAACCTAGCGAGCTGCCTAACTAGACTGAATTTTAAGGCATCCCAAAGTGAAGGCTGTTCCAAAAGGTAGGCAGCAACCTTATGTTGCTTTCCAAGATACCTAGTTTTTTCCAGATTCTACGGCCAGAAACATATTTAACACAAATGTGCAGATGCAAATTCTTGGCGACAAATACAAATTGCAACAAGCTCCATATAAAAGTTATTCCAAGATAGCGGACGAAGCGAGAATTCATTGAGTGTAGATATACTTGTATTTCATTCAATACTAGAAATTATTGATAAAAATAGTGCAGTCTATATCTACAGCTGTTCATGTAAACTGTAGAAAGCAAGGCAGCTCACTAGGTTTTGAAACAGAGCTACAGTAGTGTCTGTAACTATCTTGGAATGAATAACTCAACCCTCCTTTCCATTTTTTTCAATAATCTAATTGAGTTGTGCATTATTTCACAGGCAAATAGCATGAATAATGCAGTTGGTACTCAAGTTATTATGTCTGAAGTTTTTCATGTGATGATTTATTTTTTTTTTGTCTGATTTTTATTTATTTTTTTCTTCTCTCAGTTATGTGGTGAACATGGGCTTGATCGACAAGTTGTATGGCTGTTTCCTGTATGTACAAGGACCAGTAGATGAGTGTCCCAAGATGGCTTCGTTTTTGGAGCAAGCCACAGCTTTTCTGCATGGGATGTGTAAACTGGATTTTGCTGTGACTGGCCGGTGAGTGATATCTAATGAACTTTATCTCCTAAATCCTGCCCATTTCTTTTACCTCAGTCTTCCTCCCTTCGTCAACGCTCCCCTCCAGCCTACTTGCAATAAAGTATCATGGTATTACCATGTTTTTTTAGACATGTGCCATGTTAACCTCTTCAACCCTGCTGACCTGCCGTCAGGTCCAAAAGGGGGAGCTATGATACAAAGTTTACACTTAAAATGTTCAAGTCTCCGGATAGGCAAAAAGGCATATGAGGTATCGTTTGAAAGCTTAGAATCTGAACTCTTCATTGATAATCACTTCTGCACACATTTGTTACATAAAATAACAAAATAAGGCCTGAAAACATTCGTGTTGCAAATCAGCACCATCTAGAGGTCATGTGGTAAAAATATTAATATGAATATAAAAGTCTTTCAGATAGCACTTAAATAGACAAATCATATATCAAATGGAAGCTCTCATTCTCAGGAATATTTTGTTTCCCTAATACCACAGTTTGAAAGATTTTCAAAAGAATCACAAAGTGAAATAAGATTTCTGTAAGACACCAAATGCAAACGTCTCTTTTACAGTATGCCGCGATCACTGCTGTTGTAAGCCCCAAATAGCTGAAAACTTTATATCTACTTTTATATTAGGCAGTTTTCTACAAAATGAGAATTTTTTTTTACTTATCTGTGAGCTTGCTTCTGTGAATAATCCAATGTTATATCTTAGATGTCCAGAACAAAATATGCAGTCCAGTAGGAAAAGCTTGCTAAACAAATCATCTGAAATATTTGTTATCGACTACTGACAATAAAATGTTATACATCATCGCAAAGGAATCTCCACTTTCTAATGACACCTAGATTGAGCTCTAATCCACTTAGAGGCCAAGATATTTGATGAAACAATGGGGGTGGTGTATGAACTGAAAATTAGACTGAATGTCTATGAACTATCACAACTGTGAGGGCTAAAATGCGTTAAAGCACCACCTACATTTCAGATCAGCATTTTGTGACGCAAGACAACAGAGGAAAACAATTTTTTTTCTAGTACTTGCTGCCATCTTTGTCATGCTAAAGAGGATGCTTACAGAATTGGGGATAAAATATTGTACAACCAGGCCAGGAACACACTTACTGAGGAAATCAGAGTGGCTAAAAGAAGCTACTCTGAAAAGCTGGAAAAAAAAAACAGTTTTCAGACAACGATCCTGCATCTGTGTGGAAAGGCCTGAAAAGCATCACCAAGTACAAGACACCTCCCCCTCGCTATGTAGAGAGTCAACTAATGGCTGAAGAACTGAATGCATTTTACTGCAGGTTTGAAAAGCCCAGTCTCACACCCCTCCCCTGCTCTGATCTTCACTTCACACACACAACACCACCTCCTGGAACCCCCCTCCTGCTACTCAATCTGCACTTATGATCTGTGAGGAGGATGTGTGCCGGGTCTTCCGGAAACAAAAGACTAGGAAAGCTTCAGGCCCAGACAGTGTCTCACTTACCTGTCTGAAAGTCTGCGCTGACCAACTGGCCCCCATCTTTACACAGATCTTCAATAGATCATTGGAGCAGTGTGAAGTTCCCTGCTGCTTCAAATGCTTCACCATCATTTCGGTCCCCCAAAAAAACAAAATCACAGGACTTAATGACTACAGACCTGTCGCTCTCATGTCTGTGGTCATGAAGTTGTTTGAGAGACTTACCGAGCAAACAGGTCTGTGGATGATGCTGTCAACATGGGACTGCATTATATCCTGCAACACCTCGACAGACCTGGGACTTTTGCAAGGATCCTGTTTGTGGACTTCAGTTCAGCCTTCAGTACCATCATGCCTGATCTTCTCTCAACCAAACTGACCCAGGTTTCCGTGCTCACCCCAGTCTGTCGATGGATCACCAGCTTTCTGACAGATAGGCAGCAGCTAGTGAGACTGGGAAAACTCACATCCGGGACCCTCACTAGTAGCACTGGTGCTCCTAAGGTATGCATTCTCTCTCCACTGATCTTCTCCCTGTACACGAATGACTGCACTGCAAAGGACCCCACTGTCAAGCACCTGAAGTTTGCCGATGACTCCATGGTCATCAGCCTCATCCACGACGGTGACGAGTCTGCACACAGGTGGGAGGTTGAACAGCTGGTGCGGTCACAACAACCTTGAGCTGAACGCGCTCAAAACAGTGGAGATGATAGTGGACTTCAGAAGAAATCCCCCCTCCCCCCCTCACCATTCTGAACAGGACTGTGGCAGCAATGGAGTCATTCAGGTTTCTGGGCTCTACCATCTCTCAGGACCTAAAGTGGGACACCCACATAGACTCCATTGTAAAGAAGGCTCAGCAGAGGTTGTACTTCCTTTGCCAGCTGAGGAAGTTCAACCTGCCACAGGAGCTGCTGACACAGTTCTGCTTGGCCGTCATTGAGTCTGTCCTGTGTACATCTATAACTCTGGTTTGGTTCAGCCACCAAATCAGACAGAAGGAAACTACAACAGACAGTCAGGACTGCTGAGAGGAGTATTGGTGCCCTCCTGCCCACCCTCCAAGACCTGTGCATCTCCAGAGTGAGGAAACGTGAAGGTAGAATCACTCTGGACTCCACACACCTTGCCCAGTCCCTCTTTGAACTGTTGCCCTCTGGCCGGCGCTACAGAGCACTGAGCGCCAGGACATCCAGGCACAAGAACAGTTTTTACCCTCAGCCCATAGTGCAATAATGTAAATACATATCTCATATACATATGTAAATTCACATATTTAATACAATAACTGTATATACCCCTACCTTGCACATATATTACCTCTTGCACATCTACAAACGCCATTCTGTTATGTGTCCTATTATTTATATGTCTATTTATACTCTTACCTTGTTTTATATTCTGTGTCTCACTGTAATGTTCTTTGTGCACTTGTTTCTCCCATCACCAAAAAAAAAATCCTTGTGTACGTTAGAACACTTGTCAATAAAACTCATTCTGATTCATCTAGTGGAATAAAATAATACTTTTTGGCGGGAGATAGTGTGAACATAACCAGAATTACATGCTTACAAATTTAGGGATTTTTATTTTTTTTAATTATATATATATATATATAATATACGCCAATCAGCCACAACATTAAAACCACATGCCTAATATTGTGTAGGTCCCCCTCGTGATGCCAAAACAGGGCCAACCCGCCCTGTATGGATTTCTGAGATGTTATTCTTTTCACCACAATTGTACAGATCAGTTATCTGAGTTACCATAGACTTTGTCAGTTCGAACCAGTCTGGCAATTCTCTGTTGACCTCTCTCATCAACAAGGCATTTCCATCTGCAGAACTGCTGCTCACTGGATGTTTTTTTTGTTTTTGGCACCATTCTGAGTAAATTCTAGAGACTGTTGTGTGAAAATCCCAGGAGATCAACAGTTACAGAAATACTGAAACCAGCCTGTCTGGCACCAATAATCATCCATGCGATTTATTTAATCAGCCAATGGTGTGGCAGCTGTGCAGTGCATAAAATCATGCAGATATGGGTCAGGAGCTTCAGTTAATGTTCACATCAACCATCAGAATGGGGGAAAAAATGTGATCTCAGTGATTTGGACCGTGGCATGTTTGTTGGTGCCAGATGATACAGATCGGGGTATTGCGAGTCATCTTCCTTACTTTTCGTATCACTCTGTGATCTCTAAAATTAAGCTAATTAAAGGATAAAACTCAAATCAATATTTCTTGTCCAATTATTTATTTATTTGGCAAGTAGTCTTGTAATAAGAACAATAACAAGTTGTCAGACGAGAATCTTTGCAATAGACCAGCTAAAAACCAGGTTGATCAGAACACTGAACTCCAGAGATTGAATTCAGCTGTTTCTGGAGACTCTGCTGTCTTCTTACATAATAACATAATTTCAGCGCTTATTTTGTTCATTTATTAGGTAGGCATGTAATAAGCAGGATAGTGTATAGTCATAAAGGGGTTTATTTTGGTTGACTATACATTATCCCTTACATTTTTTACACAGTTTTGCTTATCAGTTGTATTTATCGTTTTAAGAATTTTTGAAGTTTCGATATTTTTACTGGAAAACATGACAAATGTAATTATGAAGAATAAAATTTTTGCAGTGTACATAAATATTGATATGTATTGCATATCAAATATTGTCAAAAGGCTGATAAACATCGAGATATATTTAATTTAGCTAAATCGCCCAACCCTAGTTCCCACTCTTCCCAAACATCCCTCAACCCTTGTTCCTATCTAAATGAATAAGTCAAGTCCACTGTAGTTTTGTGTTGTTTAGATGTCTGTGGAGGTGCACACCAAAGACAGCAGCCCCATCAATCACTAGCTCATTTCCCAATGTCTGATGTAGTCCCTGCAGAGTCTGTGGTGATAGTCATCTAGTGACCCTACAGTCCTGTCTCCCTGCACTGTAAACTCCTGCCTGCAGCCCACCCACATGTGTGTGGCAGAGTGCAAAACTGCTGACAGAGGCTAACCACACAGTCACAGCTTGTGATATCCCGCCCGTGACCTCTGAACCTCACTCGCAGACAAGACTGATCATCACAGTGCTGCACTGTTCATGCTGTCTTTGTACTTTCAGTTGCTCCATAGAAACCTTAAGAGGCTTTGATTCTCTATGTAATGCATTAAAACACATGAGTGTAATGCATTATAATGCATGATATCACAATAAGTTTGGAGTTGAAATGTGTTATATAATAGATAAGTATTACGTATTATAACGGCGGTTATAATTGGTAATGAGAACATACATCTGTTTATAAGCAGGTCCACATGGGGTCTGCACCCGCAGAACTCTGCAAATCTCTGCAGAATCAACCCATCCCAAACTCTCGCCATTGGTCGACCCATTGTCGGGATGCTCAAACAAACAGAGCAGTATTGGAAATGGCACAGTGTTTACAGTTTTCAGGAAAATAAACCCAACAGCTTACAGTTGTATCTGCAAATTAAGCTGGCATAGCAGAAAGGAGTAACAAGCTAAATTCAGCTTTAAATATTTTAACTAAATTGATTATTCTTTTATCTACCAATAAGAGTGTAGTAATCTCAACTATGGGTAACGCATTTGACCTTATTTAAATCCATTCTGCAGATTTTCCACAGGAACATCACAGAAAATGCACAAAAAAAAAAAACAAAACAAAAAAAAAAGTCAGCTGTTTTCATCTGGGACTGATTATAAGGTGTATTGTGTGGCAGAATAAATTCATTAAAATGCAGCCGGAATATCTGTTTTACTCAGAGGCTTCATAGAAAACGTTTCCTAAATATTGTCAGCTGTGACACTGCTACTTAAATGGTTCAGGACAACTATAGTTTAAAAAGGAATCCTTTCATTCACACACATTCAGATTTTACATGGACAAAGCAGTCCATTACACTTGTATTTTGGAGTTTCTTCATAGGTCAGAGCTCCTCCTATGACGGTACGATGACCAGCAATGTCCTGTTCCAGCTGCTGCATGCTATGACAAAATCCAGCTGTTCACCAGCATCGCTCTCAAAATCCTTTGGCTTGTGTCACTGAATATCTGTGAGAAAATCCAGTGCCAGTAGTTCTTCTCTTTAATAGTCATGCGCAGCACTGCTCAGCGGCATAATCAACACCTCTCCTAATCCAGCCGTCTATGTCTCCATTCAGCTATTGTTCACTGCGTGGAGAGCCAGGATGTTGTCCCTTGTCCGACTAGTCTTGGACATTTCTGAATAATTCTAATAATGCTTTCTGGCAGTTGCTTCGCTCTGGGATTTTTCTTACAGTGGGAGCTTTGTGTTTTGGACACCAAGTGTGTGGTGGTGTTGAATACCAAGATCCATAGTCATCGACAGCCAATCAGAACTTGTCGTGAAGGGTTCATGCTAAGCTAATGATGACACATCAACTGATCTGAAATATACTGCACATTGTGACGCATCAAAACAGCATAGCTGTCTACACAGAAAAAAAAACCAATGCAAGTCCTCAAGATTAAAGCTGTTTAGTCTGCTGTTAGTGAGCATGATGAGGTGACTGCCTCAAGCTGTTGGTCAATGTAGATACTGTGTTAGGGATTTTAGGAACTTTTCTTAATTTATGGGCTTTTGCCTTTATTGGGCAAGAGAGTGTACGGTGTAAAGCAACAGGAATGGGATCGAGAATGGTGCAAGTCGGATTTAAACTTGCATCCCCCAAAAGCACTATATCTGTCATACCACGCTCACATGCACTAACCACTGCACCACGGCTCCAAAGGGTTCTAAGGCTTGGGTGTACTTCATTTTTCTACATGCCATTGCATCTCGCGCAAGATTGTGCACTCTAGCCTTTGAAAGTATACTCTTTTGACCGTGAGCCCATACGGACTTACCGACATGTGCCGACAACGTGCAAAGATGCAAACTGTCCACGTGTCTATAAAAATTTGGCTCCACACATACTGTGCTGATGTCATAATTTGTATTGTATGCACTGTGCGTGAGACATAATGGCACACAGAAAACCAAAGTATATTTTGGCCTTAAGGTACCTTAACTAATGTAGAAACATATTTTTTTATCGAGTCGTTAAATTGGTTTCCTTTATGGATGTTGTTTCATGGCTAATTAAAGTTTCAAATGTATTTCTTCTTGTTCTCTCTAAATCAAGTAGGCACTAACAGCATTACCACAGGTTTAGCTGTAAGCATGTATTAATCAGACGATGCTTATTTGGGGTGAGTGGATAGACTTGAATTTCCTCTGTCAGGCCTTTCGCTTTTATCCCACTCCGCTTTCTCCTGTTTCAGGGTCAGGAGATGTGAAGTACGTCATGCATAGTCACTCTGTGAGAACTAAGTCTTTGTTCCTTCACATAGACACTGATCGCGACTGTCGGCGTATGCTGCCATTTTCTGAACTGAGACCAGTTTTAAGGATTTTCTTACATCAGTTAAAGTTAAATGTGGGCTAGAAGAGCAGGGCCAGGATCAGTCTTCTGCCCAGATGCTTATTCCAACTAGCAGATCTCTCGTACTCACTGTGATCTCACTGGCGAGGCTGAGGTTTCCTCCCCAACTACTCTGACACTCCTTTACCCCCTCGGCTTACCAAAAAGTCTGTTTCCCCTCCAGTGCACTTGGTGTAGTGTTCGCAGACATATCTTCACTTGCAACATGACACCCTGTAAAACCTGCCCCTTCTGTGCTGGTTAGCGATCAGCCCTTGATACTCATATCCAGATCCTTGCTGTTGCAACCGTAGCAAAAGATCTAGTCTCAGATCAGCCTTAAGGGGTGCTTCTGCACAGACCCTTGAATGTACCACAGTGGTATGAAGTTACCAATCCTGCTAATCTGCAGGGTATTGTCCTGACTAAGACACAAACACAGTGCTGTAAATCTGGTAAGATGGGTCTTAATTAAATGTGTTGGAACACAAGACGGCCCGAGAGCGAAGTGAGTTTGCATAGTTTTGGAGTCAGTGCTATTGGCTGACAGATGGTTGTCTGAGTTCCAAGACTGAGTTCTCCGCGCTCTGGCTCTGCCATTGCTGTGCTGTCAGTGCTTTATCACATTATAAACACTGTCCTTCTCTCACCTTTACATTCTATTAATCTATTTGCTCTTTTCATTCATTCTATACATCTGTTCATCATATTCTGTCCATCTCTCTCTATATGCTATACATTCATTTTATATATCTGTCTGTTTCATTCTATTTATCTCTCTATTAGAGCTGTCAGAATTAGCGCATTAATGCATGCGATTAATTAAAGTTTAACATGTTAATTTTTCTTAATCGCGATTAACGCATTTACCGTTAATATGGCATTAACACTTGTGTGAAGGGTGGAAACTTTGTAATGTGTCCACCCGGTGACATTACACTGATGCACACTTCACAAACAGACACAGCGCCAGAGCCCTTCTACCAAGATGAGCCTTCAAGCTTAGCATAAAATATCATAACGCGGCGGTCCCATTGACATTCTATGGGTGGTATGTTGTAAAACTCTCCTATGATAGAGCCGTGAAGGTTGTTATCTCTGTAAATAAAAAAATCTCTGAAACACTTCCCTGTCAGCAATAAAATGATGGAGAAAGGTGCTCTTAGCGCTGTATGACGTACAAAACAAGCCCAGATGGAACTTGTAATGCACATTTTAATTACCACAGAAGCAAGTGAAGTATCACAAACGCAGAATGAGACGTTTTTGTCTGGAAGCGCTTTTCATGATTAGTTCAAAGCTTGATGCTGGCGCTGATGCTCTGACACGAGTCATGAACGCAGCTTCACGATTGCTGTAACAAAGCGGATAGCCACAATCTACTGGCAGATTAATATTGCAGAGGATAAAAGTTTAAGAGATTTAATGCGCATTGCAAAGAATATGCAGCCTATATGGAAACTAGTTATTTCAATTAGTCAACCTCCCACTTAGACTTTGAGAAACGTTTAATGTTACTTGAATTGGTGTTATTTTAGTGCATTTCTTGAATGGAATGGAAAGCTTTGTTTGGAAAATGTTAAATAAGCATTATATTGTTACATATTGTTTTGTTTTCTATCCTAAGATGGAAATAAATGCATTTTGAGAGGAAAATATGTATATAGTGTCAAATTTGAGCACTTTCAAAATCTGCGATTAAATGCAATTAACTACAAAAAAACAAAAAACAAATATGTGATTAATCGTGGTAAAAAAAATTTATTGACTGCCAGCACTATTCTCTGTACATTCTATGCATTCATTCTGTACATCACATTCTGTTTTGCACTATATGCATTATATACAGTGATTCTATTTGTCTTTCTATACATTCATTTTATACATCTATCCATCTCTATAAATTCTCTGTATTTGTTTTATATCTAGCAGTCACATTTTAATCATATTTCTGTACATTACATACATCCACTCTATACATATTTCCATTACATTCTAGTACCCATCATCTCTCTATATATTCCATACATTCACTCTATACGCATTTCCATAACATTCTACCCATCATCTCTCTATACATGCCATACATTCAATCTATACATATTTCCAACACATTCTACCCATCATCTCTCTATACATTCCATACGTTCCCTCTATACATACTGTATGTCCATAATATTCTACCCATTGTCTCTCTATACATGCCATACATTCACTCTATATGAATTTCCATCTCATTCTGTCCAGCTCTCTGTACATTCTATAAATTCATTTTATACACTATACGTTTCTATTCATTCATTCTGTACATTGGTTCATCACATTCTGTCCATCTCTCTATATGTTTTATACATTCAATCTATAAATCTGTCCATCAATTTCTGTCCATCTTTCTATACTGTGTATGTGCTATACTTTTGTCTTATACACCTTTCCATCTCTATGCATTGTATACATTAATTCTATACATCTGTCCATCTCTATACTTTATATGTTATATACATTCATTTTATACACCTGTCTGTCTCTATGCATTCTATTCATTATATACATCTGTTCATTACATTCTGTCCATCTCTCTCTCTATATATACAGTTGTGCTCAAAAGTTTGCATACCCTGGCAGAAATTGTGAAATTTTGGCATTGATTTTGAAAATATGACTGATCATGTAAAAAAACTGTCTTTTATTTAAGGATAGTGATCATATGAAGCCATTTATTATCACATAGTTGTTTGGCTCCTTTTTAAATCATAATGGTAACAGAAATCACCCAAATGGCCCTGATCAAAAGTTTACATACCCTTGAATGTTTGGCCTTGTTACAGACACACAAGGTGACACACACAGGTTTAAATGGCAATTAAAAGTTAATTTCCCACACCTGTGGCTTTTTAAATTGCAATTAGTGTCTGTGTATAAATAGTCAATGAGTTTGTTAGCTCTCACGTGGATGCACTGAGCAGGCTAGACACTGAGCCATGGGGAGTAGAAAAGAACTGTCAAAAGACCTGTGTAACAAGGTAATGGAACTTTATAAAGATGGAAAAGGATATAAAAAGATATCCAAAGCCTTGAAAATGCCAGTCAGTACTGTTCAATCACTTATTAAGAAGTGGAAAATTACTAATTTCAAACATTTAAGCATACACCTTCAGATCAAAAGATTTTTAAGATCATGAGAAACATTTCAGTCAAGTGTTTCAAAACTTTTGACCAGCAGTGAACATTAATTTTTATACACATTCTTTACATATCATATACTCTCCATCGCTTTATACATTAATTCTATACATCTCTCTCATGTTTTTCCCCCTTCTTTTGTCTTCTTTCTCCTCTTTTCCTCACCCCTTTTGTCTCTCTCTTTCTCTGTGTCTCTCTTTCTCTCTTTGTCTCTCTCTGTTTGAACTCCAGACCCTGATCCCAGGCTCTAAAGTGTTAAGTCTCTCCTATCCTCCTCATATATCTGACCATAGCCACCCTCACTGTGTCTTACTTTTCATTCCTGGCTTAGGCAAGGCCCAATGTTACCAGTTAAGCCTATCTGCCCCATAGCCATGCATCACAGAGGAGGCCTGCCTTCGTTATTTATATCAAAAACAGAACAGCTCTGGTCTAACAAGTAAATATAGAAGCCGTTGAGGCCAGATGTCCCACACTCCTTACATCCTGGGACTTTGTTCTTTGCGGCTACAAAAACCAACCAGCACCACCTCAGGTTCTGATGCTTTCAGAAGCTGTTTTTCAACTGGGCTCCAGCCTCCTCTTCCTGCCCTTTTCATCTGTCCCAAAGTACAGCTTTATGCACTTCTGATTTTGTTTGAAAGGCCATTGATTCAGATTGAAAGGTGCATAAACATGGGAACCTTATTTCACTGGCCTGAGGAACTTCTATGGCCTAGCTAATAGAATAAAAGTATATCTGATCCTGATTTGTTTTTCATTCCTGGAGTGTCAGTCACTGCTCAATGGTTATTACCTGTTGGACAAAGTGCTCTTTTGAGTAAGAATATATATCTGAATATCTTTTGCTGTCTATCTCTTAATGTTTGTCCTTGTTGGAGGTATGTTCGGAATGGCTTTCTGCCTACTATTTTTGAAAGAAAAATAGTATGCAGTATGTATGCTGTCCACAGCAAATTTTCTGGAATGCATGGAATACCTTGATGATCTACTACATTATATTGCCATGTTATATCCCACAGATATGTCGTGTTATATATGCATTCTGTTCCACAAGGCAATGCGCATGACTTAAATTGCCATTTCCAGTATGAGAGAAACTGTCATCTCCTTCCTGACTAATTATTTGAGTGGAATTCAAAAATACATTTTTACACAAATTATTTATTAAAAATGCAAATTATTTGTACTTATTTCATAGATAATAACTGGACGCCACTTGCTGGATTTAACTAGCAATATATTGATGTATTGAGGTATTTGAAACATCATTTCATACTGTTTTACTTACTATTTAAAAGAAATAGTAGGTAGTGTACAGTATGCAGTAAGCAGTACATTAGGATTTCACTCTGTTCCATTCAGGGTTTTTTTTTTCCACACTGGTTTTCATCATCATTTTTAATTAATACAATGCAATTCTCTTCCCCTCCAATTCTCTTTTCCAGTTCTCTGAGTGTCTTCGAAAACAAACGTCAGGACCCCACTGGTTTTACGACTCTTCTGCAGAGCACCGACCTGGTGGGTGTTCTCCACATGCTGTACTGCATCTTGCTCCACAATGCCCTCCCTGAGTCCCTCTCTGCTGGCCCTGTGGGACTTCAGGAGCCTTACAACCCCTTTGTCATCCAGGTGGCCCTCCAGGGGCTGCGCTTCCTCAACACCTTTGCCCTGTTGGACCTTGCAGCCTTCCAGGTATTGATTTCCAGTGTGGCACATGCATGTTACAGAGGTTTCATATGGTATGTAGTTGAAGATTTAAAGACATAGTTCACCCAGAAATGAAAATTCTGTCATCTACTCACTCAGAGGTCCTTCCAAAACCCATATGACTCACTTGCTAAACGTATTTTACCAAATACCAAACATTCCCATTTGTTTATCCTTGTCGACTGTCCAGCAACTATTTAAACTAGCTTGTTTCATTCCCAAACTAAGCAATTTCTTTGCAAAACTTGCTGAGTCAACCAAGTTCTGGAGTCAACCAAGTACACTTAGAATAAATAATCTAGTTTAGGTGTTATACATAGTCCAGAAGACTTCTGAAAAGTACCATAGTCGTCTGAGGAGCATCTTCTCTCATGATTGATGACATTATTGCTCAGGTGTCGATTACAATGTGTCTTATTCTGCCTTTTTGATTCCAAGCTCTGCAGAAAGATGCTTGTGTGTGACATAATCAACCATCTCGTTTGTGGTATGCTGTTCATCCTGTTAGAGTAGTTAAAGTCTCGACAGCCACTCTGTCTGCTTAAAGTAATGCTACACAGCTCGTTTCTTCTTCAGAAGGGCAAGAAAAAGCAGAAGACCACTAACTTGCCCTTCAGCTAGCTACAGACATAGGGGCTTGGCGATGTGTTAAATATTTACAATATATTTGCGATGATTCTGCTGGCAAAATAAAATCAAGCAACATCGTCAATATCACGATAATTTAAATCTGCCTTTAATCGTGTTTCTTAGACTAGTTTTGCGATTGCTCCCCTTTGCGACTTGCAAGTATGAGAGCATTAAAACATAGATGTTTTAATAAAAAATCTGATTTTTTCTGAAATCTAGATAAGTTTGAATAATTTCCGTGAATCAGTTCAAACTATTCTTTTCAATGAATCGATTCAGAAATCTGATTTAACTAATTGTTTATCATCACATGAAAGTCTTCCAAGTCCCCACAAAAAAATTTAAAATATATATATAGGTAAATATTTCTGTTGATTTTTGTGAATTGTTATATTGGTGAATATAAATAATGATTAAATATCATGCTTTTTTTGTGTGGAAACTAGATTTTTACTTTTTTATTTCTTGCATTAAATGTTTTTTAATGGTTGAAATCGTTCCTCTGATTGGAGAGAAAAAAAACAAACACAGCTTTAAGCCATATCAGAGCAAATACTGAAGTATTGAGAATTTCATTAATATTGAATAATATTGAGATTATAATTGTTTCTTCCTTCGGACAGACATTCAGAACAACATAAGCAATAAATAGGTCATGTTTGCTTGCCCTCATAACTCTTGGGCTCTCATTAATGGTTGCATTTTTCCATCTGCGCTCTTGTATTAGCACATATATGCGGACCGTAAAGCCATAGCCCTCAAAGCTAATGGTTCAACAATGGTTTCCTCCAAATGCCCTCAGAGCCACTGGTAGGATATCAGTGTTTCTTCACAGAAAAAAGTTGATGTAAACACAGTTGACCTCTGATCTCAGGCCAGTCACGTTGAAAGCTCCGGGTGAGTAATGCGGACAGAGAGTGGGGTAACGTTCACAGGCTCTGGTCGTACTTCAGTCGGCATGATACAGAGAAAAGAAAGGTATCAGGAGGCTAAATCATCATGTAAACACCTAGGCGTGAACAAGGAGGATGGATACCCTTTGAATTACTTCTGTGTGTTGATGTAGATACTGTGTATACTATCTTTCTCTCTCTCTTCATATATGTTTCTCGCCCCTACTCTTGATAACAGCTGGGAAGTTGTATTATGAGCATTTTGATTCATTTTGCATGTCACCTTGTTTATTACATTAGCTAAAAAAGTCTAAAGACTAAAAGGTTAATTAACAAAGGTGAATCTCATCTTTTTTTTCTGGGAGAGAACTTTTTAAATGTTTATATCTGCTGAAAGGTACTTTCAACTTTTTTGGAGCTGCACTTATCGTATTAACGTCCTAAAAGCTAACAGACATGCATTAAAAGACACAAATCTTTTTCGTTTTGATTTCCTGGTGTCTTTTAAGCCATGGCTGGTTTTTGATCACATAGGAGCTTCCAACAGCCCTCTTGTCCAATGCATTATAGTTTCTCATTATAACATTATAGAGTCCCATTATGCTGGTGTCAAGCTATTACCAAACTGGATGTGTGAGTTCATCGGTATACAGTCCAGATATTTCAAACGTGATTCAGTGAGTCTGTGGTGATGCAAACCCAAAGTATTGCTCCTTCTGCATACATCGAGACTTTCAGGTATTGTTGTTTGTGGTTGTTCAGATTCTCCATCGCTAACACACTCCCACCCAGCAGAAAATGTCAGTAGTTTGAGTGCTGACCCTGAGGCACTCAGTCATGTTGACATGTTTAATAAATACTGTCTGTAGACCAACAGATAGCATCTTCTTAGTTAAGGGAATTTGGGGGGTCCTGTGGTGGGACTACTGATTCCAGAGCCAGTTCAACCTTCACAAATGCTCCACAAGTTTCACCACCTTCTCTTGTGCCATGTTCCCACTGATTTGCTGAAAATAGAGCTTATGTTGCTTGCCGCACAAAACCATTTTTGTTACTTGCCACGAATGGTGCATTCAAGAATTTTCGGGGATCGACGATGGTCAGAGTGATCACCAATAGCTGATGCCTTTGACGATGTCAAAACGATATTTGGCTTGTTTTTCCCATTAATGTATTAAATTATTATTATTATTAGGCTGTTATTATTATCAAATTAATATTACAAATAATTTGCCCCACGGCAAACAGACACGCGCTTGAAGAAACACCGTCTATGTGCATGTATGACACGCTGTTTGTATGGAGGCGTGCAGTCTCGTGGAACACGTGCATATAAAAGGTTCTCACTCTTTCTTCGTTTCTGTCTTCTGAATTTTTTTTTCTTTTTTTTTTTTTTGCAAGAACAATATCATCTATGAGTGCTGCATATGACCTCAGACATCTCAGCTCAGGAGGTGCTTTGAGTTCAGTTCACTTTATTTCCACAGAGCAGTTCATTGTGACCACAACTCTGCAGCCTATACATCTGTGATTAAACCATAATACAAAAACACGCTCACCTCGAACCATGATTTATATTTCAGTGATTATTATCATCATTATAATTATTATTTTTACATTTATAATTGTTTTTATGTCTTCATTTGTGTAAGCAATTTTCCGCATGCATGTTTAGACGGAGACTTGCCTGACAGTAAATGGAAAGGTGGTTACATTATATATATATATAAAAACTTTGATCACTTTGTTATTTTAATAGCTTTTTCATGCAGTTTGAATTTAGAAATGTATTTGATTTAAGTTTTTTGTTTTTAAAAAATAAATTATTTAATTTTCAAAGCAAAATCACTAAAACAAGAATATTCACCGATCCCTCAGCCCGGGGGTTGCCGATGTAATTGCCGATGCACCACCCCCACCCCCCCCCACACACACACAATCATATCGGGTATTGGCAATCTTACAGGCTGACAATAGGATGATCTGACTATGGAGAATATCGCCCAACCCTAGTTGGAAGTTAATTTGACCACAGAGGAACAGAGAAATTGAATGATTGTGAAGTGGACTTTGTGCCTCTTTGTGAGGGAACCACTAGGTGCCTCTCGTTCATTGATCACAGAGAGTGAGTTGGGACATATGGTGCGTTCCATTTGTACTCAGAAGTCGGAAATTCTGAGTTCCCAGTAGGAAATTTTAACTGGAACTCCCCCTGAAAATGGCAGCTCAGCGCATCAACAATAAGTGAAACAGTAGTAACATATTGTTTATTAGCTCTTCTGTTTGTCTGTGTCTCAATAAACTCAGTGGTGCACACAGTACTATCCAACCTCTGTCTGTGGACATGATACTTCGGCATTATCTGTGCAAAATACCTCTTTATGCGTGTGTGTTTTTTTCGACTGGTATTGCTAACAATGGCTACTTCCCCCACCCCGTTTGTATTCCGAAAGAGCAAGCACAACAAAGGTTTGCCTGGACGCGTCCATCTTTTTTTTCCGACTTGTGTACTGGAACGGGGTCAGCTCGGGTGTGACGTCATTCCCAGCTCCGACTTCCGAGGTAAATGGAACGCACCAATAGACCTGGAGGAGTGAATTGAAGAGGGTGCTGTTCCATTGGTTGCTTTGAAGGCCAGAGTCAAAGCCTTGAACTTGATGCAGGCAGCTACTGGTAGCCCGTGGAATGAAATCAAGAGGAGAGTGACCAGATTCTGGACCATCTGCAGTGGCTTAATCGTGCTAGCTGGGATGTTGGCCAACAGAGCATTACAGTAGTCCAGTTTTTATATGATCAGTGCTTTGACCAGGAGCTGCGCAGCATATTCAGAAAGTCTAACAAATATTGTCAAAAAGCTGAATACAGAAAAAAATAACATTTTATTATCTAGCTATATTGCCCAGCCCTGTTTATTATTAATTGCCATTTTATAAAAATAAAAAAAGCCACTCAAGGCTGTGTGTTCTGCTTTCCGACTTACCTAACAACTTCCCTTAACCACAGTAAAATCAGTGTACTCTGTAAAAATGAAAAATTCTCCAAGCACTGTTTGGGATTCCACAGATGACACATTGGTAGATCCATCTGGAGAACTCACACCCTTTCAAGTTCTTCAAGAAATATTCTTCTAGGCCATGTCCACACTTACACGTTTTCGTTTGAAAGTGTATGAGTTTCACTAAAGTATGCTTGCGGCTCTAATCCACACTGGAACGGCATTGAAAATGGAGACTTTCGGAAAACGATGACGTTATGAAACTGAAAACTGAGTTTTCAAATTTAACAGATTATTGTGGACGTTGCCTTAGTTACTGCAAGAACTCTGAAATACTGCCCACGTGTACTCAAGTAACTTCAAACCTCATAATCTTTCCCTTGTGATGGGAGCCATTGACAGTCTGTAGAATTCTTGTAGAAACTAAGACTAAGTTTCTCCCTGAGAACTGAAAGGTTGCCTTGAGGTTCTCCAGTGGTTCTGTCAGTGTGGCATTTGAGGAACCTCAATATTTTGCCTCAATGTTTTTTTGGGTTTTTTTTACAGTGTAAAACGCATACTTTCATGTCTTATTGCATCTTTGTAATGTCCAGACATACATCAACGCATGTACTCAGTGATATTCCCAGACTCTTCCTCTGGTCAAGTTACTAACCTCTATATATTGTGTCCAGACTGTTCTAGGAGCAGAGGGGCTATCTCTGGCCTTCAGACACATTGTGAGCTGTTTGCTGTGGTACTGCTCTCAACATAGCTCTGAGGAACTGCTTCATGAGCTCATCATCTGTGTGGGATACTTTACCGTCAACCACCCAGACAATCAGGTGCGATTACGTACTTTATTGCTCTTACATCATATATACACACGTCAACACATGTTTGTCTTATGAATACGCAATATGGCATCATGATTATGTAAAATTACATTTTTCATGTGTCACAGTATTTGTACCAAATGTACACTACCAGTGAAAAGTTTGGGCATGCTGGACTGATTTTATGCTTCTCATGATCTTGAAGACCTTTTGATCTACAGGCTTATACTTAAATGCTTGAAATTAGTTTTGTAGACAAAATTTAAATTGTGTTTATGTATGAATTTCTTTAGTAGTGCTTTATACAGTATTTCAGGCTTTTTTTTTTTTAAGAGTTGCAAAAGGATATGTTTCCCTCCGTCACAGAGGTGAGTATACTGTTTGGTCATCAGTAGATCAAGAGCAGGTGTACTTTTCCCCTTACAAACAACCAATACAATAGCAACAATAGGAGCCTGTTGAATAATGCAGCGACTTTGCCACCTCTGTTGGCTCTCTTCTATGTTGTCTTCTTCCTCTGAGGAACAGCCATTGATATCCACCACCTGGCATTTGGCCTGCTCTTTGTTCAGGCCAGGTGGAGGGGGAAGGGAGCTCATCGAACCTGGCGGTACAGATCACAGATCAGCCTGGCATGAAGAAGTGGGAGTCTCTGATACTTGTTGCATGCTTCGTTTATCTGGAACCCACGAGTACCTGGCAGGTGCGACTCTGCCACACTTGGTCTGGTTTTAATTGTGTGTGCCTCACCCGGAACCTCGCCCATGATGTCTTAAGATCTTAGATGTGCTTAATTTTTCACCTGCCATTATGTTTTGTGCAAGATCGCGCGTTCCAGACTTTCAAAGTATACCGTATTGACTGTGAACCCATATGGACACGCATGCACACTGCAATTGCTTTGTGATACTCTTTAGTACAGTCAATTCCAGCTACATGCACAGGCAATGTGCGCAAGTGTGCACCATTACAAAAATTGGGCTGCACATGCACATTTCACAAAGAACCCTGCTGTTAACGAAGTTGATTTCACACACGCACTTTATGCAAAAAAAGTGTTTTTTTTATGTGTTCTTTCAGGTTTAGGGTGCTTTTACTGAGCTTTTGATGTCCATTTTACATCAAAGTTCAGTTTGTTTGATTTATGAGAAAAGACTTTCAAACTAAAGACGGCTTTAAAAGGTGGTCTAGGGTACAGTTCACATGAACTGCGGTATATTTTGCAGTTGGTATAAAAGCAATCCAGCCTAATTTGCAAAGTGAATCACTATTGATGATATTCCATAAGCTGGTTGGCTGTCCTTAGCTACTGCTCAGCTCAGTGAAGGCAGAATCGAGGGTTGAATAGAACACTGGCCACGCAGACCAAGCAAACGAAGCAAATGTGAAACAGGGTTATTACACACACATTCATATATATATATATATATATATATATATAGTCATTAACATGAATTTTAGTTTGTTTTTCCAATTGATGTTGTTGGTTTTTTTTCATTAACAATAATAACACTCATGCAAAACAGCCTTAATGTCTCCTTGGGGGATGGGGAGGAAGGGAGTCAGAGTCCTTACAATTTATGGGCTTCTAATTTAAAACATTTTTGCTTTTAATGAAAGAAACGGCCACTGTTTTATGGCAGTTCAGTCCTTCTGTGCTTCTGCCATCCAATTTAATTATTTTGATGTAGGTAATTAGCATTTGTTGGCCATTGTCGGGCGGATTTGCATATTATATTGGATAATTGAATGAAGGTTGATGATTGAATTAGGGGGGGCTTGACGGATGATTGGGCTTTGTGCTCACATGGGGCAACTTAAATGACGAGCGAGCTGGGAATAGCACCTCTTGCATATTCATATCTTCCCAGCCCACTTTTCTCATTTGAAAAAGGCCAGGATGTAAAGTCTTTAAACTTGTAACTTCCAGGATACAAGCTGCTTTTTTTATGCCACCGTTTGGCTGCACATCAGGGTTTATTATTAATAACAGCACTGGTGCTGGCAGGTGCACTGGAAGAGAGTTGGAAAAACAGGGTGAAGCTACTCAGTCGAGACATGTTTTGGCCTTATACTTGCTGGTATAAGTTATTTAAATGATAGTCATCTCAACTTGATGTGATGAATTGATAGTATTTGGACACTTTCTGGTTGTTAGTTAGTGAAACTTGGCCATAGTAAATGTGATAAACTACACCTGCTGTGGTTATTCTGCAAGGACACCTGTGTGGACTTGAGCAGAACTGACTTCCACAAAATGACCTCATGACCATCTTGTTAAAAGTAATTGCAAAAATGGCTCAGCAAAATGAAGTTAGTTCTGAGAAAAGCTGTAGAATCATTCGGCACTTGGTTTGATATGTTGTTATCTATGCAATTATATTAATATATTAATTAGTGTGGCTTAAGTGTCCAAAATGGTCCCCTTTTTGGGAACACGTTTTAAGACCTCTTCAATAACATAGTTTTCTAAGCTGTTAACTTGCTCACGCACTCTCCATTAACACATCATTGGACTTGCCAGAAACAGAAAAGACCATTGTGATTTTGCTTGGTATATTGTCATTTACATTTATCCGTCAACTAGTTGACTACTTTTGTGGACAACTAGTCAACTAGTAAAAATTAGTAGTTGTCTAACCCTAAACCAAGTGTGCTAAACTGTCAGGCCACCGATCGACCTCCGTGAAACATTTTAAATAGTACATGGGAACATATGTGCAATATGAGTCCTGAGATGTTTTAAAAGTGTTTGCTTCATAATTCACTTTAATGTCCAGAATCTTGAGGATATTGTACGGATATTATTTATTATTATTTTAATTTGAAAGGCGAACACATTAAGTAGATTTCTTTTCCCTGTTTTTTCCCCCCCAATCAACTAAATATATGCCTGTACAAACAACATCCAATCACAAAAAACACTTCAACACATTTATACTGAATCAAATTGCATAAACTTCAGCAAAGAACTTGGCACTCTTGCCCTGCCCCGCTTCAGTTGGACACTCGCCAGTGGCAGGGGACCTGGTAAATATCCACACGGTCCTCATACAGGATAAATGGAGACTTGAGCAGAAATATTTGACTGTTTCAGACTAATGTAAGCACTGGCAGAAGACAAAGGCGGCGCTTACCCTGGCCTGTCTCGCAATGCCGTGCTCTGATTCAGTGCCGGCACGCCAGCCTGTGTTTACATGTGTGTGTCTGAGAAAAAATACAGATCATAATGGCTGGAAACACTATTGGTAAAGATTTGTTCTTTCCACACGGATATTATTCAGACCCTCTCACCCACAGGGCCATTTAGAGGGTGAGATATGCACTGTCATAGCTGCTATGAAGTGTGTTTGTACTCAAGGGGGGCATAAAGGCTTTTGATTGATTGGCAACGGCAAAGAGAAATTCATTTTTAATACTATTTAAAGTCAACGTGAAATCAAAATTGAGCTCATTTACTTTCTTAATACATATTTCTGAACTTATCGTGCATGATTTATCAGTGCACGTTATTCCAAATAAAAACAAATTTTGTTCGTAATCATTCATCAAAACTCACCTCTGAAATAACTTTGTCACTGACGAAGTAACTGACGTCACTTTGGCTTTGCGACTGTATTGGTTAATGTTAACCAATTTAGGCATTGTTTTAGGCTGATGTTGTAGGTTACATAATAAAGGTTCTAGCAATAATAGTAGATTACAATAGATTTGAAAAAGAAACATGGAGATACCCTTGGGGGAAAAAAGTGAACTTAAAACTGCTCAAACAAGCCTAAGATATTTTTCTTTCTCAGCCTGGCCAAGCTGGTGTCTCTGCATAACAAAAATTGGCATTTCTCAATCGTTGGGTGTTTTAAAACCAGGATGGGAATTTTTCAACCACTTTACATGATTTGCCTACTACATTGAGATTCCCTACTTCAATTGGATAGTTGAAAAATGCCCATCCCGGTTTGAAAACGGCTACAAATTGGTAAACGCCCATTTTTGTTCTGCAGAGACCTATACTTCAACAGACTAGAGGTCGACCGATTTTGCAGATACTTATACCTAAACTGATTAATAAACAGATTAAAATCTATTTACTGGATGTTAAAAGAATCTTTACTGTGATGGACACAGATATAGAGGCAACAAGAGTCCAAAAGGAATAAAATCCCAGATGCAGTTTATTTTGCAACCAAAATCACAATAATAACCAGAAGAAAAAAAGATTTAATGAATAACGGCAGACTTTTAACTATGAACAAGACCACAATTTACTGGGGAATTTTGTTTTGAAATGTCTGCACTCCCACAATCTCATAAGGGAAACAAAACATGCACTCTTACAATCATCTATTGTAAAAAAAAAAATAAAATAAACATTGTCGTTTAAGCTAATTAATACATTATGAGCCATAATTCATTAACAGTAGATCATCATTCGTCAATAGTAGATAAGCGAACGCTTGTTATAATAGTCAGGTAATCCAGTATTGTATGAAAATTATATGACTTTTTTCCCTTATTTTCTAGGAACCCCATCAGTCAAAATCAAAAATTTACATGAAATTATGATTAACGTATATCTACTTAACAACAAAAAAACGTATTTTTATAAAGTTACTGTAACAAATTGGATTCTTCTTCAACCTCAACCCCTGAAAATAAAAACTCATTGCATCTGCACAAATCATACGTGACATTTTTTTATTTAAAACTGTGAATAAAGAACTGTGAGCATTTTCCATTCTTGACTTGTTTTAACATTGTTCTTACCATTCGAACAGCTAACGTTAGCGTCCTCTCCACCTTGTCGACAAATATGCAGTACTTCAATGCTGCAGTTAGTTATAAACAAATTAACTACAAATCACGTACTATTAAATTTTGGTTGTCTTAAATGATTAATTTATTGTACCATGACTATATGTACTAATAATAATAATATATACTGTATACATACCTTGGTTCTTAGTGTCCGGCTCTGTGTCTGGCTCTGTGAAGCGTATTTATGTGACAGACTTTATGCGGAGTCAATGATTGTTTTTATTTCACCTCTAGAAGCCGCTGTTATACTGTAGAACCAAGGTGTTGTAGCTGTAGAACCCTCCAGCGCCGGAAACGTAGGAATAATAATTTTAAAAAAAAAGACTTGTTCAGGCTGGGAACCCAGCTAGACATCTTAAACCAGAAACCCAGTTTAGGCTGGTTTAACCTTTTTTTTTTTTTTTCAGCAGTGAGCAAGAATTGTCGTAAAACCTTGGCCACATTTTGTTTCTTGTCAGGAAAGTCACCAGACTTCCTCATGCATAACTCACAGGCGCTAATGAATATCTGTTTTTATTATCCATATACACTCTCTGTTTTAGCAAATGCTCTCAGATAACAGGGTGAAGGTTAACAATCCTTTTAGCCCCTTTTGGCTTGTAGCCCCTACACCTTTAAAAGAGCCAGATTCACCACACTCACTCATCTTCTTCTTTTTCTCTCCTTTACACTTATCACTCCTCATGTACAGGTCTTCCATACAAGTGCAAGGCTATCTCCCATGCCCTCAAACCCCAGTGTCGTTCCTGGCCTTCTCATCCGACTTTAACTGACGTTGAAATGCTTCCTTCAACAGTCCATTACCGCAGAGATAACCCAACCCTTTGTTTTAGCTTTCCTGGCCCAGATCACCATGTGCTCCGGAAATTCACCAAACGTCTATGATTCCCATCTTGCACAGTTGGGTTCATAAACCGTGGTGGGCGGACAGCCGTGAGTGACGGCAGCAAGGAAGATTTATGCCCTTCCTGAAGGGTGAATTCAGGTTTAACATATTCTTGCTTTGTTTCAGATTTTCTTTTTTTTTGTCTCTTCATTTTGTTTGTTTACCCATAAATCTTTCGAAGTTTAGGGCCCCATTTGCGTCTAATGCTGTGTTTGAGCATGATCCAGGTCAGATCGGCTTCTCGAGAACTACAGATTATCTTTCACGTGATCAAAGATGACACTTGATTTATTCGGCAAACAGCAATAATTCAGTGATCTGTTGCCAATACACTGGAGAGCAGGGCCATTTTATGTTGTTTTCATGAGAAAGAAACGTCCTTTTTGAAAACCAACAGATCTTTTTTAGTCTCTTAATTTTATGTTTACGCCTGTGTACCAGTCGCCATCAGGCTGTCTGGTTGTACGGTTAAGAGGGGGCGGTAGATGTTGTTCAGATAAGGCCTTTCTGCCATAACTTCCTCTTGAGAGTGCTCTCTTTGCATCCTCGTACTGTATGTAGGCAGACCTCCTGTCTTATCAGAGGAGCAAACATTCTCTCATCATCTTGGTTTGGTTCATCTTTAAGGCATACCCTTAGATTTGTAGTTGTTTTGCAAGAGCAGACACTTCCCAGGCCCAGTGAATGTTTTTTTTTTTTGAGTGTCAATGCATCACAAGGTCATCTCCTCCTGTTTACTTTTAAGAGTGCTTTCACACAAAAAAAATGTGCAAATTCAGACCTGAGTTTGTGACATCAGAGTCCTGTTTGGTTGGTTGGTGTGAAAATGGATTTTCGGACAGGGGTGTTCATGTGAAATCTGCAGTTAGCAGAGGGTGTGAAAGTATTCTGTCCTAAATTGCGGAAGTGAACTGCAATTGGTGACGTGTAATTTGCATTGTTCCATGCTCACATTTTTTATAGTATAGTACTTTTTTATAACTTTAAGGCTTTTTGCCCTTTATGTTTTTTTTAGACAGTTGAAAGAGACTGGAAAATTGAGGTAGCGAGGGGAGATCAAGTCAGGACATGACACAGGCCAAACTTGAACGTGGGTCCCCGTGAACCAACAGATTTTGCATGCCACAAGCATTACCCACTACGCAATGGCGTTTTAAAATAATGCATTTTCCATATCTTGAGAGTAGCTTGCTTTTTTGCAACTTTGATTCTCCGTTTACATGACTTATTAGAATGCTGCTTTCTGCAAAAACCTTGGAATAAACCGTTTTCTTTAGTGCACGTAAATAGGGTCATTGTTTCCAGCTGCACTATTCAGGGGCAACGCTGCTGCGCTATTGAGTCTGCAGCATGAAACACACAGCTGTAGTTAGATTACTGAACAGATGACTCTGTTGAGCCATTTCTTTTGAATCTACAGTGCAGCCAGTGTAGTGCTTTTTCCAAAACGCAATGCAGTTGCAGACAAACACAAGTGCCAATCTGTGCTGAAGTTTAGGTGGTAAATCCAAAACATGAATAAAATGATAAAGCTTGTCCTGAGTCACTACCTAGCTATCTTATCACGTGGCTTGTTGAGCACATTGCCACGGAGACCTAGCGCGTGTGGAGGCTTCACGCTATTCTCCGTGGCATACACGCACAACTCACCACGCATCCCACCGAGAGCGAGAACCACATTATAGTGATAGGAGGTTAACCCAGTGTGACTCTACCCACCCTAGCAACCAGGCCAATTGGTTGCTTAGGATGCCTGACTGGAGTCACTCAGCACGCCCTGGATTCGAACTTGCAACTCCAGGTGTGGTAGTCAGTGTCTTTTACTTGCTGAGCTACCCAGGACCCCACAAACCATTTTCTTTAGTGCATGTAAATGGGGTCATTGTTTCCTGCTGCGCTATTCAGCAGCAACGCTGCTGTGCTGCTGAATCTACAGCACGAAACACACAGTGCTTCCAGTATAGTCCCATTACTGAACAAATTAATCTTATGAGCTGGTACTTTTGAATTTACAGCGCTTCCAGTGTAGTGTGGTTCCTGAACGAATTACTCTTAAGAACCAGGGGCCAGATTCACAAAATGTTCTTAAGAAGAAAAATTCTTCTTAACTACCATTTTCTTCTTAATTTCTAACTTAAGAAAAAAGTTAAGAATATTTTGTATTTCCCAGAAAAACTTCATAAGAAAGTTCTTATCTTTTTCTTAAGATTGTTCTTAAGAAAAAACTTAAGAAGCATTCAAATTCTCCCAAAAAAAAAAAAAAAACGCGGTAACGCGCTTAACAAGCCATGTGATAAAATGCGCAGATTGACGCTCTCAGACGCGGAGGCAACTGAGATTCGTCCTCTACCACCCAGATTGAGGCAAGTGACTACGCCACCACGAGGACCTAGAGCACATTGGGTATTGGGCATTCCAAACTGGAGAGAAAAAAATAAATAAAATCAAAGCATCCCGAAGAAGTCCTATAATCCATAGCGTTCGCTGCCTCATGGAAAGTGAACCTGCCCGGGCAGAATTACACATTTTTGCATCGATTAAGAATAGGCCTACTATGGTACAGGCAGTGACAGAGATTATTTTTGTTAGATTTTAATATGATTTTATCATTTGAAGATCTATGTATTGTGCTATTTAGGCTCATGAACTCTCACGGTTAACCAAATATTACAAAAGGTTACCGTGCAATTACTTAGGCTATTACGGCATCTTTTGCTTAACATTAAATGCATGCAGGACTTAAACATTGTAAAGTCCTCTATACTGTTGCACGAATTCTGTTGCTTATATGAATTTAAACCATCAGCTTTGTACACAGCCAGGATAAACTGCACCTTATCTTTGTGTTTGGAAATGTTTTGTAAATCAGATGCTGTTCTCTGTAGTTCTTCAAATAAATGTGCTGCACCTGTGAGGCGCAGATTCCTTGAGCATGCACTCGAGTGCATGTGCTTGCGCTGCTGTCGTCCAGCACGCTTTCGGCCGAACAAATGGTATTTCACATAAGACTGACATTTACGTGGATTTATAATAGATATCTCAAAATAAGTAAATAATTGGTTTAGAGCTCGGGCCCTTTGGGTTTAGAGGCCCCTGGGCAATGTCCAAATCAGCCCAGTGGTTAATCCGTCCCTGTCTGGAGGCTGTTTATAAAGACTCCTTTTATCGCCATGATTCCGCACATCCTAGCGCCCATTCATTTTACTGTCGGCATTCGTCTCTCCTCCGCCCTCTTATCAAGTCTTCATCAAAGAACAAACTCCTGGCCAACAGGTCTCCTTCCTCTTCACCTTGAGGCACTTGGAGTGTGTGTGTTTGCGTTTCGCTGCATTAACTTTACGCTACCTTTGTGTTCTTTTGACAGGCTGGGAGTTATGTAATGGTCCGCCTGTAAAAGTGTGGCCTTGTTTGAAAACACTACTGCTCTCTACTAAAGACACACTAGACCTTGTCTCTTCCTTTCTTTATGGCCATCTGTGTTAAAGCGGGGGAGGGCAGTTCGGAATCACAAGTTCAAACGCCTGCCATTGCTTTTATGATGTCAATGACTGAATGGATACCTCTGCAGACACTGGTACAGGAGGACTTGGCCGAGCTCCTAATCCAAGTTTGGGGCCGGTTAGGGAGCAGGGTCATTACTCCCAGCCAAAGGGAGGCGGGACAGTTTACTGCCTGGGTTGGGGCCGGAGGTAACCTCTGCTCCCTCTGCGCTGTACGTCTCCCCTCAGCGGACACGTGAGGGGGGATACATTGTTTAGGCATGTGAAGATGAAGCACTGTGTGCTGAAGGATTATGAGATAGACACATGATTTGTGAGCGGAATGTCGACAAAACCACAACCCCCATGAACTAATACATATGCACACTCAAAACGGACCCATGAACTCTCACATTGGGCCTAATTCATGAAACGAGCAGAGCGAATGTTTGTGTAAATTGTTCGTTAAATCATTCCTGCATACATTTCTAAATGCAATTCAATGTAACAATTTACACAAGAAAAGTTTACGATTATTTTAAATTATTTTTAAAAACACATTTTAAGGGTGCAAATCAATTGGCAATGTAACAAACTTGTTTGTGTAAGTGTTCGAAATTATGTAATTTTCTCCAGTCTTTGTCCATGATCATTTATGCACTATTTCAAAGTTTTTTGTCTTTGTAATCTTTCATCAAAATGTAGTGACTTGCTCAGCATATGAAACAATTTCCCTTTTTTGTTGCCTTTTTATCACAGTCCAAACAATTCCGAGGTCTTACCCTACATTTTCTTACTATACCTCACATTATCTAAGTAAAATCGGAAGTGACTTTTTGACATTCACATGACCTTGCCAGTTGTGGCATTATTAAATATAATCAGACTAAGGTGGTTTTAATACTGGGCACGCTTGCTGCAGTCTGAATCTGAGTGCAGTTTGTTTCCGGTGCCCCCCGCAGCGTTGGTCTGATTTCAGACTCGCTTATGATTCTGTCAAACCCTGGCGTATTTCAGTACAAAGTGCATATGAAGGAGAACACAACATCTCAATATTTTAGTTTTTTTTTTTTTTTTTTTTTTTAATTTTGAATTTTGTGCCATTATGCACCCCAGAGTGAACGACACTTGCAACTCTGTGCATTGCATGCTGTAATTCTGCAGATGTGCATGTCCAGGAGTAGGCGACTATCAGCTGCTCACAAACGAGGAGACGGTTGGTTGCGTACAATGCATTTGCAGCCCTGGTTGCGTTCCCCTGCCACTCATGTTTTGTTTTTTTTTGTGCAACTGATGATGTTGTCATACTTAAATCGGCAAAAACGCAAGCACTAGTTAGTTATTTTACTTCCTGAACAAGTTCGGTACCTAGTACAGGTTGTGTTCTCACTCATGCAAACTGTACAACAGTTCCATTGAAAATGAAATCAGACTACCTCCTACAGGTAGTTTCGGGATGGGTACCACAGTCTGCTCCCTGGTCAGCTTTCATAGTAATGACACACTAATTTTATATGCAAACCGTAGTCTGATGTAGACTAAACAGCCAGTAGCTGGGTTTCCATCCAACTGTTTATGAGCATTTTGAAATTGCGAATAAGAAATCCTGAATGGAAACGCTTGCCATACGAATAAACTCTCAAAGTTAGTTTGAAATGTAATGCGCAAGAAGGTAGATTTTCTAGAGTTTCGCAAAACTTGAAAATGCTGACGTGTTTTGACCATTCGTGCACATGCTACGAGTGTGCAATAGCTTGATGTGACTGCCCCAACGAAATGTCCGACCTTGGCACACAATTCTTCGTACACAGCCCTTGGAAATCAGAAATGTTTAACCCAGAGCTGGTCTTTAAAAGGGGTCCTCACAATCGGCCAGAGCCGTTTTGAGCACAGATGCTCCCAGGTAGGCAGAGGCTGACACATATGGGCATCACAGCCATTTCACCCCTCATTATATCAGATATTACACTTATTCTGCGGCGTCTCCTGGCAGCATGTAATAAAACAAAGTACAATTGCTCCAATACTGCAAATAAAACAGTCCCCAAAGCAAGAAAGTCATTCAGCTGCTCCATCATGACAAGGCGGGCTCCCTTAAGATAACACGCTTTACTTTGTAGATGCAAACGCACAACGACTCGTATTTTCTTTAGTCACATTTTTTAGAAATGCACTTTAAAAAATTCTAAACATTTCGATGGAAACCCAGCTAGTGTGAAAGACCCCTAAGATCACACATTGAAGCATTCTCAACGAGCGTGTTTACATGAACACCAATATCCTTATAACTACCAAAAATCAGCTTATTCCAAAAAATCTGACAACATAAGATAAGTAAGCAGTTTTTACATGAGATTTCAAATAATCTGGTTATTCTCTGCTTTTGATGTCAAAACATAACACTTGCGCGCATTGGATAAGATAGGAAGAACGTCAGTAAAGGTGATTACATGCAGAGCGAAATCAAGCTCATGAACTTATCCTGATAAAGGAAAACCATTTAAGGCATTTACATGACCACACACACAAATAAGCATCATTGGTGTAAGATTGTGCATGTAAATACTTTCAATGTCTGAATCATTAAATACCCAGGTTAACGAGGGAAGGTTCCAAGGGTTATTAAGGTAAACGGGTATCCGGCATGTCTGCAGCATCATAATTTTTAACGGTCTCATGAATGATTAGAAATACAGCAGTATCTCTACCACTCCCTATTCTTGTCCAGAACTGATGGGCAAGATTGATTCTGTACTCTTCAAGCTTGGCTGAAAAAAAGACCTTTTAGTTCTGACACTACACAGCTCCTTCGCTGAAAACAACCAGGGCCTTTTGAGCCATTTCTTAATTTGGTGGTGCTGCCACGGTAGTAGAGGAAATCAACTATATGGTATACATTCCAGAGGAAGAACATTAATTAAACCTAGTGAAAAGCTTCTGAATCATGCTGTTTGGTCAACAGAGGCCTGGTGATCCAAGACCAGTCTGTACTCCAGCTCTAAGTACCATTAAAGGGCTCCACGGTGGTTTGTTGTAGTCGTTTCGTTGATGCATCTTTAAACACTTCCTAATACAGAGTGACATGGACTTAAAGCCTTTGAACGCTGCTGTAGAAATGCGTTTTAAGGAGCTTCTCCTGTTAAATGATAAAAGAAGTGAGTTATCGCTGTTTGTCATGCTCGTAAACCCACGAAGGGTATTATTAAAGCGGAGAATGCATTGGAAAGAGTATTGTTAAGAGTATTTTTAAAATCTTGTAAATCCTGGTAATTTATGTCACCCTGTTCCCAGGGAATGTTGCCCCTCCCTTATGGTTTGCATTTGGGGCCGACCAGCAATGGACGGATGTGTGTACCTGTAATAGGGACTGCTTAATGCTCGTTTGCACACTCTCTCTCTCTCTCTCTCTCTCTCTCTCTCTCTCTCTCTCTCTCTCTCTCTCTCTCTCCGCAAATCCCTTTTGTCAGGATTTACTGTGGTGACCTCCCGGATCTCTGGTTACCTTCCCGGCAGCCAAGGGCCTTCCCAGGCTCCTAAACCTTCCAGTCAGAAGCTTGTAGCATGTAGGAGCTATGCCCCCTTTTTCCCATCCCATGCACTGTGTTTAATCAGACCAGGCCTCCAGTGATTTAGTTTTAATTCCAAGGGGTGGGCCGCTTTGATGGTGTAATTGACAGCAGTGATGAATGGGAAAGGAGAGGGGGCTATTGGCCCTTTACAAACTCCATTATGGGTATTACTTCATTTATTAAAGTGGGAAAGCCCCTGTTATGTGTTTTGTACTGTGTTCGACTCCAAAATCTGCGTTTCAGCATGTTAAGGATCTTAATAACGACGGTCCACAATGACCTACTAGATGAACAACAACCTATTAGTGAGGCCATCTAGTTTATCTTTTATATACACTCACTGAGCACTTGGAACACCTGTACACCTGCATATTCATGCGATTGTCTAATCAGCCAATTGTGCGGCAGCAGTGCAGTGAATAAAATCATGCAGATACAGGTCAAGAGCTTCAGTTAATGTTCACATCAACCATCATAATGGGGAAAAATGTGATCTCAGTGATTTTGACTGTGCCATGATTGTTGGTGCCAGACGGGCTGGTTTGAGTATTTCTGTAACTGCTGATCTCCTGGGATTTTCACACACAACAGTCTCTAGAGTTTACTCACAATGGTTCCAAAAACAAAAAACATCCAGTGAGCAGCAGTTCTGCAGATGGAAATGCCTTGACTATAGAGAGGTCAACAGAGAATGGCAAGACTGGTTCAAGCTGACAGAAAGGCCGAGGCTGCAGTGGGCACAGGACAGTTAAAGACTGGAAAAACAGTGTGGGCTGATGAATCTTGATTTCTGCTGAGGTACATAGATGGAAGGCTCACTGCAGCCTCAGCTTTATGTTCTTGGCTGACAGAAGTGGAACCCGACATGATCTTCTTCTGTTGTAGCCCATCCGCCTCAATGTTAGACGTGTCGTGCATTTTGAGATGCTATTCTGCTTACTACAGTTGTACAGAGAGGTTATCTGAGTTACCGTAGCCTTTCTGTCAGCTCAAACAAGTCTGGCCGTTCTCTGTTGTCCTCTCTCATCAGCAAGACGTTTCTATCCACAGAACTGGCGCTCACTGGATGTATTTTGTTTTTGGCACCATTCGGAGTAAATTCTAGAGACTGTTGTGTGTGAAAATTCCAGGAGATCAGCAGTTACAGAAATACTCAAACCAGCCCGTCTGACACCAACAATCATGCAACAGTCAAAATCACTGAGATCACATTTTTCCCCATTCTGATGGTTGATGTGAACCATTAACTGAAGCTCCTGACCCATATCTGCATGATTTTATGCATTGTACTGCTGCCACACGATTGGCTTATTAGATAATTGCATTGATAAGTAGGTGTACAGGTGTTCCTAAAGTGCTCAGTGAGTGTTTATATATTAAGCTGTGTTGCTTTTATTATTGTGCCGACAATATTTTATTATTTGAGCATCCACTAGCGTTAAGACGCTGTGTTAACCCTAAAATGCATACTGTATGTGGGTCAGAAATAACCCAGCTATCTAGAACATAATTTTTACATGAAGTGGTCTTTTTATCTGACACTCCATGTATTCCTCAATTAAGTTGTCTTTGACCATGTGAACTGGCTATTTTTTACATTTAGAAAGTTTGCATTACTACACATAGAATGCATACACTACCGGTCAAAAGTTTTGAAACACTTGACTGAAATGTTTCTCATGATCTTAAAAATCTTTTGATCTGAAGGCGTATGCTTAAATGTTTGAAATTAGTTTTGTAGACAAAAATATAATTGTGCCACCATATTCATTTATTTCATTATAAAACTAAAATTTAAGTAAAAAAAAAAAAAAGTTTTTGAAATTGATGACTTGGACCGAATAATAAAGAAAAGCAGCCAATAAGTGCCAAAAATAGATGGGAACTCCTTCAATACTGTTTAAAAAGCATCCCAGGGTGATACCTCAAGAAGTTGGTTGAGAAAATGTCAAGAGTACATGTCTGCAAATTCTAGGCAAAGGGTGACTACTTTGAAGATGCTAAAATATAACATTGTTTTGATTTATTTTTTATTATGTTTAGTCACAACATAATTCCCATAGTTCCATTTATGTTATTCCATAGTTTTGATGACTTTACTATTATTCTAAAATGTGAAAAAAAATTATATAATAAAGAATAAGTGTTTCAAAACTTTTTACTGGTAGGGTATGTGGGTCGTATATAACCCTTATGTGTTTACTATGGTATGCAAAGCATTTAACACTAGTATTACACTTTTTGTTTAATCTGTTGTGGAATTAAATACACGCTAAATACCATGTTCATATTTCTATGTAGTATGCAAGTATAGCAAAATGTCATTCAGCCAGTGCTTTTATCCAAAGTGCATGACATTATACCTATTACATGGACAGTCCCCATTGAGAACCTGAGGTTTGATGCCTTATTCACAGCAAGGGCACAATGTTAATAGCTCCAGGACTACTACTGTGTGTGTTTGAACTTCCAACTTATATTTCTTCAGTACGCCTCACTATTCTGAACATCAAATGTATGGGTTGAGTCCTGTATGCATTCAGTTAAAGTTAAACATTGCATCTCGAGAACGATACATACTGTTTCATATCGTTGTGCTCCGTCTAGGTGTTTTCGTATACATTGTATGTAAACGCCTCCTAAGAAAGGTGTCCGATCAGCCTTATTATACAAGACCAATTAGTCAACTAGTCATTCAGGCAACCCACTGACTAGATGATTATGAAAATGGGTAGTTTTGCACATACTTAGACCTTAATATACAGGATTCTCACATTTGTTTTCCAGGCCTGTAAAAGTCATGAAAATATAATGGAAATTTCTATAGTGAATATACACTTCTCTAGTTATGCTCTGCACTACACAAAAGCCATAACTAGCAGATTAAATATTAACCTGCAATTCACAGTGATTTCCGAATTGTGAGAATCATTTTTTAGGAGTCAATTCTTTGCAATTAATTGTTCAACCCAGTTCATACAGTAAGTCTCTCTGAATGATTCATTAGCAAATCAATCTGAATTTGAATGATTTTTAAAAATCCTTATCTAGTAATCACAAATGATTGAAAAAGTTGCGGAAATTCAGTATGGGATCCTAAATATAGCATGAATGATTCTCAAAGGTTATGATTGCACAAGAGCACCTATCAGTGATCTACATTTGCCAGCTTCCCGTCATTCCATTGAATGATCAAGTGTGTCCTCCCATGGGGCAAATCTGAACCTGTGTGTGTTCAGTCTGCGTTTTCTGCAGAAGTGGATTGAGGCATCCCTGTCTGTGTTTTATGGAGCGTAATTGTGCGCTGGGAGGCAGTGCCCTCTATTTCTCCTCTTAATGGCTGTTTGTGTGTTGTTTTAGTGGCAGATTTATGTGTGGGACGGGCCGTGAGGGGTGGGTTGATTTACATCTTGCTGTGGCTTTGGCCTCACTGGTTTTGTGTGTGTGTGTCACTGTGTGTGTTCCAGGTGATTGTACAGTCTGGCCGGCAGCCCAGCGTGCTGCAGAAACTGTGTCAGCTGCCGTTCCAGTATTTCAGCCACCCGCGACTCATCAAAGTGCTCTTCCCCTCTCTCATCTGCGCCTGCTACAATAACCTGCAGAACAAGGTCATCCTGCAACAGGAAATGAGCTGCGTGTTGCTGGCCACCTTCATACAGGTATTTTGATTGGCCTTCACACCATCGCTTGCTTACATTTGCACTTCTATAACATATTTTTCACAAAACTTCAAGATATGTCCACATTCTTTGCAAAATCATGCTCTTTGAAGAGAATTTTCACGTTTACATTTGCCACCTGGTTTCACAGATTCCAACTATGAAGGGGCATTCACACTGACATTGGAAGTCATACATTTTTAATTAGAGTTGGCTATTTAAAGCGTCATGCAGAGTTCTACTTCATGCAAATGTGACAAAGTGCGACGACTACCAATGTACAGCGGCTTGGCAGTCTGTGTGAATGCCCCGTAACTGTTCAACTCAGTCAAGCAACTGGTCTTTAACATATATTTTTTTATATATTTGTCAATCATACCAAAATAATTCAGTCCAATTGAATAAAGGGCCTGGGTAGCTCAGCGAGTAAAGACGCTGACTACCACACCTGGAGACGCGAGTTTGAATCCAGGGCGTGCTGAGTGACTCAAGCCAGGTCTCCTAAGCAACCGAACTGGCCCAGTTGCTAGGGAGGGTAGTCACTATAATGTGGTTCGCTCTCGGTGGGGCGCATGGTGAGTTGTGCGTGGATGCCGTGGAGCATAGCGTGAAGCCTGCACACGCACTACATCTCCGCATTAACCCACTCAACAAGTCACGTGGTAAGATGCGCGGATCGACAGTCTCAGACGCGGAGGCAACTGAGATTCGTCTTCCGTCACCTGGATTGAGGCGAGTCACTACGCCACCACGAGGACTTAGAGCGCATTGGGAATTGGGCATTCCAAATTGGGGAGAAAAAGGGGAGACAATAAAAAATGTTTTATTCCAACTGAATAAAACCAAATCGTGAACCATTTCAGATTGCATTATGCATGGCATCATTTAGTAAAACAATTGAATGAGTGTATCAGGTACTGGGGTGTTCATATTATTGTCAGGGATAATATGAACACCCCTAGTTCCTGATACACTCATTTAGATTAATAAAACACGTAAATATTTTTTTGCCCATCTGACCCCATTAGATTCCCCATTTTTGTCTTCCACATAATTTGAAAATATTTACGAATCATACCAAAAAGGTTTAATTAATTCGAACCAGATTTTGACCAAATTTTAGTATTGACCAGTCGCAGCCTGTGCGTTTTAAGTCTAGGCCTTTTGTGCGAATCATGCCATTAAGAAAACACAGTTTCACAATAAATAAGACACCGTATGCCGTATGTATGTATCATACATTACGTGGCAGTCAACTAATAATACCAATTGACATTTTAAAAACACGTCCATGCACAAAAGCCAGAACCAAGGAGGTCTAATACCAAGAAAAAGCTCTCTGATAATATAGAGAGTTTCGTCAGGGTACACGGTTACTTTTCAAAACTTGATCCGACATTGAATGCTCAAGCAGCCTAATTTACACTTAGAAAACTCCTGATTTTGCTATAACAATGCAAAAGTGAAAATCAGCCCTCCTTTCCTGTTTAATTAATCAATCGCACGATCATGCAGAACAGCTTAGGTTTTTAAATCCATAAGGATCTCTTTCTCAACGGCAATACCAGCAGTGATGACAGCCGACTCCTCAGCAAGATCTGGCGCTCTTCGCTTTCAAATTACATACATCACTTAAAGCATGATTGTGTCACTCAAGGCCAGCTAGAAGGCCTGGACTAGGACATATCCTAAAGACCACACCCACAAGAACAAATAAATCAATCTGATTGGCTGATGAATCTGACAGTCTGACTTTAGATGCCTATTCACTTGCACTGTTGAGGGATTCTGTGGAAATTCTGAAGGCCTGACGGGGTGGAGCTCAGACTCATGCGCTGCTTCGGCTAAGGAGCTCGGCTTCGGGCATGCGATTTGTGAAACAGTTGTCACACTTTGCTTGTAAGCATTGAGGAATAAATTCTGATTGGATACATTTTTTGTTTTTTTGCTATTCGTTTGTAGATTATTTAGCTGTGGAAGGCAATTTGAAAATACATAGGCAAAAAGGTCAATGAGAATGAAAGGATGACAAAATATTTATTAGGCATGTAACACCAGCAGAGAAGGCTTTGCTGGCCCTGAGAAATCGCCACTGGTAATGACATACCAAAAAAGTTCAATCAAATTGAACCAAATTAAGTTTTAGTATTGACATACCAAAAAAGTTTAAGTCTAATCGAACCAAATTTTGACCAAATCTTGCTGTTGTCATACCAAAAATGTTTCATATATCAAACCAAATTTTGACCAAATTTTCATGCTTCTCATTAGTTAATTAAAACAGAAATGAATCATTGTCAAAACAAATATTAACAACCCGGTTCCTAATACGCAACCCCATTAGATTGTCTTCTGCATATTTTTTTAATTTGAAAGTAATTGGGTATTAAACCGAACTAATAAGTTGAATTGAACCAAACTTTGACCAGATTTCATGGTTTCACATTATTTATTGTCAGAGCAAAAAATTGACACCCCTAGTTTCTAATACACTAATATTAACCCTTGATATATTACGTAAATATTTTAAACGTCTCAACATTATTTTGACCCATTTGTTTCTTCAGCATATTTTTGAAAATTATTAAGAATCATACTAAGAGTGGGTAAAAATATCAATTTTAAGATGCTTTGCGATCTTCACCCATATGCATTGATATCAAATCGAAATTGGAATTTAATCGAGAGCTTGAGAATTGGAATTGAATTGGGATCTTTGTCAATACCCAGCCCTAAATCATACCACAAGTAATTGTATTTAATCTTTCGATATTGCCTCCCCTAGTTCCTAATACACTAATATCAAAGGTGCTGTAAGTGAACGTTTCATGGAAAAGTATCCAAAAAAATGTCCTACTCCCTGAAAGATATTAATGAAATAAGTGTCCTGAGATATCTCACCGGTCTCTGTGACAGCTGTAGACTCTGAAAATGGCAAACAAAAATATGTCCACGGACTGCGGACAATGGCGCTTTCTACCTGTCAGTCATTTTGCACGTTTGCATAGTATTGTAGTTGCAGCGAATTATTGAGGCATAATGCATTTTTATTCCATGTTGTTCATAACAGTTGTCAGTTGAGGGTGCTATTTTGTTGCTGTTGTTTTTAGCAACCATTTCTGTTCTCAATAAAGCTCATTTTGGTATCTTTGGAGTTTGGGGTTTTGGAAAGAGGGGTGTGGCTAATCCAATGGCTCAGTCTCCTGGAAGTAGAATGGCTGAAATTGCTCACAGCACCTTTAATATGGCATGAAAATCTCATGTCAGCAAACCTTTTTCACCAATTGTAACCCCATTAATTTGCCCCGGTTTGTTTCTTCAGGATATTTTCAAAAATAATTACGAATCATAGCAAAAACATTGAATCGAATCTTTTAATACTGACACCCCTTGTTCCTAATACATAAATATCAACACTTAATATAGCACGTCAATGTAATTTCAACCCACCTTTTTCACTGAATATAACCCCATTAGCAAGCCTTCTCCTGGACAACATCAACTTGTGATTTTTATATCTCCCAAACTTTTCTTTGTCTCCCTTTCCACTCCTTTCTTGATTCTGCACTTTAACCCCCCTTCCAAAACAAGCAGCTTCCATCGCACAGATGGATGGTTTCCTCTGTCTGTTTGAGTGGATTTACCTGCCACTACTTGAGCCTCCTGTAAACACCCTCTCCCTTCATCTTCTCCCTGACAGCACTCCCCGCACTACACCGTCGCTGCCATTATTTACGGAAAGATTAGCTCTTACTCCAAAAAGAACAGGGGATTGTCATCTTTTACAAACAATAGGAAGACATACGACGTCCCGCACCTCAACATCATTTGCTGACACTAAAAAATGCTTTATCCACTCAAGGTTATGCACCTTCAGCTCACAATTGAAGAAAGAGAATCAAATGGGATAGTTTCGTAATTTATCGATGTATTTTCTAAGCCACTAGCTTCACCAAACGGAAAAATTTGTGCAAAAATAGGTTTCCCAAACAACAACAAAATTACACACTTCACCTATAAAGAAATCACAGCTAAAGTTTTACATTGTCAACAAAGTCAAATTTAGAGCAGATTGTTTAAGTATTAATGTTTTGAATAATGCGTTTTTACAAAACAGTATCAACTCATATTTTCTTAAAATGAAAGCCATATGGCTGTGAATTACTTTCCCTCCCTGTAATCGAGTCGTCCGGGGCGTGGACAAGGTCTAAAATAAATCTCGTCTCATTTGGTTTTGTGTATTTCAGGATTGTGCCACCAATGAGAGCCAATCGGACAGCAGAGCTTCAAAACCAGGTGAGATCTTAACCGCACTATTTGCCATGTTTGATCCTGTTCAGAAATGTATCCATGATATTTGTCCACGTATCACATTCTGCGATGATGCATCTTTAAATGAATGATTGGTATTACCCACAGAGATTTCTTTGGCTTTAGAGCTTAATCAATTAGATCACGTGTTGAAATATAATATATATCGCACATTGTAAATGGGATCGGTAAATCAGGTTAACGTTGCATGCATTGAGATTTTGACGCATATATCCATTGACTTTTTTTAATCAACATCAAGATTTTAGGTTTAAGTGTGTATATAAAATGGAATATGTGTTTATTTTAGGTCCTGTCAGCATTTCTTTGAGGTTTTTCACCATTTTTATTCGCCTTTTTAGCTTTTTTGTAATTCACTTAAATAGTCCTGCAGTGTGACTAATGAATTTTTGAAAGTACAAATATTCCAAGTAGTGTCTCAATTAATTAGGTCTTAAAATCTGCATGAATAATAATTATAAAAGAGTTAGAAAATGCTGTTTAAAATAGTTTCATATGGAGTATTTCATTTCAACTACCCTTTGCAATTGCATTCAATGTGTTGATCTAATTGCCATATAGCATATTGCCTAAATTACCTTCTGGTTACCTTCTCTGTGGCATTGATTTGGGCAGCTCCTCTTAATTCCATGCTTCACGTGTCAGTACTTAAGCTCTATCTTTCTCCATCAGAGAAGGGCTGGGCTCCTCTGGACTACTGCGAGCTCTCCAACCGATTCCCACGAGATCAGTGGGACACCGCACTTCAGTTCTTCCTCAAGAAGCAGGATGAGTGAAGGAGAAATGCACACTTGAGCATGCACTGTCCATTACAGTAAAGTCACTTATAAAAGCACATTGTTGATAAACCCTACATACAACCCCGCAATCTAAACTGTACCAGAGAGGGTTTAGGGTGCACACTTGGTGCCTGACCACACCTTTATTAGTTAATCACAGTAATCAGACCTATAGTCGGAGTAAAATGAGTGTTTGTGCACCCATCAGTCGATAGTGATGTATTTCTGGTGGCTGTGTAGTAACATTGTAAATACATTGCAAATTCTGTTAAAGTTTCAGAAACATGACATTTGTGCACACTGAGATAACTGACCTTTCCATTAAATATTTATGAGCAATAGGCCATGTTTACGAGTAGTGTTTAATTTACATTTTTCTTAAATACAGTTTTTGGAGTCAGCTACATTCATAGTGATCATGCATCTCACAAAAGAGCGACTCTCTCTAAATCTTCGGTTTCAACTTTGAGATGTCTGGGTGTTTTGATTGAGTTTTGGGGGACGCTATTGTATTGTTTTGTAAATAAAGGCATTTGGATGAATGATCTAGAATAAAGAAAAGCACTAATTTAGGGAGAATGATGAGTTACCTCATCTGTTGGTTTTCATTTTCTGAATTGTTTCTATGCATAAAGAGGAAGACTGCTTCCTATAGTTGACATGTTATGATTTTTCATAATCTTTTTGTTGTTGTTGTTTCTTGTTTGCTTGATTTTTTTTTTCTACTGTAATTTATACACCCTGAAAATATATTTTACACATTGTTTTTGCTTGTTGGCCTGTCATTTTCTCTGAGCATTTAAGCACTTAAAAAGGTTAATTTAAAAAAATATGCATCTCTCAGACGAGTTTAATAAAATATTTAATACTGCACATTCTGTTTTATGAGTTATTGTGTCTATAAGAAATATAAAATCTTGTACGTGAAACATATTTATAACAACATTATTTTACCCTAATCCCAGTTTTAATTATGATGTTATTGAAGCATGTTGAAGACTTTAAAAAGTCTTTAATTGTATCATAGTTTATGCTGATATAGGAACACACCAGTCACATCTCCTAAACATAAATAAAGCAACAGGAAATGTTTAAATTGAGGGATTTTTAATGAGTAACTAGCTTGGGAAACACAGTAGAGCTGAAACCTGAAATGTGGGTTAAACTGCATTGTAAAAGGGTTGTGGCCCCTAACCAGAATCAGGTCCTCATTGGCCCTCAGGCACCACAAACAGCCTGCTACTTCTCTCCCTTCGCTCAATCTATATAGTCTTTCTGTCTTTCACTATACCTGTGTGACTCACAGCATCTACACACCACTGCCTCTGAGTCACTCAATACACCAATGTGTCAACACAGGCCAGAGCCTTTCGGGTCAGACCCACCTCTAATATCACAGCCATCACCTCTGCATCAAATCTATATGTGGATGTGTGTTCAAACAATAAAGGTCACTCAAGTAAACTATTGAGAATTTGTAAATATCACTGTTCAATTGCATCCTTTTAATAGATGTGATGCATTGTATGTGAAATCTATTAATAAAGCTGATGTAAAAGTTAAAACTTGCTGCTTTTATAGACCTTGCCATTATTTGCTATAGCAAAACCATCTTGACATTCTCATGGCAGACTGGAGTGATCTCGCTTTACAGAAGAACTTTGTGGCCCGTTTGGTCCTGTCACTTTATAAATTATGAGCGTAAACATTTTTAGAAACTGAATTGTTTGCTCAATTTTTTGTGTGCAGCTTATTTTCTGAAATGTTTCACTCGTTTTACGGTTAAGGAAGTCAGACTTGACTGATGTTTCAAGCGAAATGCGGTTCTCAAGTGTGAAAAAGACAGCATGTACTGTTTTTTAAGACATCTTAAACTGTTTATTAGGAGTAAAAATATCAAATTAAATTGAAGATACAGATGTGCATATCATTTAAAATCCCCCTACAAAATGTCCTACGAAATACCAATGAAAGAGGCTCCTCAAAAATATTTTAAACATGTCATTCCCGACAAACTTTCACTGGGTTTTCCCACAAAATAGGCTTATTTGTCATTTAAAATGAACGCGGTGGCAAATTTCAGAAAATGAATCGCATTACACCGTTTTATTATTAAGCGTCAATATAGATCGCTTTGAGAGTTTGGACGTTTTAAATAAAATAATATATTATACATTATTATATTTCTTTAAAAGGGTGTTTGTTTCACTTAACCGATTAATGCCTTCGGTTTTGTTATAAGATTTGTGGTTGTGTAGTTTTGAATAATTTTTAATTAAATCCATATTTTTTTTACCGCCGTAATATTTAGGTATTTAAATTTAGATTGGCAAATTAATTGATTGAATTTTTCTCTATATCTGTTTACAGTAGCCTATTATTTTAATTAAACTCATGATAAATGAAATGTATTTACATTTTGAGGCTGTTCTGTATTTTTACATTCAAATTAACAAAACTGTAATGCCGTCAATAAAAGGCTTGAATGTATCTGACATTTTAACCTGTATCAAAAACACTGGGGAAAACATTTAATATGGATTATTTCGTTGTATTATATATATATATATATATATATATATATATATATATATATATATATATATATATATATATATGTGTGTGTATGTATATGTATATGTATATATATATATATATATATATATAAATATATATTAGTGACAATTTTCTAAGGAGCAAATAAAACTTTTTGAAATAGCGCTGCATATTGCTTTTAAAGGGCATTAAAATAATCGCTTTGTGACTAGGCTTTTAGTATGTTTTATGTCGTTTTTATATTTAAAGAGCAAATCTAAGCTGTATAGCCTACTACTCAGATTAAATTGACAGACATAGAGAGAGCTGTCATTTGTAAAGAATTGAAAGATTTGTTTTATTCAAACATGAACTTGGCTTAAGTGTGCGTTTATTTAATTAGATCTAAATTATTAAATTAGGGGCGGAATTTGAACCAAGATGCCGCTGGTGACCTCTGGTCATGACATCTGAATGGTTATTTCACCCTAAAGCAACTATCCATAAGCACAGGCGATGCTGTCATTCAGAGAAAGTTAAAGAGGTATTTAATCTGAATCTAAGATATCTATCCGTCAGTTTGATTGGTTTTAATAAGGGTTCGAGTTACGTGTTGCTATCAATTAAATATTAAGGATAATTTAAGATATTATCTTGAATATTTTAAGTATCGCTAGTCTTTAATGTTTTGGTCATTGAAGCAGTTTAAAAGTGGACCATTTTCAATCTTTTGAAATGGCTTTCTTTAACACAGCCTTATATACATTTCTTCTCTTTTTTTTTTTTTTTTTTTTTTTTTTTTTTTCATCTGCAGATAAATGAGAGTTGCATTTCCTGGAGACAAGCCAGCACAAGAATAGTGAGAAATACTATTGCAGTTAAGAAATACAGCAATAATTTCCATTGGTAACACTCACTTATGTCGTTTTCTGTAAAATTGTGAACGAGAATCAAAACAAGATGGTTTCTGTGCCGCATTTTAACATAAAGTCAGCTATGGATCTTCTTCATACCAGCGCCATATTTAATTTTAATGGTTATGAAAGCGAGGTTGTGAGAGATAGACTTACATTCTCTTCAGTTGGTTGTGCAGCACTCTTGTTTAAAGTTGTGTTGATCCTTCAACTGATGAAACTAAAAAAAATAAATAAATAAAAAAACATCTTTCCTATACATTTCAATAAAGCTTAAAAAAATAAAAAAAATAAAAATAAAAAAAACACGATTTGTAAAGATAAGATGTAACCTTAGAGCTTTATACAGTCTATACCATACATCAATCACAGCCTCGTTTTCATTCCTGCCAGAATTTTAAAATGGCGCTAGTCTGAATAAAGTCTATATATGGTAAATGATGTAAGACATAAGAAGGAAAAGACCAATCACAATTCAATATGCAAATATTACTATAAAGCCATCGCTGTCGCTTAGATTTTGAATGGCGAACATTATAACATTTTTATATCCATTTAAAAAAAAAAAAAAAAAAATAGGTGATCACCCAAGACTAAAACTGTCTACAAAACCAAGTTTAAATGGCGCAGAAAATGGTGGAGAAGACAAAGAATAAACAGGAAGGAATTTTAAAACAGTGCTGCAACATGGAAACCTTGCCTAATTTCGCTATCTGTGACAAACTGTAGGTTTTATCTCGGCCAAAGAGCCCGCAGTGATTTTGGTCTGATCTTCTGGTGTCCAGCGGCTGTCTTCTGACTCAGAATGAAAATAAACTCTAGAAATGCAAGGGTGCGTTTGCCGAAAGTTAGTCCAGTTTACAGAGAGGTGGCTTCGGGTTTGTTGTGCTTCCATTCAGTGGTTCATTTGCAGGTGATGCCGAGCGCAGATAAGCGGCCGCCGATCCCTGTCCTCCGTCTAGACTCACAGCTTTATGAGCAACACGAGATTGATCACTGAGCCTATGGGCTTCAATGACTCATTCAGCATACGGTCGACAGGATAGATAGATGGACGGACGGACAGACAGACATTCATTTATATGGGAGCGGAATTTGTAGTCCTGAATGTGACAGATCAGAGATCACCTTATGGCTCTAATCCAAGACTGTGAGCAGAGATTGGGTATACTGCAGATAAGCAATGAAAATGCTGTTTAAACAAACCAAATGTGTCAGATAAATACAACTCCCCAGAGATTAGAAATAAATATATCTTTCTTATATATGCAATAATAAAGAAAATATTTCTGGTATCATCAGATTATGGCTCTTTGGTTTGTAATAATTGCAGAAGCCTTGTTGGTGCTAATTGTATAGAGTCCATAAAAAACACTGTTGTGGTTAAAGTGCAGAGTTAAAGAACCTCAAAACCCATAACAAAGACACTTTTCAGTATATGTTGGTTCAGATATGGTTTAATTGACCTTTAAGCCTTTAAGGAACCATCGTTTCATAGTCAGAGGCATTTGGTATAGTGTATCTAAAAAGATCAAGCTTGCACCCTTCTAGTTGAACCTATTCCATTTCAGGATAGTTTGTGTGTAGGTATTTGTGTGGTAATTTCCAAAAAGGAACATTGCAACAATTATGCAAAAGGTAGGCCTATAATTTCACCTACGAATATCTAAATAGCCATGTAATGATGCAGCTGCACTGGAATTTTCCAGACGAATAAATTCAAATATCACGACACTTGAATGCAATTCACTATTTAATTCTGTTTACGTTGTTCCTGTTCTGGTTGTCAGATCTTTGGACAGTTACTGTCAGGTCTATATGTATCGAAAAGTGTCTCTCGTCATCTTATAATATCAAAAAAGATATGTAAAGGAATGATATGATATAGTTACCTTTGCATGCAAGCTTGCCCAGACTTAAACAGCATTTAACGTCGTTTATTAATGTCATTTCTCACTTTTTGGTATGGACGGTTGTCCTGACAATAAATAACAATAACTTACTTTTTTAAATCGAGAAGTTTATACAGTCTGTCCTCCATTCGTTAAGATAAAATATTTTACAACTCAGTTTTTATACATCTTCGGAGAGATCATGCGCATTAAGACAAAACGTGGCTTTTGTCTCATCTTATAAGGAAAATACCACTTGTTGATAAAGCTACACATTGATGGTCTTGAATAAACACTGTTAAGACTGTTGTTTTCCTAAGGTTGACAGTGGTCCATAATCAAAAACCAAAATAATGTGTTCATATTCCGCTGGACATCCTCGTTATACGGTCCAAATGCTTTGAAACAGTTTTGTAACACGTCTGGAAAACCCAAAGTCGATTGGACAGGCTCCTCCGTTTGGCAAACTGTTTAAATCCATCTTTGTTAATCCCATTTTTCCGTTCGAGGCGGTGAGGTGATGGGTTTTCATGCAGGACGGGTGAGGGCATGCTGGGGCAGGAGTCTCCAGTGGGCTCTCACGTCTCCACGGGACTGGGCACCATGCTGTTGGGGGTGTCGGGTAACTGCGATGACAGAGAGGTCACATCACTACCCGACGAGTTACCCAACGATCCCGACTCGGAAAATGACACCTATAGGAGGGGGGAGAGTTGGGAATCAGTAGGCTGTTGGATTGCTGTCATCATGCTGGGACTATAATAGTTTAATCCGTTTTTGACAAAACGGCAACGTTTTACATAAGATTTGCAATTGACATGTAGGTTAGCCTACACAACTTTGGTCTGACAGAATATTATTAAATAATATTGAAATGTGTAACATGACCTTATCACAAGTTTCAAAATGAGTTATCTACAGATAAAACCAAAACTGAGGCCAGAAAAACCTAGATGTCAATTTCCTGAAGGAAATACCAGTGCAAGGCAGCAAAAAAAGTTTTCGGCTTTGGTGTTTCGTATTATATCTTACGATATTCGTACGAAATGCCGCTTGCCGCTTTGCCGCATCTTAGGATATTCGTACGAATTGCTGCAAATTTGAGACAGTGCTGATCTGACATTAGTGAGTGAAATTTAAAATGGTTGAGCAATGTTTAACGTCTCAAACTGACAAGTGGGAACTGCTTTAATCAGCAACCCTAAGTAGAATGTATTTTGTATTTATTTTTTAATTAATTGAAATTTCTGACGAGGCATTTTTTTGAACTGCGCCACTGGTCGAATTTTTCAATGAAAATTAAAAGCTGGCATGGCATGGAAGCGCACACAAAGTCGGTAGGCCTTATAATAACAGTCTGGGGATTGGCAGTCCTCACCAGTTGTTGGAAAGCAGGCTGGTCCAGGTCACTCTGTAAGGCAAACTCGCTTAAGGCTTTCCAGGGAGGCTGATAGGTTTGAACTTCTACAGGATTTCCCTGGACTGTGGTGTCATGTCTAATCGGGCTGCCTGCCACCAGAGGCGTTCCCGTGAGACCTTGAAGATTCTGCAAGAGATAGACACATAACACATTTCAAGATTAACACTTAGAAGAAGAAGAAAAAAATCATTTGTGATAATAAATGCGTTATCTTAACCATTAAACATGTTGACACTGCAGCATTAGCATTTCAAATTTGCACGTTACGCAGTGATAGATAGATAGATAGATAGATATTCTGAAAATTATAGGCCTACAATAAAACTGTTGTAACTTGGTTTTCGACACCACTGTCATTCTTGTTTTACAGAAGTAACAATAACTGTACTAATTATAGTATTTTGGTCAAACCCAATGGATAATGCCACTGGGAATTATAATGCAAAAACAGCAAGAAAATCTACACAATAGTACATAAAATAGCTTGCATATATATAAACACAGCAATACTGGCACTTAATTATTTGTTGACTGTAATACACATTAAATAGCAAAATGATGCACAGTTTCACATTTAGAGTTTCAAAGCAAAACTATTCCTACCGTTTTATCGCTGTGCTGCTGTTGCTGTAGTTGTTTCATAAGTATGGACCTCTTCTTGTCTTTGCAGCGTTTGTTTTGGAACCACACTCGTATGACGCGTGGGCTCAGGCCCGTCATTTCCACGAGCTGTTCTTTCATGAGCGCGTCCGGCCGCGGGTTCGCGTTATAACACGTCCGAAGGGTGTGAAGCTGTTTTTCATTTAATACTGTCCGAACACGCGTGGTCTTCTCAGACTGCTTATGAACGTGGTTCCGGTGAGGTGGTTGTCGAACTGGCACTGGATCTGCGGATAAAATGTATATAAATCACTTTTCGGCTTAAGAGGTAATTTCATTATTTAGACACGTTGCAGAAGAGCACGCTTAGTTGAAGGTTAAATTGGGCATACACACATCAGTCTGTTGCCAAGCGCATGTCAGTCAAAACACCTCTTAGGGCCTTGACATAATACTCAATGTGTTCTCATCTTTGCTGTAAGTGCAAAATGAAGAAATTACAAGAGATATAAAAGTATAACAGATCATAACTGTATGGATCAGCCTATATTTAAGCTTAAATAAACAGCCAGATCTGGAAGCAGTTGAAGAAACAGCTCAATCAGGTTATGCTGGTCAAAAGCTAGAAGCTTTAGCTTGAAGTTACAATTTCACGTTCATCTAATTAGTCTAATTATGCAAAAGGTTGTGATTCCAGATCACTTTTTTTTTTCTATTATTCTGCCAATAGCACCGTTTCAGAATTGTGTCTATATTGTCAAACTTGCCTCCAGATCGCCGTTTATTGCAATTCGTGTCTGAAATAGGTTTTATTAAACTGAGAACAACATTAGGCCAACAGTTAAACGCTGCTGCAGCGCAACCATAATTTCCAACCATTATGCCAGTAGCTATAAACGGTTTCAAATTAATTAATGACATGTTAATTCAGTCATGAATATCCTCAACATTCTCAGCCAATCTGCCATCGTTTTACACGAAAACTAGCTGCAAATTGGCTTGCAGGCCTAGTTTGACAACATAATTTATTACATAATTTTGTACTTAATAAAACCTTCAGCATAACTTTTTTCAGAAGTCAGAATTCCCTGGACTGGTTGCCATTCTATTATTATTATTATTATTATTATTAGGCTTATTATTAGGCTTATTATTATTAGAATAGGCCTATTTATGTTATTACTGATCGTCCATTACATTAGTGTTCATGTTACAGTGTATTTACATAAGAAGTAATACTAGTTGTATTTAATGTGTGATTATTTATGCAACTGCTTACACATTGTTATTACTAATTAGTAACATGTAATATTATGGTGACGTATTTAATTTCATATTTTGTGTTAAAATTATTATTAGTAGTAGTAGTATTACCTGGGATTTGCAGGGGCCTGTTGGAGTGAATGTTCCCGGGACTGCAGGGGCTCCCGGCCGAGGCGCGCTCCATCAGCAGCCCGTGATCCGCCCGGCAGAGCAGCTCCTCGTCCCGCAGAGAGAACTCGTCTCCCGGGAGCAGATGTCTGCTGCACACCGAGCACCTGAAACACTCCATGTGATAGACGTTGTCCCGCGCCCTCATCACCAGGTCACTGCTGCAGAAACCGATGTTACATTTGGCGCATTTGATCCCGAATAATCTGCAAATTTTCAGAAGAATCATTTGCTAATTTTACAGTTAGATTCCAACGCGCGTAAAATGCTCCAGCTCATATCAGCTTGATTTTATAAGCTTTAATGAGCTACGGACGATAAACACGATGGTAACACTTTACTTTTGAAGCCTGAATATCTTATGCATTATACATTTATAAATAATGCCATTCAGGCTTATATAATGCATACTTTTAAGACATTATTGCAAGAAAAGGTATAATAGCCTACATTAATACGTAAATGTTTACGCCGTTCATTTTTAACAAACGCATTTTTGTGTTTCTCATGCGTTTCAATGCAATTTTGTCTTTACAGAAATAACTATAAATGCCTAGTTGTCAACATTGTTTTGATACATTATAATGCATAGTCTACCTTATAGTGTAGGCTACCTAGCCTATTTGTTAACAATTAGGCTATTCACGAGAGCATGCAATTTAATATGATGTTTGTTAAAAGGCATTAAGAATCCATTATAATGCATCAAGAATAGCCGTATAATGCATTATATATACACTTTTACATTAAATGTTACCAACAGAATTTCTTAACGAAAACGTAAACGTTAAAAAAAAAAAAAAAAAACACACACACAAGCGTGCGACGCCAAACCCATACAGAAATCAAAAATATATGGCCACATATGAACATATATAGGCTATATAAATTAGGGCCTATTTGAGCATATATGTAGCCTACATATCTAAATTCCATTATTTGTGACAATGTTTTGTTTGTTTTTTTTACAGATGTGCAAACAGACATTTTTGAAGTAAATGTATGTTCCATATGTGCAAGTACGTGACTTTTTATATCGGTGAAATAAAAAAAACAACAACAAAAAAAATAAATAATAATAATAATAAAAACAACATAGGCTCTATGAAGATATTTTTCATGTACGTGTTTTACATTTATTGCCATATATCAGATTTCTTTAACCGAATATGACGACAATATATTAACCAAAACCACATACTTTGGATTATTATTATTATTATTATTATTATTATTACTATTTTCTAAACCTCTGCAACTAAGATGTGTTACCCAATGGGCCTGTTACTCTTTAGTTAATGGTGAAAAGTTTCTACTTTCTCATCCCAGTTCAGCAAGCAGAGTTTGTCCATATCTCTAGATCTGTTCGGGGCATAAATCTGTGGGCCTCAACGAAATTCCAAAGCTCTGAAATCACGAAAAATAGAGAGACTCCTACCGTACGTAATCTCTCTTGCAGTAGGTTTTGCCATCTCGGACGAAGCAAGTGCACGTCTCATCCAGGTACTGACTGCATTCTGCGCACTTCAGACAGGCTGCGTGCCACTCCAGGTCCGGGGACACTCGCAGTATGTACTGATCATGGATCTGACTTCCACAGCCGACACACATGGCGATTCCAGACTTCTCTGGATATGGAAAGCAGGGATTAGAGCCCACCGACTGCACCCCCTTTAATCCCCCCAAAACTCCGCCATCGCAATATACAAGCTTATATACTGCAGCTACATGTCAGCTCGTGTTTCATGCAACAAGACCAGAACATTTCCTTGTTTTCCCTATTTTATTTGCATTTGAAAACTTCATGATATCGAATGTGTTTTAGTTTGCACCAGAAACTGTCTGAAGGTAAGTAATTATTTTTTATATAGAGAAAAATGCGAAATATTATGAATGCAGGCAACTTGATTTTAGTTTGTAATGACAGGCAACTTGCTGTTTGAGAAAGGTTTTGGTTAAAAAATAAATAAATAAATAAATAAATAATAATAATAAAAAAATCTCTACTGTCTCTAGATCGGTTTAAAAGCAAACTAACTGAGCATAAACAAATGTCAAAGGTACTCTGAAAAGAATAAAATAACTTCAGTAAAATAAACACCCAGCACTTACTTTTTGAATGATCCCCCATATCACCCAAGAAAGAAGGATGGGGTAGAATATCCACCATACAGGAGGGTTAAGGCAAAAAGCAACAGATGAGGAAATGGAATGGGAAACTGCCTCGTCCCGAGCTGACTAATAACTTCTGGCCGAAGAGCCTGTGGGAAGAGCAACACACGGACACGGCTCTGACGTCACGCTGCCTGACGTCACATCAAAGCAGGACCACGCTCGCGAGGAGGTTCGGCCACGGGCAATATTTTGAGTGTTGGATACCGACCGAGGTGTCCAAACAACCAGTTTTATTTCTCCGTACATAACTATAAAACACCAAAAGCTCACTTATGAAGCAACAGTGCATAAATATGAGCCATTTTTGGCCTTTTAAAATGAGCCTAACATAAAATGACCAGATATAGAAAACGTTTTATAAAAATATATATATTTTTTAATAGGCCTACATATGTAACGAGGAGCTAAACCAAAGTATATGGGGTTAAATCGTTTTAAAATATTACAATTTCAAATTTAAATGGTAATTTTCTCAATATAAAAGATCTAGCCGATACATTCCTCTTCATTGCTTTGAAAACTATATAGCCAAAGACCTTTCATATTAAAACTATTAAAACTGTGTGTTTTAGAGCGCCCTCTACTGGACGAGAAAATAACATCACATACCTACAGTAGCCTATGCCTATAGTAGGCTATGTTTACATATTTAATTCATGGCGATTTTATAGGCAAACCAGTTCCTATTAATTTCAGTTGTTTACCATTCCAAAGTTTTAGTCTCTTACAAAATACAGGCATATTTGTCCATTTATTAACGGGTTGAATAAATCCAACAAATCATAGGCCTGGACACAATGGTAAAGGGGCTGTTTCAAGCGACTTCCGTCAGTTTAGTTTGACGGCGAAAGAAGCCTGTTTCAGATATAGGCATATATCTAAGCTATAAGATATAGCTAATTAGTCTTTATAGACGCTTCTTTGTGTGTACAGTGTGTATTTATGTAGCCGATTTTTCCGGTCGACACCAGAAAAGGTCCATTTCACCATTTTGGGTTTCTGTAAAGATTAAGTTACTTACTAAACACAGATTAATAGGCTAATTTATTTTCTGCTTGTTCGAATGCTTTGGGATACGACACACTCCTCGCATTTAAACACGATTTTTTATTTTAATTTTTTTTTTTACCAAAAATATTTGTCTTCTCTCTCTCTCTCTCTCTCTCTCTCTCTCTCTCTCTCTCTCTCTCTCTCTCTCTCCAAACCACTAATTTTTTTTTATTTTGTCAATTTCTTTTGGAGCATGTTTACATTTCTGTTGCTTGTAAATTCAGATAAAACACGCATCTTCCAACATGTAATGTGGACTAGGCTAACTCTCCTAAGATGAGGTCATAATGAATAATTTCGTTTCTTTATTTCAAGTCGGTCGTTCAGCAAAGAATTATTATTATTATTATTATTTTCTTCTCAAAACTGTATTTGGCGCATCCACTTTCTTTCAAAGAATTGACCGCGTGTCGAACCTCACCTTTGACATTGACCCCTCACCCCACAAAGAAATACTATATTTAATTTACTATGTCTGCGTGACAGGGTAAAAAGGAGTAGATTGCGTGTACCGGCTATCTGACACGATATTATTTGTGATCTAAACCGTTATTTGTCTTAATTCTGGTTGAAACCCTTTTTTTCAGCAACTGAGTAAACAATGCAAGCTGATTAAAAAGGTTGAACGCCTGCACGAATAATGTGCATGAATCCGACAGATTTAAATAGAAAAGCAGTTGAATTTAAGTTGACAAAAGGCCCGTGTATATGAAAAAGTGTATTATTTTATTTTAAATTATTATTATTTTTTATATTTTATATTTCATTTTTGGTTATAGGTGATTATATTGTAAATTATTTTTACTCTAATAAAAAAAAAAATCCTTTTCATCTTCTTAATTTTTTTTCTTTTTCTTTTTTTTTTTAGTAGGCTATTAATATTTTTTTTTTTTACATTCAGTCACACAGTCCAAGACATTTTAAACTTAAACAGAACTAATCAATAAATTACATAAAAATAGGAAATAAAACAAAAAGGGACCAGTAGCGAACGTTCATAAACATATCCCACGAGCACCGCAATAAAAGATCATATTCATGGCAAAATGTCACGTTATTCAGTAAAGTGTTGAATAACTGTTATGAGACAGCTGTTTCCCAAGGTTACAACACTAACCAACTGTCTTCTTGAATTTATCACAGTAGATGATCGAGGCATTCGAAGCCACGCCCCCTAGATAAATCTCCACCAGTCTCCGCCTACTCTAAATATTAAACAGTAATATTAGTTATTCTGACCACTTTTAGCTGATTATATGGCTTAATTATTTTTTATTTACCTATTTCAGTCTATACATATATACCAAGGGACATTGCCACCAAGAAAAGCACCTTGTTAAGACACATTTACGTTGTTATAAAATAAATTACACGTGAGAGAGGCGTGACTTGTGAACTCACTAAATCTCGCGAGAAGTCAACTGAACAGTCAGATCTCTGATGCTAAAGAGGAGTTAGTGTGGCTGCTGATAGTGTGCTGCTGTAATCATGCTCAAAGCAATAAACAAGACAAATCTGAGGCAGCTGGTAAGACAAATTCATCATAATAACGTATTTACCTGTACACACCTTCTTTAAAAGCGTATTATTTACCTTTATAAATATAAATGCACTTGGTTAAAGAGCTTAGCATGCTGGCTAACTGACTTATTTAGAAGTTGTGCAACATGTTACTAAACTGCCTTTGCTGTTTTTTCACATCATATATTGCATTATTTTTCGTTTAAACATGTTGTCAGATGTTTAACTGAATTTTTGGACATTCTTCTTATGATTATGGTGCATGCCATTAGCTAATAAGCTAGGTAAAGTTGATGAAATTCACATAGTTTATCTGAGTTTTCAAGAGTTTTGCGTCTGTTTATAGATTTGGGCAAAAATATTGAGCTTTTTTTATGTTCATGTGTTTTTTAAGCATTGGTAATAACAATATGCTAGTTTTATTCAATCTGTCAAGGTTATGCAACATGTAAACAGTGTATTATGAAACTGGACCTCACTGCCCTTAGATGGACCTTAAGACCAAAGGATCTGATTGACCTACACTACATTTACATGTTAATGAGTCATTTGATCGGATCCTATATAATTATTTGTATCAAATAACATTGTGTGGGCTACATGCCAGTCATATATCTATCTTATCTGTTATGTATCAGATTTCTAATGACCTCTAGGGCTACAGAACAATGACTGGCTCCCATGGATTAAACCAGTAACATCATATCATTTATTTGGGTGAAAGGGTGTGCTTGTTGTTTATATCAACTGGTTTTCTCTCTCCAGACTGGTCTGATTCAGAGGTTTCAGAGCACTTTGGTTGTTGCTGAACACAACAATGACTCGCTGACCCCCATCACCCTGAACGCCATCTCCGCTGCTAAAAAACTGGGCAGTGAAGTGTCCTGTTTGGTCGCTGGAACGAACTGTGCGAAGGTATTGTCTTTGAATGTCCATTGATTTCTGTGTACCATGTTGAAAGGCTGATTTTGGAGGACTGATTATGAGTTTTTGGACAGGTTGCAGAACAGCTGTCCAAAGTTCAAGGGGTGAAGAAAGTTCTGGTTGCTCAGCATGAAGCCTACAAGGGGTTATTGCCAGGTAAACTTGAATATTTAGGTTTAGGTTGATAAATTTGGGTGTATAGATGAAATTATTCTGACACAGGAAACCACGCTTCCGGGTTCTTTCAAGCAGTAGATTTCAATGGTGGAAATAGTCAGCACTGCAGTTTTAATAATCTTTTAAGCTTTATTGAATGTAATAATCCATTTGAAGTCAGAAGTTTACATACACTTAGGTTGAAGTCATTAAAACTAATTTTTTTAACCACTCCACAGATTTCATATTAACAAACTATAGTTTTGGCAAGTCGTTTAGGACACTTGTCTACTTTGTGCATGACACAATAATTTTTCCAGCAATTGTTTACAGACAGATTGTTTCACTTTTAATTGACTATATCACAATTCCAGTGGGTCAGAAGTTTACATTACACTAAGTTAACTGTGCCTTTAAGTAGCTTGGTAAATTCCAGAAAATAATGTCAAGCCTTTAGACAATTAGCCAATTAGTTTCTGATAGGAGGTGTACTGAATTGGAGGTGTACCTGTGGATGTATTTTAAGGCCTACCTTCAAACTCAGTGCCTCTTTGCTTGACATCATGGGAAAATCAAAAGAAATCAGCCAAGACCTCAGAAGAAAAATTGTGGGCCTCCACAAGTGTGGTTCTTCCTTGGGAGCAATTTCCAAATGCCTGAAGGTACCATGTTCGTCTGTACAAACAGTAGTACCATGGGGCCACGCAGCCATCATACCACTCAGGAAGGAGATGCATTCTGTCTCTTAGAGATGAACGTAGTTTGGTGCGAAAAGTGCAAATCAATCCCAGAACAACAGCAAAGGACCTTGTGAAGATGCTGGAGGAAACAGGTAGACAAGTATCTATATCCACAGTAAAACGAGTCCTATATTGACATTGCTCAGCAAGGAAAAAGCCATTGCTCCAAAACCACCATAAAAAAGCCAGACTACAGTTTGCGAGTGCACATGGGGACAAAGATCTTACTTTTTGGAGAAATGTCCTCTGGTCTGATGAAACAAAATGGCTATAATGACCATCGTTATGTTTGGAGGAAAAAGGGTGAGGCTTGCAAGCCGAAGAACACCATCCCAACCGTGAAGCATAGGGGGTGTCAGCATCATGTTGTAGGGGTGCTTTGCTGCAGGAGGGACTGTTGCACTTCATAAAATAGATGGCATCATGAGGAAGGAATATTATGTGGATATATTGAAGCAACATCTCAAGACATCAGCCAGGAAGTTAAAGCTCAGTTGCAAATGAGTCCTACAAATAGACAATGACCCCAAGCATACCAAAGTTGTGGCGAAATGGCTTAAGGACAACAAAGTCAAGGTATTGGAGTGGCCATCACAAAGCCCTGACCTCAATCCGATAGAAAATGTATGTGCAGAACTGAAAAAGCATGTGCGAGCAAGGAGGCCAACAAACCTGACTCAGTTACACCAGTTCTGTATGGAGGAATGGGCCAAAATTCCAGCAACTTATTGTGAGACACTTGTGGAAGGCTACCCAAAATGTTTGACCTAAGTTAAACAATTTAAAGGCAATGCTACCAAATACTAACAAAGTGTATGTAAACTTCTGACCCACTGGGAATGTGATGAAAGAAATAAAAGCTGAAATAAATAATTCTCTTTACTATTCTGACATTTCACATTCTTAAAATATAGTGATCCTAACTGACCTAAGACGGGGAATGTTTTCTACGATTAAATGTCAGGAATTGTGAAAAACTTGAGTTTAAATGTATTTAGCTAAGGTGTATGTAAACTTCTGACTTCAACTGTATCTGTTAATGTTAATAAAAGTTATTATAAAGGAATATCTTTGGTTTACAGTAGGGGTGCACTTTTAGCCTACACCTCAACGGAATTTAGGCTGAAATAAAAATATGCGCACTCCTGACGCACACATTAATAGTAGTATAGCATGGGAATTGGCTGGTAAGGAGTGAGTACTAGCTGCTTTGAGTTATTGCTTTCCTATTCTTGACAGAAAATAATGATCAAACTGATGTCTCCCTCAAACAATCAAAAGTTCAGGCTTCAGCAAAGTTTGACAAATGACAGGCGCTTAAGAAAAACGCTTCATAAAGCTTTGAAACCTTAACAAACAATTTGTTTCGATCCAATGGTTCTAAGTGTACAACGCACTGGTCAAGTCATGTGATTTCACTAGCAGGTGTTGCTGGTGTGTGGTTGTACGAGTGCTTCGAAACACAGAATCATTTACCGAATCTTTTACTGAATCATTTGATTCAGAGGTCTGAAAAACTGGTGTTAGCTGTCATTGTGTCAAACAGTATCACGCCTAACTCAAAGGATCACTAATCTCACCCACGGTAACTAAAAAGAAAAAACATGTCATAACATAAAACGAGATATAATTTTAGTGTCCGATATTCATTTAATTGTGTAAACGTGCCATTTTGCCCTTTTGCACCAAGAAAAGTGATAAAATGCAAACATCTGATCGGTCCATAACCACTGATCTACAAAAGCCCCGGAACCTGAATAAAACGAGCAAGAAAGTAATGAAATGGGGCGTTCTGGCTGTCACTGCCATTCTGTGTTGTTTGTAGACACGTGCTGAACCATAAGGAGATGTTCCGGTATACACAAGTCCGGATGTTTATGTAAGTAGTTATAACTTGAATGATATGACTCATATGATAGTCGTAGAATGACCATATACTGTTTGCACAATGCTATCAAGCTTATCAAGTAAAATAACAGTGTTTTAAAACCTATGTGAGTTTCGTGTTATTCTTCTTTCAAGAGCAAATTTTGTCTTAATTCACAGCAAGATTGATATCAAAAATCAGTCTTAAAGTCAGCGGAATTAGACAAAGTAGGATAATGAACAAATATTACTTTATATCCTATGATTGGGGATGAGGAAATAACTTTAACCCATACCTCTTCAAATCACACAATGTCGAATGTAATATGCTGCTTTAAAAAGGTATAAAACACAGGGCATATTGTGCTTGTATAACGTTGTTAAATGCAGACACAAACAATAAAACTACTGTCAAATGATTTAATAGACACATAAAAAGAGGGACCGATACACAAGAACACGCAGTTGAATCAATACAGTTTTCCAGAAGACAGCTGCCTCATCAAAGATATGTGTGAATGGTGAATATAATGACAAGTGTCTAGCTAGTGTCTCTCTGTGTCAACGTGGAAGCAGATTTGAATATCTTTAGTTAGATTACTTACTGTGTGTGCTGATAAATAACTAGTCAGTCAACATGATATTGACAATCTTGGAAGCTGGTCTGCTATAAATTGGCCATATTGATGCGGAATGTTGTTGTGATGATGTCACAACCAGCCCAGTGTGCTGCCCCCCACCCCCCACTATGTGGGTTCTTAAAAAAAAAAAAAAAAAAATGTATATCCACCTGTGGGTCAAATGTGTCTTAATAGAGCAGACGCAGTGAAGTAACCCATTAAATATCATCATTTATGTAAAAGTTTTACCTGATGCAACGATCTGTTGGAAATTTAAAGAAGCCCTAATCTCCAATAATCTGCAGGAAACGGGGTGCATCAACCCCACAAACAGCACTTTTTGGGCAGTTTCAGCACAATTTGATTAAAGCACTCATAGACAGCAGTTCTTTTCTGGGCTACCAAAAGAACCTGGAAGTGGCGGGGCAACTTTATCTATTTTGTTGATGTACGATTCCTTACTTGGTGTCATGAAACCACCCTAGTTCAGCACCAGTCATTCAGACGTCACATAGCCTCGCAAATGCGACCAAAAAAAATAATAAACATGAGTGCTATAATTGTTTTCAATGATATGTAACCTGAACATAGTATGTTACCATCTCAACAATTTTTTTTGGGGGGGGGGGGGGGTTTGATGACTCTTTAAAGCAGAAGTGTGTAATGTTTTCGATGTTAAAGAACTCTCTCTTATCCCATCTGAATATTGCAGAGTTAACTGTAAGTAACAAGATGGGCGCTTTGGATAAAAGCATCTGTCAGATGAATAAACGCTCATTTAAAATGTTAGAGTGTTGGGTTGTTTGTATTCTTGTATGGTTGGTGAGGGAAGGAGGTATAGGGCGATTTGAACAAAACTAATTCTACGTTCTTTCACAGAAGAGCTTACACCCCTCATTTTGGCAACCCAGAAACAGTTCAGTTTCACACACATCTGTGCGGGAGCCTCTGCTTTTGGAAAGGTAAATCCAAGCTCAAGAAGTCCGGCTGAAAGGGTGACTTTCCTACTGTCTTTATCACTGAGCCATCTTAGATCTTTTACACACTGTGGTAAAAACAACTCTGTGGTTACTCACTTTGTGAAAACACTGACTGAGTTGTGCAGTATTAAAAAAACCCATTCTATATATAATGATGTAGATTTGTATTAAGTAAAGGCTCACTGACAAACTTTTTTTGGTTGCACAAATATTGACATTAGCCTAAATTTGTGCCTTGATCCATCTTTGTATTTGCTAACAAACTTTTTTCACATCATACAAAAATGTATGCACATTTTTGCATTGATCCTTTTTGTTTTTTCCAACAAACTTACAATCACATTGTACAAAATTTGAAATACATTTTTGCCTTGATCCTTTTCGTTATTTGCTAATGAACGTTTTTTCACATTATACAAAAATTTTTGTACACTTTTGCCTCAATCCTTTTTGTTATTTGCTAACAAACGTTTTTTCACATTATACAAAATTTGATGTACATTTTTGCTTTTGATCCTTTTTGTTATTTGCTAACAAACTTTTCACACCTCAAAAAAATATATGTAAATTTTTGCCTTGATCCTTTATTTGTCTTTTTACAGACTGTAAACAAAATGTTTTGTCTTGATTAAAAATAAATAAATAAATTATATAATATATATTTACCAATAATTATTTTTAAGATGTATGGAATTTATGTATATTTTGGCCGTTTTTATTTGCTTACAACTTTTTTCATGTCGTACAAAATTGGCATGTAATTTTGCTTTGATCCCCTTTTTTATTTAATTGTGCTTCATTGATAAATATAAATATATATAAAAAATATGCTGTATTTCGTAGTTACTCTCATTACAAAGTTATTTGATTATTTCGAAGCACAAATGGAAAATGGATTACAAACTCGCATACTGCTGAGCCCCTATCAGGCTTCTTACTTTTGGAATTGTGGGAGAAGGCTGTCCTCAATAAGCGCAGCTCTATTATATGCACGGTTATTTGTCATTCCTCAGCCAAACTGTCAGGCAGCAGATCTAATGGTATTTAAATTGAATTGTAATGCATTAAACAGTATCTTATGTAGCCTAACCCCAGACCAAAGAGATGTATTAGTCTCGATTTCCTCACTGGCTAAATGTATTTTATTTGATGGATTCTTAAGTGGTGGATTTGGTTTCATTATGTCACTATATAAAACACTTGAATTACCACTATGCAATATTTTACACTTCTAGACATAACTTAGAACTCTTTTTAAGACTCAACGATATTTATTCTGTCTGAGACGTGGGATGGCCAAAGTTTTCTGACAAGTGATTTTTGATCAATGTCTGCCCAAATAATGCTATTTCCAAACAAATCAAATTTGAACAGTTGCAGAAAAGGGTTAATACAGTGGCCCCAAAAATAATTTGGACATTTAAAACTTTGCTTGATATTTTGTGTCCAGTGCAATGACATAAAGGGATATTTCACCAAAAATGAACATTGTCACCTTCATGTTGTTCCAAACCATACAATGTATTTTCTATAATGGAACACAAAAGGAGATGTTAGGCAGAATGTTGGCCGCAGTCACTGTTCACTTTCGTTGTATGGAGAAAAAAAAAAATGTAATGCAGTGAAAGTGAATGTTGACTGAGGTGTCCAAATGCTTTTGGGGTAACTATGTATTAATGGCCTGAGTTTATCCAAGTGCTCCAGTTACTTACTTTTTTCTGTAATAAGGTTGTGTGGATCTGTATTTTCAGAATCTCCTTCCGAGAGTGGCAGCCAAGTTGGATGTGGCTCCAATTTCAGACATCATTGAAATCAAATCCCCAGACACCTTTGTGAGGACCATTTATGCTGGTAAATGAGACCATATTCCACCAACAACACTTTTTGATGTAATTGTCTTGAAACACATGCCTTTAAAGGCATCTGCTTTCAAAAAACCTTAGTAGATATACGTTCCAAATCCTCTTTGTTTAGCTTCCCAGCTGATCGCATTTGTGATTTAGGAGTCTGGCCATTGGTCGGCTGCTTGCACGAGGACACGCAGACAATGACTCGCAGCGACTGGGAGCGAATCGTATATTTTCATTTTTAAATCTGGGGAGAACCCTGGAGCCTTTTTGTCCCACTTTGAATGTATTATTCAGTCTCATCCATAATGCTATAAATACTTCCTAATTACTCTGGCCACTTTATCTTTGGCAAGCAAAGAACACTTGTGTAAAAATTATAGTTATGAGACGGTTTTTAATTTTAAATCAGATGTAGGTATTATTCATGCAAAACATCAAATAAAAAGTGGTGTTTTGTAATTTGTGGTGATATTTTATGTGATTCTAAAGACTTTTTAGTGATCAGAATCCATTGAAGTGTCATACGTGTCTGTAGCACAAAGGGTGAGGGAGGATTTATGTGCCAAAGTTTAATACTTAAAGTTAAGAAATCCTAACCGTAAGTTTGAGCGATTGTAATAGTAATGCTTGCCTTGGTGAACACCACTAATGACAAATTATACAAACAAACAAATACATTTAGTAATGCTTTCGGACCCTGTTCTGTGATCCTGAAGTCATTTTAATCCCCTTATTTTTTCCCCAATACTTCTTTTTTCGGCTGCAGGAAATGCCATCAGCACAGTCAAGTGCAATGAAAGCGTCAAGATCTTCACCGTTAGAGGGACCTCCTTTGAGCCCGCTGCCATTGAAGGAGGCAGCGCCTCTTCAGAAGAAGGTACTCTACTATTTGATAAAGTTAGACACACACTATTGTTTGTTAAAGTTTTGCTTTAAGGTCACGCTGACTTTGATACCACACACAAAGGTTTATAGTTTGTAACATTGTGTATATCCTTAGCTAATCCTCCACTCTGTTGCAAGGTTTTGATGGGTTAGTTTGTTTAATTGTTGACTTCAAAAGGATTGTAAAGGGTATTCGGGAACAACTCAGCCTGTTTATTTGGACGTCTCACGAGATGTCATTGGTTTTGCAGTCTCTCCGTCTACCTCTGCTGGACTCTCTGAGTGGCTGGAACAAACCCTAACTAAGAGTGACCGGCCAGAGCTCACCAGTGCTAAAGTGGTCGTGTCTGGAGGTAAGAACATTGCGACCCCAATTGTCCACTGACCATTACAAGAAATGAACTGGATATATCTTCATGCTTGTTATGAAATGGATAGTTCTAGTTCTGGATGCTGATTGGGCAATGCCGAATTTCAGTCAAGCTAAAATAGTAGTTAAAGTGCAAAACACTGATTAACCTAGCAGCTAGGTTCTTGCTACTGTGTTTATCACCACGCTGAGCATATAGAGAAAGGCACTATTATCTTCTTGCAGAAGGATGGTGTTTAATGAGTATAAAACTTCTTCAAGAAAGTTTGTGTCCTTAATATTTAATAAAACTTCAACTTCAGTATTAAATCAAACAAATGACAATAAACAAATCAAAAACAAATACATAAATTATTTTTTAATAAACAATAAAACAGTATATATTTTAATTGAATTATTTATTACAAAACCTATATTACTGTTTCACAAATCTTAAGTATACAAAACAGCTCTTGCTTCATTTCTTAAAGTAATGATAACTTCAGTTCAGTAAGTGAGTCATATGTTGATTCGGTAACTACTGTGAATGACTCTTGAGTGAGTCATTCAGTGAAGATTTCTTTTTAACTTCATTAAAAAGAGGCTGCTTGGCAATTTGTTTTTTGCTGGTTACACACACACTCAACATCCAACAAATTTGTCACCTGCCGAATTCACAGTGCAAATGTAACAGTAGCCAGCTGGTACGAGATAGCTGTGCAGTGTGTAAACTTGGCCTGTAGAGATGCATTAGCGACCAAGGCTTTATAGCCTACTTATTCCATGCCGGGGATCGCTGGTTCAAATCCCGCTTGGGGCGGGTTGAGTAGGACCGGCGACACAAATGTAAATGTGACCGCACCTTACTCTACATGTTCACTGGCACGGGAAAAATCCGCTCGACGTCGCTCACCTCGCCAGAAAGCTGCCACTCTGGGGCGTGTTACAGCGAATGTGTATTGTTTATGGCTGTGTTTGCATTGGCATACTACCCATACTACTTTTACTGCTTCTGCCACATCAGTCTATGGCAGAAACGATAAGAGTAGTATGCCATTTCGATGGTTGGCATGATTGTTTTCAGTTCACAATTAATATAATCATAATATATGCAAGCATGATTACAGTCTGAAAGATGCAAACTTTATTTCTGAATGCCCAAAGTATAAAAACTGTGTTGATTGATTAATTGTACTATTTTTACTCAGCCACAGTATTACCATAATGAATGCGTGCAGTCATCATTTAAAGTTTGTTTGTGATTAATACACTGAATCCAGCAGTAACTTCAGCATTGTCTTGATATGTTGAAGCACTTGTGACAGACATCACTCTTTTCAGCTTACAGTTATTGGCTGGAGCTCAGCCTTTTCCACTTCTCATTCTCATAAAGCTGAGCATTTCATAACTTTTTGACACTCTCAACGTTTTCTCCACACCACTGTAAATCCCACAGTGCCCTGCACGAGCGTGGCGCTCGACTCCTATAGGAATTAAAAACACTCACTCACCTTCCCTCTCCATGTGCCAGTGGACACGTACCGTTAAGATTGTGGAAAGAGATGAAAGTACAGTAAATTGGATTTCAGAAAGCACAACTGGATCTGCCTTTCTGGAATTTTTATTGGTTCACAGATGCGTACTTGCATTGCAAAAAAAGTTGACGTTTTCTCAACCTTTGTTCACGTGGGTCACTTTCGCAAACGGTCGCTTTTTGTCACTTTCATTTTCTCCACGTCCTTTCGACGCACCATCCTGATTGAAACCAGGGGATTCACAATATAGCACAGCATCTCATTCCTTATTGCTTAAAGGAAAAAAAAAGAAAAAATTACAAACACATTTTTCCCCCCCCACAAGCATTACATTGTCCCTGTGTTTGTTTGAACTGTAGGTCATTATGTTGGGTAGTCCCTTGAAACTGTATTTTTTATTTTTATTTTCTCCCTTTTTCTCCCCAATTTGGAACGCCCAATTCCCAATGCGCTCTAAGTCTTCGTGGTGGCGTGGTGGCGGAGGACGAATCTCAGTTGCCTCCACGTCTGAGACCGTCAATCCACACATTTTATCGTGTGGCTTGTTGAGCCTTGGGTGGTAGTCAGCGTCAGTACTCGCTGAGCTACACAGCCCAACCCCCCCCCCCCCCCACTTGTCAGAAATTTCAAAATTCATGCCCATCTGCTGTCTCCCCGTCATAACAGGAAGGGGCTTGAAGAGTGGCGAGAACTTCAAACTGCTCTACAACCTCGCTGACAAGCTCAACGCAGCCGGTACGATGTGGCCTCATTGACATTAGTTATTTTGTAATTTATGTTAAACTTGGAATCTCTTCAATGCTGGTGTTAGTTTGATATTTCAGGGCTCAACAGTAAGGATTGTTTCTGCTAGCCTGGTTGAGTAGTAGATTTTTACTTGACCTGCCAATATTTTCTGATCCCACCACAAAATATAAATGCATTTTTATACTCACTGAGGACTTTATTAGGTCATGTACACCTACTTATTCATGTGATTTTCTAATCAGCAAATCATGTAGCAGCAGTGCCATATATAAAATCATGCAGATATGGGTCAGGAGCTTCATTTAATGTTACATCAACCATCATAACAGGGAAAAAATGTGATTTCGACCGTGCCATGATTGTTGGTGCCAGACGGACTGGTTTGAGTATTTCTGTAACTGCTGATCTCCTGGGATTTTAACGCTCAACAGTCTCTAGAATTTACTCAGAATGGTGCTAAAAACATAAAACATCCAGTGAGCGACAGTTCTGCGGATGGAAACGCCTTGTTGATGAGAGAGTTCGGGAGAATGGCCAGACTGGTTCGAGCTGACAAAAAGGCTACGGTAACTCAAATAACCACTCTGTACAATTGTTGTGAGCAGGATAGCATCTTAATGCACAACATGTCGAACCTGAGACAGATGGGCTACAATAGCAAAAGACCACATTGGGTTCCACTTCTGTCAGCCAAGAACAGAAAACTGAGGCTGCAGTGGGCACAGGCCCACCAAAACTGGACAGTTGAAGACTGGGAAAAACGTAGTCTGGTCTGATGAATCTTGATTTCTGCTGAAGCATACAGATAGTGGGGTCAGAATTTGGTGCCAACAGCATGAATCCATGGACTCAACCTGCCTTGTGTCAACAGTCCAGGCTGGTGGTTGTGGTGTAATAGTGTGGGGAATGTTTTCTTGGCACACTTTGGGCCCGTTTATACCAATCAATCATCGCTTGAATGCCACAGCCTATTTGGGTATTGTTGCTGAACATGTGCATCCCTTTATGGCCACAATTTACCCATCTTCTAATGGATATTTCTAGCATGATAATGCACCATGTCACAAAGCAAAAGTCATCTCAAATTGGATTCATGAACATGACCATGAGTTCACTGTTCTTCAGTGGCCTTCCCAGTCAACAGATCTGAATCCAATAGAACACCTTTGGGATGCGTAGAATGGGAGATTCGCATCATGAATGTGCAGCTGATAAATATGCAATTATGTCAACATGGACCAGAATCTCAAAGGAATGTTTCCAACATCTTGTGGAATCCATGCCATGAAGAATTGAGGCTGTTTTGAGAGCAAAGGGAGCCCCTACCCAGTATTAATATAGTGTTCCTAATAAAGTGCTCAGTGAGTGTATATGTGTCAAAATGAAATATTTTTCATTAGATTTAAGTTTTCTTAACTAGTTTTTTATTTGAAGTAACGGCTTCAAATCAAATAGCTTATATTATGTAACTTCATGACAGCTATTAATTCATAAATACACTTTTGCTGGGAAACGATGGCACGTAAATGCATGTCAAAAGCATATCTGATTGGCAAATCATTTCAACACATCTTCAATGATGCTGCCAAGACTATTTCAAGTTACTCTTGCAATTTCAACAAAACCTTATCTATGTTAGTCCGCTTGATAACTTTACCTTGACATATTTAGATCAGTAGAATCTGCAACAAAAAAAAAACAAAGTTGAAGTTTTGCATAATCACATTTACAAGACCAACAAATGTAAAATGTAGTAACAAAGCAGCACTGATGCTTATTGTTGAGCCCTGTATTTCTGTATGTTGCACTGACTAAAACTGACTACACCAATTTTTCTCATAGTTGGCGCCTCCAGAGCTGCGGTTGACGCTGGCTATGTCCCCAATGACATGCAGGTTGGACAAACAGGAAAGATCGTAGCTCCTGTAAGTACAGTACTACAGCCGGAAAATGGATGTCTCATTTCTAATGTACTGCGGTCTATAGTATGCACTAATTGCCTTTACCGAGGAGGGTAAATTCTCTCAAAGTTCAGCACTTACTAGTTGATAAACCCACCGGATTTTATGACGTATTTGATAAACACTCTTGACTTTAAAGACAACAATGTTTAGTTGTTCTCTTTTTGTTTTTTTGTTTTTTTGTTCTCTTTGAATCCAGAAAGATGGATCCGTGTTGCCCTTTTAAAAAGGTTAATTTTCCATTATCCGGTTTGAGCGGGACCTCCCAACTCTCATTATCCACACATTAGCGGAGCTTTGAGGTTGTGTAATGTAGTTAATGGCACATTCCGGCTTCTAAATGATTTACCAGAGCCATTAGTGAAGCTGTGTGCAGTGCAGGTCCGCCCTGAGCTCAAACCAGGCAATTCAGCCCCAAACCCAATTCGCCAAATGTTTTGACAAGCTTGTCAAACGCAGCCCAACCATTGTGCATTAGTATTCACCACGAACAAGTCCCGTATGGATTCTACCAGTGAGGAGTCTGTGAGATGAGCTCAAGTCAAGATGGATGAGTGTTGTTTTGGGTCGATTGAGTATGCATATGCTGGTTAATCGTAATGTTTTGGCCCTTGGGTGATATTTTGACGATTTGATGTTAATAAGTGGAGAGTTGTATTCCTGTTTGGACCTTTTAATATTTGAATGAATGAAATGCAAGCTTTAAAAAATGTTTTATGTTTTGGTATTACAAGTGTGTCAGCAAATAGAACTGGGCACCATAACACTGAGTGCATTAGCATGCACTGAAAATGCTCAATGAGACAATGTGCAAGTTCATGTAAATGCCTTAAACAGTTTTCTTTTATCTGTGTAAGGTCAAAAAGGGTTAAAGATCGGCACATAGATTTTTTCACGTTACCACATTTTCACATTCGCATTTTGCATGTGAACACCTTTAACATTGTCCTGGTGGCTTATCCTATGTGCACGTGTCTTTTGTGCATGTCTGTTAAATGTTTTGACATGATTTTCTTGGGTTGTCAGATCTTTTTGAATAAGCTGTTTTTTGATCATTGTCAGCGTATAGCTGTGCATGTAAACGCACCCACTAATACTAGAACTGGTATGACAAAGTTATTTTCACCGTAGTCCTATTATAGTTAAATTTTTTATTTTCGAGACATGAAATTGCATTTTCAACATATTTAACTTCCATAATGCCAAATTTTCAAGTAAAACTATATTTTCAGTTTATTATCAGTAGAAAAGTCAAGCGGTGTCAGGCAGAGATTAAAGATGATCAAAAAAGAACAGTTTATTCTAAGAATAATTGTTTTTAGGATTTCTAAGAATTTGTTTAGATATTTATTTTGCATGATTTCTTCATAATGCATTTAACTTCATAATGATATATATTTTGATTTAGAGTGGGACTTTATTCTATCCATCAGGATTTTAATGGATTTAAATATATTAGAAAATATTATTTTGAAACATAATAGGCTTTGAAATTATTAGTTAATTTTTTTCCTGGCTGTACAGCCTTGGTTATGACAGCCGTTAAGTCATTTCAGAGATGGGGAAAAGTTACAATTTGCAAAATTTTATAAAGAAAAAAAAATGCATTTTTATATATATTTAAAAGCCCACCTGTCCTGGAAAACATTAATTCCATTCGGGGACACACAATATCCTAGAATTTAAATATTTTCCTGACGCACATATGAACCCTTGTTTGTAAGCACTATGCAAGGAGGAGAATCAAACGCATTCTTACATGTATCATAAGAATGTCAGATTAATTTTAGTGAACAGGTTTGTTTGGATGATTGAGATTTTTCACTTTTGTTTGAATAATCATTTACATTTTAGTCTACTTACTATAATGCTTTAATATTCTGGGAAACATTAAATTAGTAAAACTTAAAATATCTAAGATTTTTTTAACCTAATTTTGTTAAAGATTACTACACAACTTGAACACTACACAATATTATTTTGAATAAATGTTTGTGTAGATTTATTTGATTTCCTTTGTTTTAAATGCACAATTTTTTTTATTTTTTTTAAACTTTATACATAACTTTATTTATTGCATACATTTTAAAACATTTAAAACCATAACCTTTGACACAATTCCTTTTGATGGAGTTTTGTTATGAAATTGAAGTGAGTATCTTAAAAATAGGCAAAAAAAAATTGTTTATTGATGTTATTGTTTGATTTGAATTATATGCTACAGTATATCTACTGTAATTTTATGTCAAACAAGGAGTTAACAATTATAAATAATGTTTAATTTCTTATATGATGGCCAGCAATATGTTCTTTTGGTCATTGATCAGGTTTCCAGGAATTTTACAGGGCCAAGGTGGCAACCCTAATTATTAGTGAAATAAGGAAATCAGAAGGCTTCAAAAGAATGAAGAAAAGAAAAGCTTCAAGAATCCTTTGCAAACTTTTGACCACCACCCATTCCGACTGTCCTCCATCCAGTGAATATGGAGAGAGTATTTGTGGGCCTCCATCCCTTCCGCCCATCTGAGACACCAGCTCTGGCCTCCTTCCTCTCCCTCTGGCTTTTAGAGCTCCGGTCGCCCGCGCGCGTGATCACAAATTGAAGCGGAAACCCCCGGGAGACTGCCGCAGCCACATTAAACTGCACTGAAATATTCATGGAGTAGTGCATTAAGCTGAGAGCCACTGATGTACCACTCCCTCGGGAGAAGGGTGGGGATGAAGGGGGAGGGACGAAGAGGCTGCTCCCTGCCCCATCCCCCGAGAGTTTCTCTTGAGTAATTGCAAGGATTCTGCGCCCCGGACTCTGGGACGGGTGGTCAGCAGAACGGTTTCGTGCCAGTGCTGAGAAGCTCAATGGTTTGAGCTCACTGGTTCTGATTTACAACTTTAAATGGCCTTAGTTATCCTAGGACCTCTGATGCTGCAAAATGTTCCTTTTTGTGTGTTAAATGTTTGGAGTTTTATGTGTTACATTTCTGCTATTTAAACCTGAAAAACGTTTTTCCCTGAAGTGCTTAGTTGGGAGGCAGCTTTACATTGTGAATGTTAGAGAGTAAATCATACAGTACATCAACCAAAATCAACAAAGAACAAGGAAATACCATTTTTTATGATTTGTCTTAAAATCATTGAAATACCTTTTTCTTTACAGGAGCTGTACATTGCTGTTGGCATCTCTGGAGCCATTCAACATCTCGCTGGAATGAAAGATAGCAAGGTACAGTTAAAAACAGGTGTCACAATACACACACACATTGTAAAACCCGTCATAGCCTCAATTAGAGGAAATCCCACCATGCCCATCTGTATCTCCTGGAGTTTCCAGAATGTGCCAAGTTAACTCACTCGTAAGTGTGATGGTGTATTGGATTGATGGAGTGTTTTAAAAGTGATATGGAGTTGCTTTTTACCTGCATCCATAATTCAAATGCATTTTCTATTCCACATCCTTGGAATACAATCTGTCGGACCACTTCGTATCCGAGACATCTTTGCCTTGAATCTCAACCATCAACATTCTCCTTATGTCCACAAAGTGTTCTCAAGAAACAATCTGTTAGAATTGTTTTGTTTGAAGTTATAAGTGCTTTGAGATCTGTTGTTTTACCAATTGACTTTCTAAAGTTGACTATTTTCATGTTAGCTTTTGTAGACTCTAGTTTATCAGTGCTGGCCCAAGATAGACGCTTCGCGACAATCCACTGTGCTAAATAATTTACGCATTTGTTTTACAGACCATCGTGGCCATCAACAAGGACCCAGAAGCCCCCATTTTCCAGGTGGCTGACTATGGCCTAGTGGCAGATCTGTTCAAGGTAAAGGGTAATCTATACTTACTGGGTGTACAGGCTTCTTTTATTTCATGTCAAGTTAAGTCATTTTTATTTGTATAACACCTTTCACAACACACAGTTTCTAAGCAGCTTTACAGAAGATCATGCATTAACAGAAAATAAAACTGTAATACAGAAAATGAAATTGTAAAATTATAAATCTTGGGTGTGGATTGGACGTGACATTCTTTATTTTCCTCAACAAAATTATTTTAAAACAACGACAATTCTAATATAAACACATGCTTTGTTTGCCTAGGATGCTTAAGTTCGTTCAGGTAAAAAAGTTTGACTTCTTCCATTTGTATTAATTTGGCATTAGATTCCATGATGGTGCAGGTTGAGTTGTGGTGCTTATATGGGCGAGACAATTTCTAAATATTGATACAGTGATCTAAAGTATTATTATTATGTATTAATTATATGTATTATTGTGTCAGCAAAGCCCTAAAACGTGCCCACAAATATGCTGCATCACGAACTTTGGATGCTAAAATGTGTTCAATGCTTGTAAACAAAATAATTTAATTTTCTAATTTAATTCTCTATGCCCCATCATGAACTGCTTTAGACATTATTTAAATATGTAATAAATAAAATTCATAATCAATCCACACATGATTTTTATAATTATTTTGTTTTAATTTAGACTGAAAGGGAAATAAGGTGGCTGGAGTAGCTGTGCTTTGCGACAAAAACTGGAAACAGTATTTGCGATATGATATAATTAACCTCCTGAGACCCCGCGTCCACATGCGTGGACATTACGATTTGGCTTTGCTATATGCAATGCATAATTTTATTTTATTTTAACCGACTGATCTTAGTTCAGGAGACTCTAGGCTGTCAGTCAAGGGTTAAACTTTCGATGCACCAGGTCATGTGACAAAACAACATGGCGCCAATCACAGTTGAGTTTGTCTTTGGGAGAGATGTCAACAAAACTGCATCTAGTAAGAAACCTCATTAAGTTTTTACATTAAAACCTGTTTGAGTCGAAAGATTAGAGTCTCCTAGTTTTATCGATATGCCATTTAAAAATTCGATATATTGCGAAACCACATGCTGTTAAACACACTGACCACGTATGTGGACTATAGGCAAATTTTCCTTAAACTATCTTATATTCATTGTGCATTATCACATTGAGAATCAGTGGATGCATCTAAAAGCTGGAAAATATTGCTTTCTGAGGCTGTATACGGAGTTAGGATGATAATAAGGTGCATTTCAAACTGACCAATGCAGACAGACAGCACACTGGAGGTTAAGTCATTCACTAAATAGGGAGCAAGGGAGCATCCTATAGCTCTCTATGCAGCTAAGTGCTTTCACTCCTAAAATGCAACCAAAAGCAGATGATGTTTGGACCACTCAACATGTTTGTCAGCCATGGGACAATGGTAATCAGTACATACATTCAGAATTTATAATGTATAATTTTATTTTAATATGGTTGGCAGTGATTGGATGATGCTGGCCATTACTTTTGAATCAGATTTAATTATGCTAATTTCTGATGTAATGTCCGTAACCTCTCAAAAACATGAGTAACCAACACTCTTGGAAACAAACAATTTGATTTAAAAGTCTGACTTTATATAGCTTGATATTATTTAAAATTTCACAACATAGTCTCACTGTCCACATATGTAAAAATACATTTTTTGGGAAAACTATTTGGTCTAAAAAAAAATTTTAAATTTTTGCATGTTTCTTTAGGGACTAGTAGTTACAAATCAAAAAGGGGAATGTAAAATGGACACAGCAGGCACACTCTGTTCTCAGGAGGTTAAAGCTGTCAAGTTGTTTAGCTTTGCGTTTTGAGTTGTTGTTTTGAAAACTGAACTTTGTGAGGACATTATCCTTCATCAGTGAATTTAGTGGTTCCTCGTTGGAGACCAGCAGGTTTATAGGGCTAGTAGGGATTCGATTTTTCTATGCCAAAACCGTAAAAACCGGGCCTGAAAGGAGGTCAGTGGAAATGAGGTAATCAATTTCCAATCCCATTCCCCTTTGTACTTTCCATGATTTCCGGTCATTTCTTGGCACACCCTGTCAATAAAAGTGTCAAATGTGTCAAATTCATTTAAAAAATGTTAGATTCCTCTGAACGCTGAAGAGAAGCAGAACATGTCCTCACTAATACATTTTTCATTTGAAAACTCGCTAAGTTTATGCCTTTATCCACACTAGAACAGAATTTTCCTCAACTGAAAATGGAGCGTTTCGAAAATGCTCTCCATGACTGCAAACTTTAGAAAACGATGACGTTAGGAAACTGAACAAGAGTTTTTCAAACAAAAACGGATGTGTGGATGTAGCTGCAAAGTACATCTTTGGCATTTGAAGCTCCAACTAAGGTTTAAGTATACACAGCAAGAAAGATACAATCTTCCTCTAAAACATGGATCTCATTAACACGATCAGGTCATCAGAGACGTTTTAATCCAGTGCCTCTGCTAATCAGTGGTAGCTTTCATGTATATTATTAATAGCATTGTAAATTTCGATCCAATGACCTGGTATAAATTTCTTTAATGTTTCCAACCCAGTTTACCGATAGACGACCTACTCAAAAGTTGACATTCGATGACAAAAATGGCAGTCCCATATTTCCTTGTTAAATTTTGCAGGAAGTATTATTCCACCTAATGGAATGTGTGCATCTTTTGATTTGAGTCGCTGAGTCTTGGCTCGATCCAGAGCCCTACACACAACTTCCCTCTTTCTTTGAGCGCAGAAAAGTAATTGCTAGTCAGCACAAGTGTGCCAGTGTAGTTTTTCAACTTTTATTTTCTGTGTCCTCTCACCAGAGCTTTAGACGGCCCACTGCGTGCTGTAGTTTCAAGGTGGCACACACAGTCGCTGTGACAGAGGGCTGTCACACACATACACACAAACCGTATCCATCTGTTTACCTAGTGTAATGCTAGCATCATTTATTTCCCTGTATTTGCCCTGTAGTTCATGTTTTATTCAGTCGGTGTGTGGCAGACACAGGTGTGCAGGTAAACAGTGTAAAAGTGATTGCCAGTGATGGGCAGCATGGGTGATCAGGGGCAGGCCACAGATCAGTTTACATGCGATCACTCCTCAGATAACTGATTAAAATGGATGGGCTTTCTCCTGCTTCCTTAGATTGAAAACTTATCCAGGGACATATTGGGGTGATATAGTTATTCAGCCTGCTTGGGAATACGACAACTTTAACGTATAGGAAAAGTTCACGTTGTTGTCAAATGTCAACCACTGTGGTGTGCAGCACTCCCTAGAATACACTTAAGATAGGTTGCTAACCATGGACATTTGTAATTCCTGGAGAATGCTATCCGTTTGCATTGGCATTCCTCTCAATGGTAGTTGCTCGGCTGGTAAGTACCAGTAGGTAGGTAGAATTCTGTGCTGAGTATGTTAAAAAGTGTCTGCTATATGAGTTAGTATAAATCAGGGGTCGGGAACCTATGGCTCGCGAGCCACAAGTGGCTCTTTGTTCAAAATCAAGTGGCTCGCCGGGTGTCTCACCATTCACCAACACATGAACGTTTAAAACTTTCTAGAGATAATTTTCCTGCAGAAAGTGTTGGTGTGATTGCAAAGCTTGAAGTCATAGACACTGTTTTGATTTCCTTTCTCCCAAATTTGTCATACAACCTACTTCTGGCAAACAAGGTTTGAAATTAACACCCGTCAAATGCTGATTTTTCATGTGCAGTGGCGGGTAATTTTGCTGATGTACCAGCCACTGTGGAGGGCGACCTGTAAGACTTCTCAGAGTGATATATGACAAGAGATTAGACACAAAGACATGCGATTGATGAAACGTGTGATTATATTTTGAAAAACAGTTGAAAGAAAAGCCGCCGATGCGTGTCTGATTTGATATGTGTGCGCAGTGAGCTCTGCTGTTCACGAGTGCAATGAAAGCACTTCTCCAAGACACACACATGCATAGAGTTCTGGGCCTCGTTTCCCAATAACTAGTGATCTTAGTGGTTAAGAGCATTTTCTATGAGCGATTTTACGAACGTTCATTCGCGAGCTCCCTGTCCAAATGCAGGTATTTCATGCGCGAGTAATTTTGCTCATCTACACACAACAGGCGGGTGACCAGTAAGACATCTCGGAGTGACACATGACAAATGCTGTTAGTCTCACAGACACACGCTTGAAGAAACTTTATTATATTTTTATTACACAAGAACAGACAAAAGAAAAGCCATCATTGCTCGTGTCTGATTCGCTGTTTGTTCAGAGGTGTGCATATGCACATGTAAAGAGTTATCACTCCTTTTTGCTTCTACGCTTTTTTTTTTTTTTTTTTTTTTCCTTTTGCAAGAACAATGTTGTCTGAGAATGCTGCAAATAATCTCCAATCATCTCAGTGCTGTGAGTTTTGCTTTAATTGCACGGAGCAGTTTGCAGTTAACATGCATTGTGAACGCAACACTGCAGGTTTAGTAACATAACAACAACAGCAATACATTCTGGTGATGTGAATTAAAACACATAAACTAAAACCTCAGTAAACAGTCAAAGTGAGTTTTTAATACACATTTGAGTGATTTTGAGAACAAAGAGTTCAGTTTACCCAAATTTTAAAATAAAAAATAAGTAATTCTCTCCACAAATGTCATGTCAAAAATATGCAACCCCCTAAAGTCAATCATTTGTGGAGCATCCTCAGCAAATAAATGTTTCAGGTAAGTGTTCTCAGGCTTCGGACACCTCTCTATTAGAATTTATACACATTTCTCATGAGCAAAAGCTTCCAGCTCATTGACATTCTTTGGTTTCTGTGCTGCCACTGCTTCCTTGAAATTCCAGTAAAGGTTTGCAATGGGATTTTAATGATGGACTGAAAGGGCCATTTAAGGACATTCCATGACCTATCCCTGAACCAGATTTTAGAGAACTTGGATGTATCCTTGGTGTTATTGTCTTGCTGGAAAGCCCAGTGATCACCAAGCTTCAATTTACATACTGAAGGCATCACGATTTTGCCAAAATGGCCTGACACCTGAGAGTATCCATGGTGTCAGTCACATAGTCAGCATAGCTTTTTACTGCAGCTGCAAAACACCCCCATAACAGGACTGACCCACCTCCATGCTTGACTGTGGGGATGGTGTCGTTCTTGTCATTACCTTGTCATCTTACTCCAGACGTACTGCTGACCCATGGGTCTAAAACTCATTTTCAGTTTAGTGTCATACATCCATAAAACCTTCTTCCAGGACTCCACAGGTCTTTCCAAATTCCTTCTTCAATATTCAAGTCAGTATTTCCCTTAGTGAAGTTTTGCTTTCTTCCACACCCCAAGAAGGTTGCTGTTGTACCATATTAAAAAAATGTATGAATGGTGCTGCCAACTTTGTCTATTGGAAATTGAAGTGCCATGGAAATGTACTTTTAGCCATGACCTTTATTGTGTAATGAAATAATCTCTTCTATTAGCTTTTGAGAATTTTTTTGCATAGAAATCCATTTTTGCCTACAACACTAAACTTAAATTTTATAACTTAAGTGCCATTGCAGATTGATGACTTAATTTTGTTTTCTTACATATTTAAGAAATAGGGGTTGAATAATTGACATGGTTGTATTTTTTAAAAATCCTGCTATTTAGAAATATTAGGTTATATTTTCACACTATGACTTTGAATGTGTCACTCAACTGATATAGATGTAAAGTTTAAAAATTCTGGGTCATCAGAAAAGCTTACCTTTGTAAATCCTTACTGTCTTGGGGGTGGGGGGTGGGTTGAACAATTTGGATTGCAACTGTATGTATGTATGTGTAATATATATATATATATATATATATATGTATGTATGTGTATATATGTATATGTGTTTATATATATATATATATATATATATATGTATGTATGTGTTTATATGTATGTGTTTATATATATATATATGTATCTATTAAACAAAGACGAAAGTGATTCAATCATAAAATAATACAAGACACCTTGAACCTAAAATTGAGTTATATTTTATTTTCTTTAGGCTGTATTAACTGTATTACCAAAACACATTTGTTAAGAACACACATTTGGCAGCATTTTTTTGGGAACAAATGGAAATTTATTAGGCTTATTTATTAAGGTGATGATGATTATTATTATCTTTACATTTATAATTGTCTTTAGTTCTTCAATTGTAGGCTATTAGTCATTTTTCACCTGTTGTTGTTGATGGATGTAAATGTTTGGATTTGGGGGAGGTGGTTATACATAAGATTTTTTTGATCACTTTTTTTATTTTATTTTTTATTTTATTTTTTTATATAAAGTGCAATATGAATTTAGAAATGTCTTTTTACATTTTTCATGTTTCAATAAATGTATTTAGTTTTTAAAACAAAATCAATAAAGCAAAAATATTCACTGATGATATGGACACTAATATGAATATCGTCACTTATGTTCCTAGGGACTACAGATGAAAATGAGCCAATTTGGCTAAATCTGGCACATTTTACATTTCTTTTTGTCTTATGTGTATTGTCCCTGATTAAATAAATAAAAATATAATCGGATATCAAGAAAGTTAAGGCAGTTATCGTTAATATATATATATATATAATATAAATTATTTTATTTTATTTTTTTTTCCCAATTTGGAATGCCCAATTCCCAATGTGCTCTAGGTCCTCGTGGTGGTGTAGTGACTCGCCTCAATCCGGGTGGTGGAGTACGAATCTCAGTTGCCTCCGCGTCTGAGACCGTCAATCCACGCATCTTATCACGTGGCTTGTTGAGCGCGTTACCGCAGAGATATAGCGCGTGTGGAGGCTTCACACCATCCACCGCAGCATGCATGTCCAACTCACCACGTGCCCCACCGAGAGCAAACCACATTATAGCGGTCACAAGGAGGTTACCTCATGTGACTCTACCCTCCCTAGCAACCGGGCCAATTTGGTTGCTTAGGAGACCCAGCTGGAGTCACTCAGCACACCCTGGAATTCGAACTAGCGAACTCCAGGGGTGGTAGCCAGCGTCTTTACCACTGAGCTACCCAGGCCCCCAAAATATTTTTTACATATAGCCCAGCCCAAAAGGGAAGTGAACTTTTTTTTATGGACGATTGTTAAATGAAGTAATTTTATGGAGACCCGCACAAACACGTGTACTCAATTCCTTATTACCACGTTACCTATTAATTGTTGCATATTTGTTTGTTTTTGTGTTTGAGTAGTCTATGGGCATAGTAAACATTTTATTGAAAAACTTTGTTTTTGAAAATAGTATATTATTAGTTTGTGCTATGGCTCTTTCAATAAAATGCATCAACCAAAAATAAAAAAATTGGCTCCTCAGTGAAGAAAGGTTCCCGACCCCTGGTATACATCAATACGCCATTCATGATTATTGATTCTTATGTTTCTGCGTCCACCTCTAGGTTGTACCTGAGTTGACTGAAGCTCTGAACAATTGAGAATCCTAAAAAAGATGGTACCTACCTGGAAACCTGCAGGAGAACTTCACTGGAAACCTCTCAACACCTGCCTTAAGATCGGAGCAGATACTCTACCTCTCTTGAAGATCACACTTTCATGTACTACCAACCTCTAATGTAGACAACATACCCTTTTTTAATAAAAGCATTGAAGAACTCTGACATCTGGGGTTGAAATTGTTGCATGTTGGTTCACTTAAACTGACAAATGGAGTTAGCAACTTTTGAAACTACATTCAAATTCTGTCTATTGTGCATTAAATTATGAAAGTACTGAGGAAAGTACAGACCTCATTGGAGTAGTTCTCATTTATGTAGCAGTTATAAATGTCTTATAGTCTTATGGACTACATATTCTGTTTGTGGAAGTAAATTTACTGCTTGATAAGGTAGATGTCTACCCCTGGCTAATCATTAAAGGGATCCAATCAACTCATTTTTGTTTTTGCTCAAGCTTTGGTTTTCTGTTACTTGGAAACACTTCTATTTCATATTAACAAGTGACCATATTCACAGATTTCACTGGGTGATTTTGGAATGGTATACTAGCATACTGTGCAGTATATCCTGCCTACTGTGTACTTTTTATTAAAAACAGTATGCTGTGTACAAGGCTAAACATTTCAAACAGAAGTATACTACATTCTTGTCCCATGACCTCATCGCATTGCATGAATTAAGTAGCATTCAGTCATCATCTTGGAAATGTTTTAAATACAGTTTTGTGTAAAAATGTGTTAACTTACAGTCTGATCAAATTATGTCAAGAGAGATCTCTGCTGATATTACTTCCTATTAATTTGATCAGCTATAGGAGACTGTGCAAAGTATACATACTGCATACTTCAAAACAGTACACATAGTATAGAATTATTCCAAACACACCCATGTATAAATACATTTTACTGCACCAAACCTGACAAGAAATGAAGCTGGAAGTTTGTATTTACCAACTTTTAATTGCGTGACAATCTCTTCCGTTATCAGTTTATAAAATCCCTCATCAATAACATGGAATGAGTTCAACTCAGTCAGAAAGCAGGTAGATCTTTTCAAAGGCTCATGCTATAGGAATATACGAGTGGGGTGGGGGTTAAAGTTAGAGATATGACAACATTTTTAACATAATTTCTCATAAAACTATTCTAATACTCTATATCTGAAATGTTTCACCTATCATTTGTTCTCTCTGTTTTAAAAAATACTTGAGTTTAGCACTTTTTTTTTCTCGCATAGAATTTGAATACAAACGTTAGCATCATAATGTAAGAAAGGCAAAGGTTAGAAATTTGGCTGAATCACACAGCTTGACACATTTGAACATGAATCAAATGTAACCCTGCAGCATTTGGGGGGGGGGGAGGACTGTACAATGGGTGTCAGTTACATTTCATACAAATTGACAAATAAAAACAGAAAAAAAAAAATAAAAACTCCCTCTCGCTCCACCTGAATGAGAACACGTGAAAAGTCTGCCAGCCACACTCGGTATTAGAGTCTTTGCTGGTTTCATACGCTCGCCCAACAGACACACTGAAATTCCTGAAGAATCTTCCAATGATGGCTCTCGAAGTTCCTCTCCCTGACTTACTGGAAGGTTGTGCAATTTTGGCAGGAGTGACAGTTAAGTGCTCTTGCAGAGTTGGAGAAAGAGAAAGATAGAAAGAAATGTGCATCTGGAAGGAGGAAGTCTGTTTTCCTCATGTCACTTTCTGTGTCCCTTTCTGAGAGCATTAAACCTGGGGAATAAGTGTCAATAGTGCTGTCTGACACAGAATGAGAGAAAGACTGACAGAATGGCTGTGTCTGAAACCGAAGGCAGCTCGCTTACTGCCTTGCTGCCCAGTTAGTCAATGACTTAACAGGCAGAATTAATGTATACAGGTACCTCTTTTCAGACAGGCTTCCAAGGCACCATAACATCATGTCTTTTGATCTAGAACACATTTTGAGTAAACTTTAGAGATAACCAAGCAAATATTTAATGCCTACTATGCTTATTTCTTGGTAGGAATAGAACTACTGGTCGAACATTTGGACACACTTCACTAAATATGTTTCTCATGATCATAAAAACCTTTTGATCTAAAGGCTTGAAATTAGTGTAGGAAAATAATTTGTGCCTACATATGAATTTAATTTGAATGTTTATTTTGTTTTTTTTTAATCAATGGACGAGTTGGATTGGATAGTAAAAGAAAAATAGTCAACAAGTGACCAGAATACATGGAAACTCCTTCGCATACTTCTAGGGTTGCCAACTCTTCACCACACAAATACAGGACTCTTGATCGCTTAAATACGGCGCTGTCCAAATGGGAAAGTTTGGGGTGTTGAGGGATATTTTACGGTCGTTTTAGAGTTTATGGTGATACATCGTCATGGCATGAAGTTGTAAATTTGAATATAACTTTACACAGAATGTTAAACATTGGACTGTGCCTTGATGCCTTTCTACCTCTGTATACTCCATAAAGACTAAAGTATCCACCTTTTTTGTGAAAGCAGAAGTGTTCCACGATTCATAACAGAGGCCTGTTTTCATTTTCTGGTCTCCAGTGTTTTCACTCGCATTGGTGTATGTTTTTAACAGATAAAGTGATGTTTAGCATATTCAAATTTAGAAATAAAAAAAACATGGATCCATACTGCCGATAATTTACAGAGTCGCGATGACCGTCTTTTGAGAGTGTCTCACCTGAGCGGGTAGAGGACATGAAGCGATGGTCCGAGGTTAGTTACACTGTTGGTGATTAGCCGAGTTTCCACTATCAGGCCAGTTCGAGCCAGGGCTATCAACTAGTCAGCCGGGGCCAATAGCCTCGGACCTCGATACATGAAACCAAAACTGATCTGCATTCCCACCACTGGGCCAATAGCCCTGCAGGCTGCAAAAACTGGGCTGCACGCGGACAGTGCTGATAACTAAATTTACATCACACGGAAAACCAAAGTATACTTTAGCCTTAAGTAGGCACCAAATTTCAGGTTTTGGACACAGCCAATGTGTAGGTGATTTACAGAGAAAAAGAGGCCAAGAGAAAGTCTGCTTCAGCTGATGTTGGTGGTCACTGTCCTACACTCTATGCTCTATGTGTCTGGTATATGGCTCAGTGGCGTATCGGCCAGCTCCATTAACCTGTACTTCTCCTCCAGCGATGGCTCGGTCCCCTGCAGGTGAATTAGTGGCTTGGTCTGGAAGACGCCCAGACGCTCTTGGTTCCTCTTGTTGTAAATGTTCACCCTGTGCTGTAGTTCCGGGCTGGCCTTCACAGACCCCGCTGGACTGGGCAACTTGAGGTTTACCGGGTCCACCCTGCCTTTTTGGATGAGGCAGGAGTCCTCAGACAGGGAAGACAGCAGCTCTTTGACCACTGCGCTGGGGTCGTGGATGCCAGATTGTGTCCCCAGGGCCAGAGGGCTGGAGTATGGAGGAGGGCAGTAACGTTGGCCGCTGTAATCAGAGGTGGAGGCTTCACGTACAGTGGAGCTGCAGTCAGTGGTGGAGCCCAGCGTATGGCTGCTGACGCTATGCTGCCGTGCTGTGAAGCTACAGCTGGACCGGGACATGGTCGTGCTGGACGCTTCGCTTACAGAGCTGCCCGTGCGTTCTTGGCCACTGCCAAGGCCATCAGCACTGACAAGCGAAGGGGGAAGCTGGTTAGGATTGGTGGGAAGGTGGATATCGATGGCTGTTGTGGTGATAACGCGTGCACCAGGGTCGGGCACTCCGGTGTCTGAATGTAAAACAGTAATAAAAGATCATGTGACTCAGCTTAAGACGCTTACATTACAAGTTGTTGGCTTATTAAGCATAATCGGTCTTTGAATATGCATGTCAACGTGCTCAATGACATTTGGATTAGTGGTCAACCAATGTATCGTCCAGATTAGGGTCATAACCACCATAGACACTGAGAGGGATGCACCATCCCAATCCTGAATTTGTGGTTCCAATCTTAGGCCAAAGTGATATCTCTGCCAGGCCGATTAATCGGCCGATATTTTGCATTTTGAGATCATCGTATTTGAGCAATAACCATGCTTGCTATGATAATAAACAGAAGTTATAGCTCTCCCTTGTGTCAGTTCCAGAAACTACCAACCTTGTCAATGGTTAGTTGAGTCCTGATTGTACATTTTCTGTTTTCAAATATTTTGAGTGAATTTTAATTTCACTTCAGCAATTTTGTGCACATCTCATTTATACTTGTACATATTTGTACACAAAATTTACTATATTAATAATACATAAATGTATAAACATTATACATATACATAAACATTATATAAAAGTACTAATATTATTAATATAAATTATATAATAATTTATAATATATTACTAAAAAAAAGTGTCTTACCGCTACTTGGCTCACTGTAATACTGGCTGATGTAGTTATTCATATCATCCTGAATGACACTCTCTGAAACAAAACAAAAGCATTTCTATCACAAAATGAGCAGTGGTCATGTGATTTTATTAACTAGTTGAAAACCCAGAATTCACTTTAATAACCTCTTATTTTTTTATGTATGTTTTAACTAACTAATATTCTGTTGCTGAAAAACTTGTATCTGAGCAATTGACAGAGTACAGCAGGTATAGCTTAAATATACATACTGAATGGCTCTCTGAAATACTTCCTTCTGATTGGTCAAATATTTTTATATAATGACTGCTAAAATCTATAATTAATAACCGTTGTCCTGGCCTACTGATTTCCTGATTTCCTAAATAACTATAATAGGGACACAAGTATTAAGGTATTTATATAACTCGATATCAGTGCAGGGCAACACATTGTACCATATACATCACTATTCTGATTTTCTATAATGACCATTTCCTATGAGCATCATTATCGGTTTCATGTCTGCTTCTTTGCCCCCTGACCCAAAAAAGCACTGTTTGATCTGTTCTGGTCTGTAGCTGCAGAATCGGTCATTGTCTGGGTAGAAGGTCTTATATCCTGCCTGGCAGAGCGCTGAGTAAAATGCACTCTAAGTGCCATCCACACATCTCTGGAGACGAGACCCGGCTCACAGCGCCTTTTTAAATTCATTTTTAATGTTTGAAATATTTATCAAACGCAGGCTCGGAAGGAGACTGCCAGCCGACTAAAACACCAGCAAGACAATCACTGCCCAATAAATAACACATGAGGATGAACACGACTACAAACACACACACTCTCTCTCTTTCTCTCTGACAAACTCGTCTTTAAGAGAGAGGGGGGAAAGAGAATGAATACAAGACAACATGTTTCAGAAAGAAATTGCACCCTTTCAAAAATTTTAACATTGTAATCATAGTTTCTGCCAAAATACAACAGTTAGCTAAGGCAAACTTTACTATTACTATTGCTTGTACTTAGGGTTATCATTTTTTTTTTTTTTTCAAAACCCCCCAGAAAGTATTAAAAGTTTGTTGTGTAACTCATCCCACACTGTTGATACCTCAAATTACATGGATTGTTGAGTAGAGGGGTGATATTATTTTTAAGAAACTGGACTGGATTTTGACTGGTCGGATGATAAAATGGGTGATAAATTCCCTTAGACTTACATTGATGGAGGGACTTGAGCCATTTTTAGGGACAATCATAACATGGAGACTTGGTAAATAACACCCTAGCAACCAGCCAGAATGCAATAAAACAACCTAGCAATAGCCTAGCAACAACCCACCCTTGCAACTACCCAGTACACCATAGAAACCACATAACAGACAGGGTTGGGAAGTAACGGAATACATGTAACGGGATTACGTATTTAAAATACAAAATACTGTATTAGTAACTGTATTCCACTACAGTTACAATTGAAATCATTGGTAATTAGAATACAGTTACATTCAAAAATATTTTGATTATTGAAGAGATTACTTTGCATTTTATTGTCATTTGTTTTGTGTAGTATTTAGTCTATTCAGTTGGAAAACATTTATACATATAAATTATGCGATCAGAAAAATATGTTGTTGTGAACACTCTGTGGGGGTTTGAAGTAAGTTTGGAGCAGCAGAAATAGTTAACCTTGTGTAAATTGGAAAGTGAACATTTAGCTTTATGCTAAGCTAAAATGCTATTTCTAGCCCTTTACATTCCCTTTTCCATCTATCAAGAAAATCCACGTTAGATCAAATATATATATTTTTATCTCTAGTAAGACATTTGATATTAGGGCAATAGAGTTTTATTATATTATTATATTATATTGATTATAATTTTATTCTTGTTGAAAATTTTTTGTATTGTTTTACTGTAAAAAAAGAAAAAAGAAAATATCTGATAATCCTTAAAACAAGACAAATTTGCTTTATTTTGTTTTAGAAGAACACTGCATAAGATATTTAGGCTTTTTTCAGATAATGTATTTTTAAAATGTGTCACTGTACTGGCAGATTTTTTTATAGTCAAAACAAGTAAAAAAAATCTGCCAGTGTTGAAGAAGTAATCCAAAGTATTATGTTACTGACCTTGAGTAATCTAACTGAATACGTTACAAATTATATTTTACAGCAGGTTTTCTGTAATCTGTAGTGCAATACATTTTAAAAGTAACTGTCCCAACCCTGTTAACAAAGCCCTAACAACCACACAGAACAGCACAGAAAGCAGAAACCACCCAGAACACCACAGAAACCACCTTGCAATGCCCTAGCAACCACCCAAAACACAATAGAAATCACTTAACAATGACCTATCAACCACACAGAACACTACAGAAAGTAGAAATCACACAGAACACCCTAAAAACCACCTTGCAATGCCCTAGCAACCACCCAGAACATCCTAGAAACCATGTAGTAATGCTCCAGCAACCACCCAGAGCACCCTAGCAACCACCCAGAACACCCCAGAAACCACTAAACACTGCCCTAGCAACCACACAGAACACCCTAGAAACCACTTAAAATGCCCAAGCAACCACCCAGAACACCCTAGAAATAACATAGCAATGCTCCAGCAACCACCCAGAGCACCCTAGCAACCACCCAGAACACCCTAGAAATCACATAACAAAGCCATAGCAACCACACAGAACACCATAGAAAGCAGAAACCACCTTGCAATGCCCTAGCAACCACCCAGAACACACTAGAAACCACTTAACAACACCCTAACAACCACACAGTACACCACTGAAAGCAAAAACCACCCAGAACACCCTAGAAACCACGAAGCAATGCTCCAGCAACCACCCAGAGCACCCTAGCAACCACCCAGAACATCCAAGAAACCACCCAACAATGCCCTATCAACCACCCAAAACACAATAGAAGCCACCAAGCAATGCCCTAGAAACCACCCACCCAAGTAACCACCCAGAACATCCAAGAAACCACCTAACAATGTCCTAGCAACAACCCAAAACACAATCAAAATCACCTAGCAACCACCCACCCAAGCAACAACCCAGAACACCCCAGAAACCACTTAACAATGCCCTAGCAACCACACAGAACACCACAGAAAGTAGAAATCACCCAGAACACCCTAAAAACCACCTTACAATGCCCTAGCAACCACCCAGAACACCCTAGAAACCACTTAACAAAGACATAGCAGTCAAACACAACACCGTAGAAAGCAAAAACCACACAGAACACCCTAAAAACCACCTTGCAATGCCCTAGCAACCACCAAGAACACCCTAGAAACCACGTAGCAATGCTCCAGCAACCACTCAGAGCACCCTAGAAACCACCCAGAACACCCCAGAAACCACTAAACAATGCCCTAGCAACCCCACAGAACACCCTAGAAACCACTTAAAAAAAAACGCCCTAACAACCAGCCAGAACACCCTAGAAATAACGTAGCAATGCTCCAGCAAAACTATAAATTATTAAATATATGCTCTATAATGACAACAGCACATTTTAAGGCTGCTCTGATGCTGCATTTCATTTCATCACTGGAATATTTGTGTGAGCGCATAGGTCTTTCCTTATTTCCTGACAGGTTTCCTTGTTCTTCTGGCGCAGAATTTTTCGTTCTATCAAAACCTACCAAAACATATATATGTGTGTGTGTGTGTGTGTGTATATATATATATATATGTGTATATATATATATATATATGTATGTATGTATGTATATGAATGTTTATATATATACACAGTTGAAGTCAGAAGTTTAAATACACTTTAGCCAAATACATTTAAACTCAGTTTTTCACAATTCCTGACATTTAATCGTAGAAAACATTCCCTGTCTTAGGTCAGTTAGGATCACTACTTTATTTTAAGAATGTGAAATGTCAGAATAATAGTAAAGAGAATTATTTATTTCAGCTTTTCTTTCATCACATTCCCAGTGGGTCAGAAGTTTACATACACTTTGTTAGTATTTGGTAGCATTGCATTTAAATTGTTTAACTTGGGTCAAACATTTTGGGTAGCTTTCCACAAGCTTCTCCAATAAGTTGCTGGAATTTTAGCCCATTCCTCCAGACAGAACTGGTGTAACTGAGTCAGGTTTGTAGGCCTCCTTGCTCGCACACACTTTTCAGTACTTTCCAGAAATGTTCGCCCTTTTTCCTCCAAACATAACGATGGTCAATATGGCCAAACAGTTCAATTTTTGTTTCATTAGACCACAGGACATTCTCCAAATATAAGATCTTTGTCCCCATGTGCACTTGCAAACTGTAGTCTGGCTTTTTTATGGAGGTTTTGGAGCAGTGACTTCTTCCTTGCTGAGCAGCATTTCAGGTTATGTCGATATAGGACTCGTTTTACTGTGGATATAGATACTTGTCTACCTGTTTCCTCCAGCATCTTCACAAGGTCCTTTGCTGCTGTTCTGGGATTGATTTGCACTTTTTGCACCAAACTACGTTCATCTCTAGGAGACAGAATGAGTCTCTTTCCTGAGCGGTATGATGGCTGTGTGGTCCCATGGTGTTTATACTTGCGTACTGTTGTTTGTACAGAACGTGGTACCTTCAGGCATTTGGAAATTGCTCCCAAGGATGAACTAGCTTGTGGAGGTCGACAATTGTTTTTCTGAAAAAAGAAATGGCTGATTTCTTTTGATTTTCCCATGATGTCCAGCAAAGAGGCACTGAGTTTGAAGGTAGGCCTTAAAATACATCCAAAGGTACACCTTCAATTCAGTACACTTCCTATCAGAAGCTCATTGTCTAAATGTCTAAAGGTTTGACATAATTTTCTGAAATTTTCCAAGCTGCCTAAAGGCACAGTTAACTTAGTGTATGTACACTTCTGACCCACTGGAATTGTGATATAGTCAATTAAAAGTGAAACAATCTGTCTGTAAACAACTGTTGGAAAAATTACTTGTGTCATGCACAAAGTAGATGTCCTAAATGACTTGCCAAAACTATAGTTTGCTAATATTAAATCTGTGGAGTGGTTTAAAGAGTTTTAATGACTTCAACCTAGTGTATGTAAACTTCTGACTTCAACTGTATATATGTGAATATATATATATTGGCAATTTCAAGCATTTTATAGCCTTCATTCCTCAAAACAATGATTGACTGACGAGTTTCTAAAGAAAGTTGTTTCTTTGTTGCCATTTTTGACCTAATATTGACCTTAAGACATGCCAGTCTATTGCATATTGTAACAACTCAAAAACAAACACAAAGACAATGTTAAGCTTCATTTAACGAACCAAACAGCTTTCAACTGTATTTGATATAATGGCAAGTGATTTTCTAGTACCAAATCAGCAATTTAGCATGATTGTTGGAGTGATGTCTGCTGGAAATGGGGCCTGTCTAGATTTGATCAAAAATGACTTTGTTCAAATAGTGATGGTGCTGTTTTTACATCAGTAATGTCCTGACTATACTTTGTGATCAGTTGAATGACACTTTGGTGAATTAAAGTACCAATTTCCTTCCAAAACAGCAAAATCCGTACATTATTCCAAACTTTTGGCTGCCAGTGTATATATATATATATATATATATATATATATATATATATATATATATATATATATATATATATATATATATTTGTCTTTTCATTTACTTTAAAATTATATTTTTAAATATTTCAACACCAGATAGGAAGTTATATATTATATATATATATTTTTATCTGTCTATATATTTTTAATTATTCTATATTTTTTACTTAATCTATTTATCTTTATTCTTAAGTGTAATATGTCTGCTATTGCTTTCTGAGGGTTGCCACACTAAATTTAGTTGTATTGTGTACAATGACAATAAAGTGTCTTATGTCTTAACCTAATCACTATGAACTTTATTTATTTTTGGTGTCTCCATCCAGAATTTCAGGAATCCAGTTCCTGAAACTAAGCAGACTTTGAGAGCGATGATTCAAAATGATCATGTCATGCAGTATCTCTTTGTGGCCACGCAGCCCAATAAATTCTCATGTGAACCACAGTGGAGATAAAAGAGACCTCAGTCTCGGTGAAGCACAACTTCAAAAAGCAGGTCTTTAAATATGAGATCACACAGCAGCCCTTATTTTTTTTGTGTCATTGTCTTTAAAGAAAAGTTCACCCAATAATTTAAATTCTGTCATTATTTACTCACCCTCATGTCATTCCAAACCTGTATGACTTTTTTTTTTTCGTTCGTAGAACACAAACTGAGAAATGTTGACTCAGACTGTCCAAAATGACAAAACAACAGCATAAAAACTGATGCGATGTGTCTAAGGCACTTTCTTGTCATTTTGGAGCTCAAGTCTCCATTTGCTCCATTATATGGAAAAGAGTAGCCAGTACATTCTTCAACATTTCTCCTTTTGTCTTCTATGGAAGAAAGTTAGTCACACGGATTGGAAACAAGTAAATAATGACAAAATGTCTATTTTTGTTGTTGTTAAGTATTCCTTTAAATGCATCTTACTCCCATTTTATAAGTGTCTTTGTGGCACTAAATATGAAATACGGCCGCCAAGATACGCGCCCTCAGGCAACCGTCACTCTGCGTCTCCTCTCTTTGTCTCTGAGGTCTCCAGAGGTCTGCTTGCACTTTGACAGCTCTTTCTGTCCTCGTGCCATTTAGAGGAAAAAGCCACAGGCTCGCTCCTGGTGCCCATATTTCCCGCAGTCCTCTGGGGACTGAAGTGTGGCTTGCACGAAGACCATTGTGGGTTTTTTTCAGGTTAAAGGAACAGATGTTTGTGCCATAGTTGACTACTCTTTCTGGAGGAACAAGACCCAATGCACAGAGCAGCCTGTGTGTGTATTACAACTGTACTCCTGCCAAACAGATCCCAATGTGACCTGACATAATGCGGGGAACATAATAACAGTCTGTTATGATGGGATATCAAGTGATCTGTCCTGTCACTGTAAATTCTGAAGGGATGTTATTGTTTGTACTCAGAGGCTTGGCTGATTTAATGCTTGGTTGATGGAGGAGTTCAGGAACGGGTACCACTGAATCTAGTTTTTATGAAAATTTGGTGCATGATGCCTTACCTGTGATACAATTACTGTAACACTTAGACTTGAAAGATTTATTGCTTTTATAAAAGGGAGACTCCAGAAATGTGATGAAAGACACATGTTCAATAAACAGTTCCATATATTATTAATATTTATTGTTATTTTTTAAAGGAATAGTTCATCATCATCATGAAATTCCAAATCTACAGGTGCATCTCAATAAATTAGAATGTCGTGGAAAAGTTCATTTATTTCAGTAATTCAACTCTAATTTGTTGAGATAGTGAATTGGTGGGTTTTTGTTAAATGTGAGCCAAAATCATCACAATTAAAAGAACCAAAGACTTAAACTACTTCAGTCTGTGTGCATTGAATTTATTTAATACACGAGTTTCACAATTTGAGTTGAATTACTGAAATAAATGAACTTTTCCACGACATTCTAATTTATTGAGATGCACCTGTATATGACTTTTTTTCTCATGCACAACACACAGGTAGAAAAACAACACAAAACAGCACTTGGATGATTTTCATGAAACCTTTCAAGAAAATGTCAAGATGCTGTTTTACTTCAAAATCAACAGAAACAAATAAGAAATTATATTTTGCATGTAGAAAATGAAGCCTAGTTTTAGAGCCATTAAGATTTTTTACATTGTGATATTATTTCCATGACAGTTGTGCACATTTTACCCCTCATTTCTCATTAACGCAATGCAAAAAAAGATTATGATATGGTAATTATGATATTGTCATCACTGTAACATGAAAAAACAAAAAGGAATGATTTAAATTATAAAGTATTTACACATCATAGTAGTACTTCCATGGTACTGCCTTTAATTTTTGCTGATTTAATTTAAAATATAATTGTACAACAGCATCTTTTTTAATGTATTACAGTAAAAAACGACTATGTTATGGTAATGAGAATCAGCATTGTAGAAGTAAACGTCTGGATGTGTTACATTAATGAGAATTGGGGCGTAAAATGTACTCAAGTGTCCTGAAAATAATGTAGCATGCAAGAAATCTTAATGGTTGTAAGTGTAGTCTTAATTTTCTTTATGCTAAAAATAAAATTTTGATTTTGGGTTAAATTTGACCAGGACATTTTCTTGACAGGTTTCGTGAGAATAAACCTCTTAAAAACAACACGTTTTTAGCTTGAAAATGCATGCCACTGTGACCGAGCTTCTGTCATGCATTCATAAACGTGCAACAGACATCAATATTTTCATTGAAAAAATGTCTTAAATTTCAGGTTGTTTCTCACTAAAACCTAACGTGTGCCTTAAGAAGACTTGGAATATGACGCAAAAGTCGCATGGACTTCTTTTATGATACTTTTGGGTCCTTTTTAAGCTTTAAAGTAAGGCAATATCACTGTCATTGTATTGAAAAGATGAGATATTGATTAAAACATCTCCTTTTGTGTTCTGCATGAGAAAGTCATACAGGTTTGGAACAACATGAGTCAATTGTAACAGAATTTTCATTTTTAGGTGAACTATTCCTTTTTTTCTTTTTTTTTTCTGATTAACTCTTTTTATTGATTCATACATTTGAAACAGAAAAGAAAAACATATATTCATAGAATCAACTATAACCCCCTTTATTCCCTTTCCCCCGTCCCAATCCCACCCTGACTCTCAACAAATATCCCTGTGGTCACAACTTGAATTACAGACAAAAAAAAAAAAAAAAGATATATATATATATATATATATATATATATATATATATATATATATATATATATATATAATTACACACATTTAAAACTGCAATTCTCTCTCCACTGCCCCTCCCCAAGAGTCCTCCAAAAAGGCCAAATTGCAGCCCCATTTTTTTATTGAACAAATCTAAGTTGCCTAACCTTCTATATGACATCTCCTCGAATGCCGCTACCCTGCCCATCTCTGTGCACCACTCTTGAAATGAGGACACTCCAACCAACTTACATCCTCTTAGAATGATCTGTCTACCGATCATAACACTGGCTAGGACCCAATTTTTTATGCATTTATCCCCTATATTAATGATCGCCCCATTGCCTAAAATACAGAGTCTGGGGCAAAATGAAATTTGAGTGCCCAATATGTCACACATAAAACTCTGAACCCTCAACCAACATTCTTGGATCTTAACAAACCACCAAAACACATGGGTTGTGTCCCCATCTTCTGATTGGCATTGCCAGCAGGTGGGTGTGTCTTTAAGACCAAGCCTATCCAATCTAGAGGGGGTCCAATAGAATTGATGTAAAATCTTAAATTGCATAAGGCACACCCTTGCATCTCTAGATGTAGACTTGATGTTTTTTTAGAATCCTAGCCCACACTCCATCCTCCAATACCAAGTTTAAATCTTTCCCCCATAATCTCTTGAGAGAAGTTGAAGCTCCATCCCCCAGACTCTGAATTAGCAGGGAGTAATACACTGATGCCTCATGACCTTTTCCAAAAGCAGTAATCACCACTCTAAGAGTATCTGCTGCTCTAGGGGGGTGTATACTACTCCCAAAAGTAGTACAAAGCAGGTGGCGCAGCTGTAAATACCTGAAGAATTGAGACCTGGGAATCTCAAAATGCTGAACCATATTTTCAAAGGATCTCAACACTCCACTCTAATATAGGTCAATGAGCATATTAACCTCCCTCACAATCCACTCTGACCAGCAGAAAGGGGACTTATTAATACATAATTTTGGGTTCAGCCATATGCTTGAAGCAACATTTAAATAAATGTCTGAATTAAACACTCTGGACACCATTGTCCATATAGCGAGATAACAGGGTGGAACATAATTTCTCCGATTAGTTTGATAGAAAGACTTTGCAATGGCGAAATAGGGGCAAGAACTTCCTGTTCAATAGAAAACCAGGGAGGGGCTCTCTCAGGTGGAATCGACCAATGAGCCAAATGTCTGAGACCGAATGCATAATAATAAAACTAAATCTTGGGTAGGCCTAGCCTGCCTTTGTCAATTGGCCTATGTAACTTATTGAAGTGTAATCTGGGACATTTAACATTCCAAATGAAAGACTTCACTATGCTAGATTGTAGCAGGTAGTTGAATTTTGGAATACAATTCATTTTAATAACATTAACCTTCCCAGTCATAGATAAATGTAATAAAGCCCACCTGCTCACATCACTTGAAAACCTTTTTATTAAAGGGTCAAAATTAACTAACTAAATCACACAACTTTGCTAGGAATAAAATACCCAAATACTTAATACCCTGTTTGGGCCACTGGAAGGTGCCCGGCTGAAAAGCCGTTACTGGGCAGTACGCTGTCAGAGCCAAAGCTTTGGATTTATAACAATTCACTCTTTATCCTGAGAATTTAGAAAAGGAATGAATAATTCTGTGGAGGCAAGGCATAGATCTAGTGGGGTTGGAGACGAATAATAAAATATAATCTGTGTAAAGCAAATTAAAAAGTTTATGCGCCACACCTCCCGCCACCACCCCTGGAAATTCATCCTCCTTTCTTATCACGGCTGCGAATGGTTCCAGGGCAAGACAAAACAATATGGGGGAAAGAGGGCAACACTGCTGGGTGCCCCATCCAGAGTAAAATAATCTGAAATTAATCCATTCGTTTCAACCGCCGCTACCGGGTGTCTATAAAGTAACTTAATCCACCCAATAAAAGTATTCCCGAACCCGTACATTCCCAAAATCCTAAAAAGATAATCCCATTCTATCATATCAAACGCCTTTTCTGCGTCAAGCGAGATGGCAGCGACCGCCACTGATGACATGACATTAATGAAATGCCTAATGTTATCAGAAGAGTTACGGCCCTGAAAAAACCCCACCTGATCTATATGTATAGAGATGTCATAACTTCACTTAATCGATTAGCCAAAATATTTGACAATATTTTAACATCTAGTTGGATCAGGGAAATTGGACCAGGGAAATTGGAGGGTAACTCTTACACTCACTTGGATCTTTGTCCTTTTTAAGAATCAGACTGATCCGGGCTTGTGTCATGGTTGGTGGAAGCTTTCCATTCTTTAATGATTCTGTATAAATTTATAGCAAAATTGGAGCCAGTTCTGTAGCATAAGATCTAAAAATTTCAGCAGCAAAGCCATCTGGCCCCATAGCCTTGCCTATAGGCAAGGCTTTAATTACCTCACCAAGCTCCTCCAAGGTTATCTCAGAATCAAGAGAATTTTTTTGCTCAGTCATCAGTTTAGGAATCAGTTTGTGGAAACATTTTTCTAATGGTTCCACAAAGTTTATAATATCCTCTTCAGTAGACGAAGATGTGGAGCTATAAAGATCAAGGCAGTATTCTTTAAAAGCATTGTTAATATCAATGGCCGAGGTAAATATTTCACCACCAGCAGATTTCACTGAGGGAATGGTAGAAAAAGACTCCCTCTGTTTTATATATCTAGCCAGAAGTTTTCCTGCCTTGTCCCCCGACTCAAAGTATGACTGTCTTGCCCTGAATAGCCAAAACTCCACCTTCCTCGACAAAATAGTATTATATCTGTATTTCAATCGGGTCAATTCTCTGAGGCCATCAGACGACATTTGGTGCTTCAGCTTTTAATATTCCCTTCCAATTCCACAAGTTCTTGTGCTTTGGATTTTTTGGTGAATGCAGCATACTGTATGATCCGGCTCCTAAGAACTGCCTTTAGTACCTCCCAAGCCACACCCACAGAGGCAACTGTGGATCAGTTGGTCTCCATATAGACATTGATTTCAGCCTTTAGCATTTGTTGGAATTCAGGATTTTGCAAAAGGGATACATTAAAGCGCCAACTATATGATTTCCTTTTCTCCATATGTGGCAACACCTCTAAACACACCAGGGTATGATCTGAGACTAAAATGTTTCCAATTGAGCAATCAACAACAGATGAAATGAGGGACTTCTCATCTATTCTAGAGTAAATCTTATGGACTGATGAAAAAAATTATAGTCCCCACCAGATGGGTTCAAAAGTCTCCAAATATCTGTAAGACCAAGATTTTTACACATCCTGTGAAGCATCAATGTTGCTCTAGGGGGCTTGCACACTTTTGTTTCACTATGATCAAGGACTGAGTCCATCAAAAGATTAAAGTCTCCTCCCAATATTATATCATGAGGGGTGCCAGCGGCTTGCAACATCCCTTCAAGATCTATAAAAAAGCCCTGATCATCAACGTTAGGTGCATAAATATTAGCCAAAATAAGACTTTGTCCCTGAATTTCAGCTAAAACAATAATGACTCTTCCTAATTTATCTTTACTCTGTTCGAGACATTTGAATTGTAGATGTTTACTTACCAGCATAATGACTCCCCTGCTCTTACTCAAGCCAGCACTATAAAAGAAATGCCCACCCCACAACTTTACCAATTTTTCAGCTTCCTGCAGGGAAAGGTGCGTTTCTTGAAGAAACACTATATCATATTTCTTACAGTTAAGAATAGAAATAACCTTCCTTCTTTTTATGGGGTGCCCCAACCCATTCACATTCCACGTGGATAGAGACAATCCACTCATATTAACATTTGAAATTTTGACATATAAGAAAAAATTGATTGTGTGTCAAAAACTAAATTCTAAAGACCATATTCCAACATTAGTGCAACCATTAGAACCCGAACATCCCCCAAAGCCAAACAAACAGGAAAAAGAAAAAAGTGTGCATTAACCCTGTGCACCATCCCTCCAAACTCAAACAGTCCATGTATGCCTACGAGAGCCCCCACGACAACTTTGCCGTCAGATTACTCAAGTCCGGTGTTTCTATACAAATGTTGTGAGACAGAATTACATGGCAAAAGATAATCTATAAAACAAACTCCAGCCAATAGGCGGAATAAACACAAAGAATGTGTAGATTCATCCATATAACTGTCCTGAAGGTGTGTTACTCTACAAAATAAACTCCAGCCGCTAGGCAGAACCAGCACAAAAAAGGCGCACAGATTCTTCAAACAGTCAAGCAAATGTTCAGTGAGCCGTTCCACTCGGCTGCAACATAAGTGCAAACAAATGACTTAATCACTCCAATGTCTTTGCAAGAAATACTCCACAAAACAAACTCCAGCCAAAAGGAAGAATAAGTACAAAGAATATGAAGATTCATCCATAGAACTGTCCTGAAGGTGTATTACTCTACAAAATAAACTCCAACCGCTAGGCGGAACCAGCACCAATAAAGGCGCTTAGTTTCTTCAAACAGTCAAATGAATGTTCAGTGAGCTGGTCCACTCGGCTGCAACATGAGTACCACAAGATGACTTACTCACTCCATTGACTTTATGAAGGACATCGCTTGCTGTGGGCATGTGAACGTTTTATGGCCATCCTTAGCATCTATTCTCAATTTGGCTGGAAATATCAGTGCAAAAGTGACCTTCCGTTGATGTAAAAGTTTCTTGCATTCCTTGAATCAATCACGTTTCTCTCTTGTCAAATTTGCAAAATCTGGGAAAAAGAAAATGCTGTGGTTCTTCCAAGAAAGCCTTCCTTTAATCCTTGCCTCGCGTAACACAAGATCTTTATCGGATGATCTCAGAGATTTGGCCAGAATTGATTGGGGCCTGTCTCCCTCCGCGGATCGCAGAACGGGAACCCTGTGAGCTCCCTATGGGTTCCAGCTTATGGCCTGCTATGTTGAGCAGATTCGGAAAGAGCCCATCCAGGAATTTCACCATATCCTGTCCCTCTTTGCTCTCTGGAATTCCGATGATACGGACGTTATTCCGCCGTCTACAGTTCTCCATGTCCTCCAACTTCTCCCAGACACGCTCCAAATCCACCTTGGTCACTAGCGGATTATCAGATAATTCCCTCTCTGATGACTCCAGGTAACCGATCCATTTCTCAACATCCCCCACTCTTGTAACCACATCAGTAAACTTCGCCTCCATGGCGGTGATCGATCGACGTATCACAGCAAGATCCTCCAAATCAGCAACCACCTTCGTCAGCATTGCTGACATGTTCAACATCTCTCGCTGCATTTCTCTCACTTCCCAGTCTAAATCGACTCCCTGGCTTGCGGCCTGCTCAGGGGAGTCAGCTTGAGCACGTAAGTGTCTTTTAATGTCTCCAGAGCCCAAGGATTTTGAATTCTTTGACATACTGTCCTCTTAGAACAGTTATGGAACAGAGTGTATCGAATCTCACCGGTTTATATCATTAAACGTGTTAAAGCTAGCAAAGTGCGCAGAGCTCGCCGTTCACATGTCCGATCCCCGCATGGCGTCACGTGAATCCAACAATGTTTACTTTTAATTGTTTATATTGTAATATGTTGTAGATTATTGTAGGAGTGCAAATTTTATATCCCTTATTTGTTTGAACAAGCAGCTGGAAGCCAGATTAACTATTCCTTTAAATAATGTAGTTTATTACCTTAACTGTAGGCTGTTTTTGGTGGCCAAGCAACATAGCTACTTCGATGCTCTGGTATATGTTTATAGTCATTTTACAACATTAACGGCTTCAAATGTGGCTCATCCAATCAGAATTTAGAGATGCAACTATCCAATTTATAATTAACTGTTTGCTACATCTACCAATGAAAGGTGAATTAAGAAAATTTACCAGCCAAAATATTTCTTACTGGTCATGAAACTACTTGGCAATGGCAATATTAAGCCCTTGCATATTGGTGACAAATAGCACATGTCATTATATCACTCGCAGAATCATTTTCCAGAAGAGCCAGTTAGTGTAAATTATTGTTCTGACAAATTTATATACAGCACGACTTTACATGGTATCATGAATGATTGAATTATGTCTGTTTGTGTGCTACTGTATATTTGAAATGTATATCTGTATAGGGAACAACCACACAAATTTAAAAATGTTTTTAAAGACAAAAACATTAAAGGAATAGTTCGCCAAAAAATTTAAATACTCTCATCATTTACTCACCATCATCACCCTCATGCCATCCCAGATGTGTATGACTTTTTTCTTCTGCTAAACACAAATGAAGATTTTTAGAAGAATATCTCAACTCTGTAGGTCCAATGCAAGTGAATGGTGGCCAGAACTTTGAAGTTCCAAAAAGCACATAAAGGCAGCATAAAAATAATCCATAAGACTCCAGTGATTAAATCAATATCTTCTGAAGCGATATGATAGGTGTGGGTGAGAAACAGATACATTTTTGGTAGAAATTCTCCTCTTTGCCCACTAGGTAGCGATATGCGCAAAGAATGTGAATCACCAAAAACAAAAGAAGAAGAATGTGAAAGGGAAAGTGGAGATTGACTGTAAATAAAGACAAATATTGAGTCATATGGATTACTTTTATGCTGTATTTAAGTGCTTTTGGATCTTCAAAGTTCTGGTCACCATTCACTTGCATTGTATGGACCTACAGAGCTGAAATATTCTTCTAAAAATCTTAATTTGTGTTCTGCAGAAGAAAGTCATACACATCTGGGATGGCGTGAGGGTGAGTAAATGATGAAATAATTTTAATTGTTGGGTGAACTATCCCTTTAAGGCATGATTTTCAAGTTTTTTAATGAAGCTGTTCACTGAGGACTTTATGGCATTTAAAACATACAGACATTGCAGTATGACTTTCTGAAAAGCCGCTTTAGCGCTTTACAAATAAAAATGACTTGAAAAACGTATGCACTTCATAATGTACTGTAATGAAAAATATCTCGACATATTGCTTTTGTCCCCACTTCCATGTTCTGTGAACATTTCAAAATAACTGACGCTTTACGGAACCTTAGGACACAAGGTCAAAACGTTACCAGAGCGACAGTTGCTCTAGATACATATCTTTGTTTTTTAAACTTCAACAGTTTTTTACGCAAAAAGTGTTTGGTCTGAATAGACCCTAATGGGTCAGGGCTGGGTACCTGGAGGTGGTCTGGGCTCTCTGGTATTGGCCCGGCACTCGTTGTCAGATCCAGAGCGACCCAGACCGTCTATTTCCTGAAAGCTGCTGCTCTGTTTCCCCCACACGTGGTGGATCTGCATGGCAGCTTCCCGCTCAGCAGCCAAATCCAGATCCTGCTGCGCCAGGTGTGCCCTCAACTGCCTGATCTCAAACTGAGAGAGAGAGTAAAAATGTGAATGTGAATAGTGATAGACCGAAAGATCCACGTCCATTAATCTGACAATATTTTTTTAGATCATCAGCACATTGGGTGTTTAATGAGCAGTGTTGGGTGTAATTGGATAACAAAGTAATTAGTTACTGTAATATTAATACATTTAGGCACAAAAAGTAGTATAATGCATTATATTTCAAATTCTTGTAATCAGATTACAATTACTGATTTTTAATGAAAGTAATTACTTTTAAGCGCATTACTTGGGTTACAAATATTTCTAAAAAAATATGTATGAGTAATATGAATAAAAATTGAATTCATATGTTTATATGTATGTCTGTTTGCATATCTGTGACAGCTGAAGGGTTTGCAACAATAAACAAAGAGAAAATAGACATTTTGAATTTGTTGAGTGGAAAAACAAAATGTATGTAACAAGTGTTTTAGAAAGTAACTTAAAAGTAAAGTAATTAGTAATGTGATTACTTTTCAATGAAGTAATCAGTAAAGTAATCTGATTAAAGTTTTTGAGAAGTAGTTAGTAATTTGTAGTGGATTATTTTTTTTAGTAACTTGCCCAACACTGATCAGGTGGTTCAAAACATACCCACAGTTTTGTCAATGGATAATGCATTTTTTAAAATATTTCTTTATATAAATATTTTTTTGTTAATGTTTGCGAATATTTTAAAATGTTTAAAAAGTTGTTTTTTTTTATATTTATAATATAACGTAATTATATTATATTTAAATATTGTGAAAAATCATATGTAATTTTCTGCAATTTTTTGTACATAATAGAGTAATAGATTTACTTGATAAAATTTAATATAATTGCATTTATAAAGTTGCCCCCAAAAGTATAGGCTATTTGGGCACTTCATCCACACTTAAAAATTCATGAATTTCTTTGCATTACACAACAAAATATCAAACCAAAGATACTTTTCATGTTTTCAAGCAAAATGTTTCACAGAAATATATTTATTATAAAGAATATATGGGTGAAGAATATGAGTGGTAAATGAGAAGTTCATGGAAGCTCATTAAATATATGTATTATTCACAGTACTACAAATTATTATCCATAAACGCTCTGGAATGAGATCCACTTGCTACACCATAACACCAACCAAGTAGCTTCATTTGTTTCATCAATGTCCACACACTTGACATAATCAATGACCTCTCATTGCCAGGGCCAGCATGCTGATATCGACAGGCCTCAGATCAGTTAAGAAAAAACATTTGGACATTTCCATCATTACCTCATCTGCAGTTTTTCCCAGGAAGAAGAAACAACAGAAACACATGTCATGTAAATTGTATGTTTCAGTGGTGTACATTGATCGCTGAGTCTAAGCCAGCCAGAACGGATGGGATTGTGTCTTTTATCAGACTGGTGGGTCCAGGACTGGCGGAGGGGTCACGTGACTGTTTTATGTAATACACTAGGTTGGATTTCAGTCTGAAACAGGAGCTTGCATCATCCAGCGAGACCCGATCAGAAATAAAGCATGAGTTTGGTACGGTTAAAAATATGTAGATATTCTGGATACAGTAAATTGTTGAGATATACAAATACATCAGCGGCACTGAATTCTGGACAGAAATATCTGTTTAAAATATTAAAATCTCGTTTCCTAAGGCTAAATTGCAATAAAATGTCAATAACATATACAGTCTGATGTACTGAAAAATATAGTCTGGTTTTTACAGGTGATTACATGGGTGCTATTTTACTGAGCAGTTGAAATTGAAGTCATAATGGATTCTGTGTCAGAGTGCTGCCCTCTGCTGGTGAAATACACAATGCAACATGATGAGTAACACTGAGATGAGAGAGATTAGATGTTTGGAGAGGGGAGAAAAACTCTATTAGGAGTGAATAAGGAAAGAAGGATGCAGTTATGTGTGTTTTTATTGGCCCTTGTGATTTAGTCTCACAATGGAAAAAATCATTTTCTTTGTATTTTTGTCTTGTTTTCAAGAAAAAATATAAAAACATTCTTAGAAACAAAAAGCATTTGCTAAAGAAGCAAAATTGCATATTAAAACTTGTCAGAGAATATATCTTGAATTAAGTTTGTTTTTCTTCAAAAGTTTTTCTTTCTTGTTTTCAGCATAAATCTAACAAAATTTAGTGAGGGTTGTGCTTAAAAAAGGTAAAAAATAAAAATAAAAATAATAATAATAATAAAAAAAACTATTTGATATTTAAAAGATACATTCATCTTATTATCTTATACAATTTTGCTTCTCCAGTAAATGTATCTTGTTTTAAGGATGTTGGAATATTTTACTGGAAAACACGATAAAGGAGTGGAGAGGAGAACAGATCACTCACAGCTTGTTCCTGACAGATTTGTGTGAGTCTCTCCAGCTGTTCTTCCCTTACAGCTTTGGTCTTCTCATACTGCTGGACTTCCAGCTCCATCTCCACCTTCACTTGCAGCACATACGCTACAGAGAAAACACAGAAGAGTAGAACAAATAAAGATTTTTTTAAACTAATTTTAAAGGGGAAGAATGACCAGAGAATGTGTTTTTTTTTTTCTAAAACCTTGATTACCTCTAGATTACACCATTCATTTTCATATAAATTAAGAACATTTCATGTTACATTCACTTTAGTGAAGATCTACAGTTCTCAATTTTATTCAGGGAGAAAATATGAAAAAGGTGTCATGCATTAGGGGCAGATTGCTGCCATCTGCTGAAAAAAAAATAAAAACAACAACAAAAAAAAATTAATTAAAATGTTCTGAAATTACAGCCATAACCATTAGATGGCTGCAGAGGTCCACTCATTTGCCTGGTTGTAGCAAACTGATTTTTTGTTTTATTTAGATCTGATCACAATTTATGTATTGGATATATATATATTTAGACATTATCAAAGACATTAAATACACTACTTTGGTCAAAGTTAGCATTTTTTTGGTTTGAGGTGTTCTGAAGTGTCAGTTTTTGCAGTTATGATTTTGATATGATTACAAACCATGGTGTTACAAAGAGTTCAACTTATGAGTAAGATTTTTGTCACCTATCATTTATTTCAAACATCCCAATTCAATAACTCAATAAAGTAAATTAATACAAATGTCAATAAAACCAACAGCAATAAACAGAAATGAACAGGGATGAACAGTGATAATTCATTTTGTGTACAAAAATAAGCATTAGAATAAAATTTTGCTCCCACCCCTAAGCGTAAACTTTCTCACAGAGGAAAACGCATTGTGGATGTGTTATAGAATCACCCTTTCATTTCTGTGTGTGTGTGATTTATTGATTTTATTTGACAAATTAAAATAAAATGCTCGGTTTTATCATCTTACCCATTCATTTCCTATGTGGTGTCAAATTTGGCCCAGAATAATTTTTGTAAAGGAATTCTAGCAGAAAACAGTTTCTGAATATTGAATTTGGAGTTAGTTAACCTTTCAAATGGTATATACACAATGTCAAGATTAATTAATAATTATACAGTACAAAAATGGTAAAACCATCTCAGTACCATGGTACTACTGCAGTACCTTTTTACAAAAGTCTGATCATTTTCTTTGCTTTGCTATTGTACATTTTGACAAAATGATAATAATAATAATAATAAAAATGTAATGCATTCAAATTTACATTTATTTAAATAAATTACTATACTGTAAAACAACAGTGCCTTTGACACTAAATGTTAACAAATTAACATATACTGTATTGGGCAGCTTTTTATAAACTCTTGAAACATAGAATGCTGCCAAATATCACCTCGATCAACACAAGCAGAGAGCCAATTTCGCCCCATACTCCATGATTTCACATTAGCGGTCATCTGACGTTCATTTGTCTGGCTCTAGTGGGCTTTTGCTGAGAGGGCCAAACGCTTTCTATCAGAGGTGACCACAGGTGCTCTGCTCTCTGCTGTTCACTCTTAATAAAGCCATATCCACATGACCCCTCTTATCATCTACTCATTCTGCTCACACTGCTACCATCTGCCCAGAGAACTCACAGCACGCACTGCTGCATGGAAATGTGTTTTACTTTTTTTTACTTAAAGTAAAAAAATAAAAAATAAAAACCTGGTGTAACCAGAGACATAAATAAATAAATATATAACATAAATAAATAAATAACATAAAAGAAATAAAAGTCTAATTAAAAGATGAACTTCTTGAAAAGAAAAGTAAGCATAAGTAGTTTGTAATATTTTGCAAATATATTACATTTCATATATATATGAAAAAACAAAAACAATTTTGTTTAAAAATATTATTTATATTTGAAAAACTTTTGATTCAAAGTCAGGTGGTGTAACCAAATTTGTAGGTAGCCAAAACATAAATAAATAAATAAATAAAACAGAGAAGACCCCTTTAAACCCTCAACAATTGTGCCATTTATTTTATATCAGATTTGTTTTATTTTATTTTTTTATTAAAAAGCAAATTTTGTTCATGTCAAATGAAGTAACCCTCAGAAAACTTGATATTTTTATTCAAAAATGCATAATATTTTTGTAATATATATATATATATATATTACAAAACCTTAAAAACTTGTTTGAAATTAATGATTAAGTTGTGTGTACACTCAAGCTGTTTATTCAAGAGTGGAAAAGGAAGGTGCAAGAAAATAATTTTAAAACTTTTTACATGCTTTAAATATTTTTTCAAAAATGAATAAAACCAACTTGAACACAAAGGTTAAATTTTAAACAAGATTTTCTTTTTATATTTCTAATTTTTATAATCTCAGGCAGCCTTATGTGTTATTTGTTAATGACCCAAAAGCCTTCTCATTGCTACCTAGGAGAAACAATTGAGATTTTAATATCTCATTTGTGATTTTTCTTTTCCACAGGAACGTCTCCAGCTAAAAATATTTTAATGCTCAAATGCTGATTTTCTTTGCCTGACTGAATGAATCAACTGTTCTTTTTCTTTGTGACTAACCCTCAGTAAATCTAACCATGCCCCTGTGTCTGTTCAAAAGTTCAGCACTGTATGGTGCTATTACGGCCTGCTGTGTGTACAGCCGTGAAATACCACAGGAGGGCATAATACTGGATCATACTTACCATGGAGCTCATGAATTTTAATTGGGCAGAGTGTCTACATCTATCATACATTTTTATTTCCACCTTACTTTAGAGTTCAGAATATATAACGTAAAGTGTGTTCTGCTGGTGTTGCATTAAACTTATAAAGCGTAGCGACAGTATTCAGCAGCTTTTGCCTTTTTTGCAGACAATGCACTCTCTCAAATGCAATAATGCTCCAACATAGTCACACAAACACGCACACGCAAACATATACAATTCCAATTGCTTGTACATAACCAACCATGAGGGAGATGGAAGAGAAGCAATATCTATAGAGACATGCAGAAAACACTAGATACAACGGCACAAAGCAATATGAATGTAAATGTATTGGGGAAAGGCACACAGCACAGAATATCAATGTATCATTCCTACTGAAAACAAACCATTAAAGGAATGTTCTGGGATCAATACAAGTTACGCTCAAGCATTTGTGGTATATTTTGACTCATCCCTCGTTTACTTAAAAAAAGCAAAAATTATTGTTACTGTGAGGCACTTACAATATAAGTGATTAGGGCCTGACCATAACATTAAAATACTCATTGTATTGTAGACATTATATGTGTTAACATGATTTTTGTGTGATGAACTCGCTTACCAGCGTTATTTTGTAATGACATTTCTGTATATCGCAGCCACCTTCGGCATATCGCGGCACCATTTTGCGGCCCTCTTCAGCCAGTCGCGGCCCGTTCGGCATAACGCGGCGGCCCGTTTCAGCTTATCGCCACCTGTTCGACCCCGTTTCATGGCTGGCCCATTTCAAAATATACATTAACTAAAGTAAAACCAGTGTGATATATGTGAAAACATATTTTGTTTTAGCAACATTTCTGTGAAATTTGATCTAAATATAACATAATACAAAATTAACATTAACATATAATGTGATAATTACTAGTAATTTGAATTAATTTCCTTTTACTCATAACCTATGAGCCTGGTTGCTAGGGTTCACATTTAGACTAATGTGTATATGAACTTTTTGCTCTCACCACACCCCCTTTAGACAGTAGTACCTTTATTCTACTAATTTAGCTTATTTGTTATGTTTATTACATTTGTCATGTCAGTTTTGTACAGGTATGTGTGTGTGGCTGGGTGTGACTGTATGTATATGTGTGTGTGCATGTTTGTAAGCAAGATGCAGTCCCAGTGAGAGACAAAACAAGTTTGTGAGAAAGTTTGGGAAAGAGTCTAAATGTAAGTGAAGTGTTTATAAGTAAAAAACTAATTCATATATGTAAAAAAAAAAAATACATAATATCACGTGTAAAGCCACTATTGATGCCTGGGTCAAAATTGACCCACAAACGCAAAAAATTTTTTTTAATGGTTATATATCTTAATCAATTTTATTAAAAAATCTGAAAAAATAAAATAAAAATGTTTTATGTGTATTTTCATAGTCTTGTCAAAGTCCAAAAGTTTGGTTCCCGTACTGAAAACTATATGGTATTTAACAATTATTATCTACATTCTCCGAACGATATAGGAGGGTTGATTAGTATTGAACCCGGAATATTACTTTAACAGTTAACCCTCACAGGGTTTGTGTAAGTATGTCACAAATCCTTTTTAGATCCATATTAAGCACACACAAGGCTTATTCAAATGTAAACAGTATTTTAATAGAAAATTATAGCGAAAGACAAAGCTAAAAATTTTCTATTTTTCAAATGTTGTTCATGTTTGGCACTTTTTGAAAGCACTTAATTTAAATCTTTGGCTGAACTTAAAATTAACAATAAAACCCCAACTTCAATATTTCAAGTAGAGAAAACCTAGCTAGAACTACCTGTAACTAGTTAGTACAGTGAATGCTAGCATGCTGAATGCATGCTAATTAGTCACACAATGTTTTGATTAGCATAGCAGTTGTTCAATGAGTAAAGCAATATACTGCTGGACAGTTTTAAATATTACCTGTCCTCAACCTAAACTCAATCTCCAATCTTCACGATAATGGTAACCCCCAAAAACTTTAACATAACAGATGCTCTTTTAAATAACACAACGAAACATTAAACACTAATAAGTCTCCCCCTTTACATTCATCTTGCACAAAGACACATTATATAACACTTAATTTGAACATTTACTCTCCCTGTTGAGTGCCATCCAAAGCATGCTGGGAAAAACAAATCCAGTTAAATTAAAGTTCCTGTAAATTTAAAGAGACAAGTTAAACTCAAAACAATAAAACAATTCAGGTTACTTCAAATGTGTCAGTTTTGTGAACTTAAAAGAAAGAGAAAGTTCTAAATACTCATTAAGGTTAATTTATTTCAACTAATTTGTTTGATTTATTTCTCCCCACTCAAACCAATTTATTATTTTGAGCATTAGGGTTTACAGTGAGTATTGACATCAATGATGTCAAACAACATTGGTTCTCACGTGTCTTGTGACGGATCACAACACAACACTTTTGAATGTTTTGAATTGAATGCAAGCAAGAATGAGATTTGTGCGCTACAGTGGAAACATCTTCAATGAACAAAGTCTTAAATTTCAGTCTGTTCCTCACACAAAGTTATTGTACAACTTCAGAAGACTTTGACTATATAGCGTATGAGTTGCATAGACTACTTTTGTGATGCTTTAATGGTTCTTTGTTGTTGTTGTTGTTGTTTTTGAGCTGGGCAGCCCCTGGCCACTGTACGCTGGATGGAAAAGAGCACAGTGAACATGCTGACTAACAGTTCTGTGTTCCACGGCAGAAAGAATTTCATTTTTGGGCAAACTATTCCTTTAAACAAGACTTAAGCAGATTTAAGCAGTATTTTAATAGGAAAATATCAAGTTAAGCATGTAAATAACAAGGGCAAATTCCAATCGAAAGTGATCATCCCTATGCTCACTACAAAGGACAGAGCTCTTGATGTGGGCACTCTGAAAGGAACATGGCGCACAGTTTGAATGAAACCTTCACTAAAAGTCTTGTAAAAGGGCCCTTTGTGTAAAATTATTTTTTTACTATTCAGGGTTGCTGTAGACTTTTTAAGACCCTTTTCAAGACCTGAAAAAATAAAATGACTACTGTATCCCCATACCAAAACAAACCATTGATTCATAGCATGGAACTTATAACTTTAAAAACACTTTACTTTGAAATACAACAGGGACTCTTATTTTGAAATGTTTGCACTTCACTGCTTCCAGCTGCTCATTCAAAAGTAAGGGATATAAAATGTGCACTCCTACAATAATCTACAACATATTACAATATAAACAATTAAAAGTAAACATTGTCAAATTTAATCAACACTATATCATCATCAACAGTTGATCTTTAGTGATAACTTGTCATAAATTTCCAATATGGCTAAACGATTGTGAACTGCTCAACAACAGCTGGAAACACTCACAAGCCCCCGTGTGCTTGGAGAAAATACAACAGTTCCACGTTTTCACTTAGAAGGACACCGCATGCATTTATATAATTAAATCGTATTCTTTTGAAGTTTGATAATCACATTAGGTCATATCACGATTCCTGTCTTTCCGCCCCCAAATTTAAGACCTCTTTAAATAAAAAGTAAGACTTTTGTTGTATCATTTAAGATATTTAAGATTTTTTATGACCTTACATTTCGGAAAACTGAATTTAAGACATTTTAAGACTGTTTAAGGATCCGCGGGAACCCTGTCTATTGTTTGGAACGACACTTCGTGTGGGGTCCCCTTCCCGAAGTGCCCTTCAAGGGCGCAAAAATGCAGTTTGGAAAATGCCCCAAGTTAAACAATGCTAAAAATGTGGAAAAAACACAACCCCTGTATAGTCAGAATGTTCCAACTGACTATTATGCATCAAATCAAGAGACACATAATGGAAAATGTCTTCCACTCCTAAGACTCAATAATGGTAGAATTTTCCAACTGAAAGAGGTTTGAACAGCTCTTAAGATGTTCAGTGGCAATGAGAGTGACCTGCCTCAGCCATCGACCATGAATACACTTGCATAAATAGAACCTGTGCTTAGCCATTATGGACATTATGCCCCTCTCAGCACAGACAAAAGGGATCTGAATCAATCTGAATTTTAATAGGACCAACACTGGCAGTAGTGTGTGTAAGGCATGTATCAAAAATCACACTCACTGGAGGGGACAGGACATCCCTTTAACACCCTCTTTGACGTTGTCAGTATTTAAAGGCGTTACATTTTGATTTTCTAAGTATATATTCATGTATATGATGAAGAATATTGCATACTGTATGTTAACTTTATGCCATATCATTTCAAAATGTCTAATGTCACGGAATATATTTGTATGCATCTTGGCACATTCCTCATTACTATGACATGTTAATGAAGTGATATTATAATGAAGTCACACAGCTTACCATCAATGATTCTCTTGACTCTCCAGATACGAAGGGTGATAATGAGGCTGATGGCGTCCCAGGGGCTGCTGGGGCCGTTCGCCACTGTGGAGGCCACCATTGGGGCCAGAGAGAGTACAATCACAGCACCGTCAAACACCTAAATAAAACACAACAACACAGAGAGACACAATCAAATCCATTTTTATAGATGATTGGAAAAATGGTAACACTCCCCTCTGCAAAATAAGGTTCTTTTTGTTAACATTAGTTAATACTTTAGGCATGATGAATTAACAATGAACAATGTTTTTACCAGCATTTATTAATCTTGGTTAATGTTATTTTTAGGGCTGTCAATCGATTAACATTTTTAATCAAATTAATTACATAATGTGTGAATCCTAGTGGTGAAGCCAGGTAGCAGCAAATGAAATTGTGCATCGGCACTCTACTGCTTTTCCTGCAATGCCAGGATGTACTTCCAACCGAATTTTAACCACTGAAATTTTAGAGGTGAATTTGCAAAGTGAAATATAATGGACGAATATTACCTATTAAATAATAAAGATACATAAAAAAATTTAAAAAACAGATTTTTTTGGAACTGAATATTTAGTAATACATTTTCAATGATGACATTTTGTGTGAAAAGTTTTCAGTTGAAATATTCACAGTATCTGCATATACAATAATATGAAATTGCATCCCCCAAAAATGCAAGCACTTTTATTGCAATGTGTTTATTTTTCATTAAGTGCAATTCAGCTTGCTTTTTTTTCCAAAGACATTTGTCATTAAAATACTTCCATAGTAAGGCCCCTAAATAAAAGTAATTTAGTAAATAATAATTAAAATAATTATAAATATACAGGTGCATCTCAATAAATTAGAATGTCGTGGAAAAGTTCATTTATTTCAGTAATTCAACTCAAATTGTGAAATTTGTGTATTAAATAAATTCAATGCACACAGACTGAAGTAGTTTAAGTCTTTGGTTCTTTTAATTGTGATGATTTTGGCTCACATTTAACAAAAACCCACCAATTCACTATCTCAAAAAATTAGAATATTTTGACATGCCAATCAGCTAATCAACTCAAAACAACTGCAAAGGTTTCATGAGCCTTCAAAATGGTCTCTCAGTTTGGTTCACTAGGCTACACAATCATGGGGAAGACTGCTGATCTGACAGTTGTCCAGAAGACAATCATTGACACCCTTCACAAGGAGGGTAAGCCACAAACATTCATTGCCAAAGAAGCTGGCTGTTCACAGAGTGCTGTATCCAAGCATGTTAACAGAAAGTTGAGTGGAAGGAAAAAGTGTGGAAGAAAAAGATGCACAACCAACCGAGAGAACCGCAGCCTTATGAGGATTGTCAAGCAAAATCGATTCAAGAATTTGGATGAACTTCACAAGGAATGGACTGAGGCTGGGGTCAAGGCATCAAGAGCCACCACACACAGACATGTCAAGGAATATGGCTACAGTTGTCGTATTCCTCTTGTTAAGCCACTTCTGAACCACAGACAACGTCAGAGGCGTCTTACCTGGGCTAAGGAGAAGAAGAACTGGACTGTTGCCCAGTGGTCCAAAGTCCTCTTTTCAGATGAGAGCAAGTTTTGTATTTCATTTGGAAACCAAGGTCCTAGAGTCTGGAGGAAGGGTGGAGAAGCTCATAGCCCAAGTTGCTTGAAGTCCAGTGTTAAGTTTCCACAGTCTGTGATGATTTGGAGTGCAATGTCATCTGCTGGTGTTGGTCCATTGTGTTTTTTGAAAACCAAAGTCACTGCACCCATTTACCAAGTAATTTGGAGCACTTCATGCTTCCTTCTGCTGACCAGCTTTTTAAAGATGCTGATTTCATTTTCCAGCAGGATTTGGCACCAGCCCACACTGCCAAAAGCACCAAAAGTTGGTTAAATGACCATGGTGTTGGTGTGCTTGACTGGCCAGCAAACTCACCAGACCTGAACCCCATAGAGAATCTATGGGGTATTGTCAAGAGGAAAATGAGAAACAAGAGACCAAAAAATGCAGATGAGCTGAAGGCCACTGTCAAAGAAACCTGGGCTTCCATACCACCTCAGCAGTGCCACAAACTGATCACCTCCATGCCACGCCGAATTGAGGCAGTAATTAAAGCAAAAGGAGCCCCTACCAAGTATTGAGTACATATACAGTAAATGAACATACTTTCCAGAAGGCCAACAATTCACTAAAAATGTTTTTTTTATTGGTCTTATGATGTATTCTAATTTTGAGATAGTGAATTGGTGGGTTTTGTTAAATGTGAGCCAAAATCATCACAATTAAAAGAACCAAAGACTTAAACTACTTCAGTCTGTGTGCACTGAATTTATTTAATACACGAGTTTCACAATTTGAGTTGAATTACTGAAATAAATGAACTTTTCCACGACATTCTAATTTATTGAGATGCACCTGTAAATGTTATAATATAGATAATTCAAATAAATTACAACATGTACATACTGTATATTGTGGCAGCAAACAAGTGGCTTTAGAATTCAAAATAGTTTTTTTCCCCATATCATTGAACTTAACCCTATTATTGGCCTATTTCGGTCTGTGCTATTTTTTTATTGTTGGCCTATGTACTCATGCATCAGACGGATGCTTTTAGAACATTTCACAAATTTTTAATGTCTCTAGTCATAAGTACTGTGTTTTTAGGACGCTCTGTCAATGAAAGGTGTGTTGCCTGTACAGCTGGAGTGCTGACTGCCCCCTACTGCCACATCAAGGTGGTAAATCAAGCTTGAATTGGTCCGATGGTCAAGTAGGTGTCAGTCCAGAGACCTCCAAATGGGGGTGGAATCTCCAAAAGAGGGCGAGGTTACTCCAGAAGGGGGTTGCGCCAACTATAATTAAGGTTGCCCTAACCTTAACTCACAGTTAAGTTTAGGGAAAGGGTTAGGTTAGGGGCTCCCTATATCTGGTATATTCTGGTCTCCCGCATTTGGATGTGTTTGAATGAGAGTGAATGGAGTGTAAAGTGTAGTGTGACCGCCCTTTAATTACAGAATTTATGTACGGATAACATCATGTAACGCAAGATTAATTGAAAAAATTCATCTTTTTTTTTTCCAGCAAGTCATTTAGGGGCAGTGGTGGCTTTAGGCTTTAGGTTACTGACCAGAAGGTCAGGGGTTCAAGCCCCAGCACCGCCAAGATGCCACTGTTGGGCACTTGACCCTATCTGCTCCAGGGGTGCCATATCATGGCTGACCCTGCACTCTGACCCCAGCTTAGCTGGGATATGTGAAAACAAATAAATTTCACTGTATATATGCAAAACTGTATGTATAATGTATGACCAAAATAAAGGGTGCTTCTTCTAATTAGCATTTAGCAAAGTCAGGGAGTTTTTTTTTTTTTTTTTTGCAAAATTTTTAAAAAATGATGAAAAATATTTTCTACATCAGACAGATGTAAGGGGCGTTCGCTAGTAGACATTCTTACTGTACTGCTGATTTATTTATACATTTACCAGTGGGAAACTCAGAATTCTAGATGATACCCGAATTATGACGTTAAAATGGGCATGTTTCATGAAAGATGACAGAGAGCAACTCTGCAGTAATGTTTCCATTGATGTATTATTTGAAAATATTATATCTATATATTATATCTAATTAAATGTTAGATATCATGCATTATTAAATCATATGGCTTGTGTACAAGTGCTACAGGTGTTTCCCCATTCATTTTATATGAGAGCAGAGTGACTTCTGGCAGATGACGTGCGACATTCTGGAGCGACTATCAATGAGATTGAAGACAGTGGTGCTCACATCATCCGTCTCCAGGCAATGAGTGTGCGAGATACTGGAGTCGAGTGCAGGTAAGACTGAGAAGTTAAACATTTCTGTGAGCTATTTCACTGCTCTGTATCATTTGTCTGAAACCACATACATACAAATGATGTGTGGAAAACAGTGTCGGCATTCTGAGTGAGTTTGATTCATACATTGATAGATCATTCACCTTGTTCATGATATGATGCATTAAGCACTGCTGCAGGTTATACAAAAACACTCTCCTCTGCAAAATGTTAATTTTTAGAGGCAATAGAACTGATTCCTTGTCGAATTAGAATGATATCTTAGTTTACTGGCAGTATAATCTATAATTAGAACTTCTAAAACTACTATGGCCAGTTGTGCAGTCCACCAATAACATTAGAGCAACAGCAGTAGCAACGGCCACTAGTGACACAGATCGCAGAGTCTAGCGACACCAAGTTACAATGTTGTTTGTGTTGTGAATGAAGCTTAAGGACTTGTGTTTGATTCGACGCAGCAAATTTGTGTGAACACCTCATGGGACCTCATCCGTGTTTGTGATGTAATTTCCATATTCAAATGAGTGAGTGGAGTTAAGAACTGAATGGCTAATAATGCTACAGTTGGCAATAGACCTTATTCACACTAGTGCCATCTCTGCACGAACAGTATAAAGCTGTAAAAAGCTCCTAGATCACATCTGATTTTCCACAACTCATGTTGTCTGGAGTTCTTTTTATACTGAATGTTCTTGGACAGATACAGTATTTTATCAATGTTTTGTCTACGGAATGATCCAAAAACTCTTTAAATTGCGGTACAGCACAATGGAGAGACTATAAGACTATCTTTCACAGCCTTGTTGTTATTCCCAATAAAAATCAAAGATGGTGCTAGCGTGAATATGGTCTATGGAACCTCTCCAGCTCAAATGACAATGTGACATTGAAAGTGTGACACTGTACTAGAGAGAGACTCATCCTTCATTAAGTTTCAAGGGCTTGCCAAGTTTCCCCCCTGTACTAATGAGACACGGGGGAGCTTACCTCAACTTTGTTCTCTATATAATCCCAGATCCCAAGCACCACAATCCTAAAGACAGTCTGGGAGAGAGAGAGAGAGAGAGAGAGAGAGGGAGGTAGGAAAAGGGCATATGGAAAAGAAAGAAAAAAGAGGAGAAAAGAAACAGATTAAAAATATCAGAAAAGCTAAGATTGCATCAACAAGCATTCTAGCAAATCATTCTCTAGATCAGTGGTTCTCAACGGGTGGGTCGCAAGCCAAAAAATGGGTCACAGATCACAAATCCAACTAACCATGTAATCGGGCACATTTAGGATAGAAAAATAAATAGGCTTATACACTTTTACAGATGCGGGTTGGCGAGCTGCCTCCGCATCTGAGACCGCCAATCCGTGGCTTGTTGAGCGCATTACTGCAGAGACCTAGCGCATGTGGAGGCTCACGCTATTCTCCGAGGCATCCACGCACAACTCACCATGCGCCCCACCAAGAGCGAACCACATTATAGTGACCACGAGGAGGTTAACCCAACGTGACTCTACCCACCCTAGCAACCGGGCCAATTGGTTGCTTAGGAAGCCTGACTGGAGTCACTCAGCATATTTCCATTGTTCTTAATTTTGATTACATCATTTGCAATGCTTCATGGGATTGTAGTTCATTCCCTCATGAAAGATGTTAAGCACACAGTCTTGTTCCTTCATCTTTTTGTCCAATTGAAGCTTGTAATGTTGTGATTTACCTCGGAGCTGGTTGATTTGGTTAATGGCTTAGAACACTTTTATGAAGAATTTCTTGAAATCCCTATGGAAAAAATTTATGGGAAAAATACTTCCGGAATAGGCATGTAACGATACACAAATTTCATGATACGATACAATTCGATATGATGCAAAGCCACATGAAACAATTTGATAAGATAAAAAAAAAACAAAAAAAAACACAGTCCCCACAGATGTTTCGCTCAAGAAAGCAGGTTATTATAAAAAAGCAGGTTATTGTGAGAAAGCAGTGTTCCGGTTTACATGCACTGTTTAAGCGGTGTACTCTTTACTCCCATATATATGCGGTTTGGTCAGTAGGCAGCTTTCTCCAGAGCAATGTAATTACCCCGCAATGCTTGTGTAAATAACAAACATGGTATCCGAGGAAGATTCTCTGTTGCTTCGCTTTATTTCCAGATATTCCAGAGTTGTTGCTATGTTTGTTTTCTTACCTTTCTATCACAACTTGGAGCGGAACTGCGCTTCAATAGTGGGGTTTCCCTTTACGTAAAACTCCAGGATTCCCTCAATGTATGAGCATATACTATATACGCGAACGTGAGGGACCGTCGATATTTTACAGTGGTGTTTATAAATAGGTATAGTTTATAGTGTTTGTACTTTCCCCACCTTACTCCCAGAAATTGTTTTGTTGAATTGTTATTGGGCTCCATCCTATGACGTTTTTTATTCGGTCTGTTCCACGCACATGCCCAGAAGTGAGACTAGCCGCGTATGTGTTTACATGGCCACATGAGCAGATTTCTCAGGGAGAAACATAGGTATGTTAAACCGCTTTCTCTTAATCCCTTAAACAGCATAAGGAAATCGGTCTTCTCGTTTATATGACATTTCAGAATGCCACTTTCAGCAAAAACCCTGGAATAAACTGCTTTCTTAAGTGCATGTAAACGTGGTGAAATTGGCAATAAAAAGCTCTTAATAAAGTAAGCTCTATAATAAAGTCACTTAAACAACTGCATTGCATTGATTTTGTTTGATTGTAATAACAAAAACTCATATGAACTCACAATTTTCATGTTTTTCTTGAGAATTGTTTTTTTTTGTCTACACTCAAGTAATTTATATTTGTATAGCACTTTTCACAATACACATAGTTTGAACGCAGCTTTATAGTAAATCATGCCTTGTTGTCTGAAAGCCCCCAGTGATCAAGCTAAAGTGACTGTAGCAAGGAAAAAACTTCTTTCAATGTTAATTCGTGGTGGAATAAAACAACTTGAGAGGAATCTGACCTCTGGTTTTATGGTATATGTACATAACCTAATATTATTTAGCGGCTTGAGCAAAAACCAATTGGCACACATAATTCTTTGGCCTCTTCCCCCAGTTTCACCTTGCAAGTAAACTTTACCGGCATTATTACCGGCTTATAACATGTGTGCAAGTGTTGTACTCATACCTGTGTACATTGCAACATCAAAAGCAGTGAATAATAAGTTTCATGTAATCGCGGGTTCTTACATTGTCAGATTTTAGAATAAACTTGTTTTTGTTACTTATGAGTGTCTTGCTCACTGTCATGCTCCGTGTCGTCTGGGAGAGGTGCAGCTGTGCTGCTGCTATGTTTCTGCATTGCAAATCCACTGATTTGCATGGTGATGTCGGCATAAATAAAATGACATGTTTGATTCACTGTAGTGCCAGGACATGACACCGTTGTTTGGCGAATTCGACTAGCTGTAATGCTACAATCTACTTGCCGTTTGACATTGATCTTCTCACCTATGTAGATTAGATATGTTGCTCTGTTGTCCTGTAAGCACTCTGCACCACCTCTCCGGGGAGGAGACTGTTTTGCAGCTCTCAATGTTGCGCTGCTTGGTTTTAATTACACTATACTGTGTTTGTTTATGTATTGTATGTATTAAATGATACAATCAATGCAATACGATACAATATTTTTTTACACCCCTATTCCGGAACCAAGACTCTATTACGCTCTATTGGTAGAAGCTAGCCATATTAAGCAGTTGCCAACATGGACAAGTTGCATGACATGCCTTCATTCTCAAAAAAATATGATCTACAATGTGCAATATAAAAAGATAACATGAAATATGGGTTCGCTTGCAACAAGGATAAATAATAATAATACATTTTAATGTTTAATTTGAAGGACAGTTTTGTTTAGTTTTATACAATAAACAAATCTGGTGTTGTATTAGGTCGGCACTTGTCCAAAATGTCCATTGTAAAACCTTGAAAAAGACTGACAAACATTAATTTGCCAGCCATGCATGAACAGCAAACATAAATAATGAATTTGCAGAGGAAATGTGTACGTAGGGTAATTTGAAATCTAAGTGATATCGAGATGTAGTGGCTACCGAATTCACCACCAATTGGCTGTAAATGAAAACTAGCATCTCTGTAAAACCAATTTCGAACCCCAAATCAGTATTTTATTTCATCTCTTCTCAGACTGCAGCTCATAATTTATCAGTGACCTGCAATATGTATTCATAAACTTACAAAGAGGCGAGATCCCATCACAACACTCAGAGGAGATGCAGTGTTTCAGTGACTGCTGACTCAGATGGCCTACGGTAGTCTTTCTATCTCTTACTATCCCCTAGTTCTCTCTCTCTTTGCCTTTTTCACTCTCTCTGACTCCAACATGTGACTAGCGCTGAAAGTTTAATGCCCTCTTGCCTCTTGCCTTTATTGACAAGTAAAATTGAAAGGAAATAAATGCAAGTGTGCTTTAAAGGAGCCAGAAACAAATGCAACTGGATCTGAGGAAATGGGAATCAATAAAATTCAGCACGTGTCAGGACACACACACACACACACACACACACACACACACACACACACACACACACACAAACACACACACACACACACACTTTTTAAAATACAGTAGCAGCACTGTGTGAAACTGCTTTTTCACAGGTTCAATTAAGACACCCCTACAGCATAAACAGCCAGACAAGACCTTACATCAAATACTTCCAAACTTTCTCACAGTGTCAACATCCATTTGTCAATTTCTTAATATCGATACCACATAAAGCAAAAAGTAATTTAATTGAAAGATTGGCTACATTTAATAAACCTGGTGGCATTCTGTAAACTGATTTTTTTAGTTGAGACAGCATCTTGAGTTAAGTGGCTTGACCTGAAGAGTGTTTTTGCAGAAGACTTTATGTTACTAGACCAATCTTTTGACATTAACGTGATAAGGAAAGTGACAATGCAAGTGAGTCAAGACATTACAGTAATTAAAGGGATAATTCACCCAAAAATGAAAATTCACTCTGTCCGATGTGAACTGGCACCAGTCCAAAACCTTTCTCATAACAGTATACGCAACGCATAATTTAATTTAAACCGCCTGATCTCAGTTCAGGAGACTCTGGGCTGTCAGTAAAGTGTTAAACTTTTGCACGGACTCATGTAACCAAACAACATGGTGCCAATCACATCGCAGTTTGTGTTTGGTTGAAACGCCAACAAAACCACATCTGGTAAGAAACCTAATTCAGTTTTTACATTAAAACCTGTTTGAGTCAAAAGATTAGAGTCTCTAGTTTCATCTGATATGCCATTTTTAAAATTTGAGCAATTTATCATGAAACGGCATGCTGTTAAACACAATAATCATGTACGTGGACTGTATGCACAGTTTAATTTAAAATATCCTATATTCACTGTGCATTACCACATTGAGAATCAATGGATGCATCCAAAAACTGGAAAATGTTGCTTTCAGATGCTATATATGGAGTTTGAATGAAAATAAGGTGCATTTCAAACTGTTCTGAGACCAGTGCAGACAGACAGCATACTGGAGGTTAAGTCATTCACTAAATAGGGAGCAAGGGAGCATCCTATAACTCTCTATACATCTAAGTGCTTTCACTCCTAAAATGCGACTAAAAGTTCAGTTTCAGGCTGCAGATGATGTTTAGACCACTCAACATGTTTGTCAGCCATGGGACAATGGTAAGCAGTACATAAATTCAGAATTTATAATGTATAATTTTATTTTAACATGGTTGGCAGTGACTGGAAAACACGCCATTACTTTGAATCAGAATTATTTATGCTAATTTCTGATGTAATGTCTGTATCTCTAAAACATGAAAAACCAACACTCCTGGAAACATAAACATATGATTAAAAAAATGACTTTCTATAGCTTGGTATAATTTAAAATTTCACAACTTAGTCTCACTGTCCACATATGTGGACATACATTTTTAGGAAAAGTATTTGGTCTATTTTTATTTTTTTGCATGTTTCTTAGGGGCTACTAGCTACAAATAAAAAAGGGGAATGGAAAATGCACACAGCAGCCATGCTCAGGTCTCAGGAGGAAAACTACATACTGTATAAATGATTTACTATGCATTTGTAAATGACTTATTAGTCATTAATAGTAACAAAGGGGACATTAATGTAAAGTGTTACAGAGAATGGAATAGCTCAGAGGATTTAATCTGGGAAGAATTGGTTACATTTATATTGAAATCTCTTATATTTAATTGCAGACCATGGTATATTGGAAAATCTGAGCACAGTTTGAGATATTGTTGAGATCTATTCTGAAACTCAAGAGGAGACATGTAAGATTACTAGGGTCTTTTTCTCAGGAGAAAAATTAGAAAAGCTCCAACAAGTTAAGCAAAAGTGTCCATTTGCTCTCAATTAAATCTCATTGGTGTCTATGAGAAACAACTGAGATTTTATAGAGATCTCGCTTGTGATTTTACTTGCTCATGGGAAAATACCGTATAAAGGTTTGCACTCACCTCAGTGAAGAACACAGACAGGATGACCAGGCTGATCCAGTGGATGATACAGGCGAACTGGAATGCATTATTAACTGTAGACACAAAATACACAGATGGTAGAAGTACATTTTTCTGCTGAACTGGGATCTGTTTGTGGCCTCACTGTACATTATGAGCCAGGTTAGAATATGCATTAGTTATATATTATAAAAAGAAAGTCAAAAAACAGACTTCAGATTTCCAAAATCTACGATTACAGCAGTTTACAAATACAATATTTGCTTTGTAAGAGTATGACTCTAAAATGTACAACTGGTTTAGTTTACAGAAACAAAGTATATTTTTACACCTGCTCAGTTAAGAGCAGGAAGTCTTCCATACAGGTACGAATCCATGCCATCATCGGTGTGCATTAGGGCCACGGTTTTCAAACTGGGGGGCGCCAGTGCATGTCAGGGGAGGCACAGAGAATGATGATAAATTCATGAAGTAAAATCAAAAGATAAATAAAACCTATTCAAATGTATTGTGAAGATAAATGAAAATTAATAGCTTAATAGATCATAGTCCATCTTAATAGACCGTAGCTCTATGGCGTTAAAATACTGTTAAATGTTGAGAGCACATGCATGTCATGCGAGAGTGCATACATGTACCACGTATTCGGATTTCCTTTGCTCTCACACAAAACTGGAAGCGTACTCTCAAATATACGGCGCTCTCTTATGAAATCTCTCTGCTCTTGCTCAGAGAGTACATGTGGGTGCTAAAAACGTGTCCTGTACACTTGTGAATCTATTATAACAGCATATAGCTCTGCCTCTGTTCATTCGTACAAAAATTCTGCCTCTGTAGACTTTGTATATTGAGGGAGACACAATACCGGAGTTGGAGGAATCATAACTATTTTTGGAACTGCAGGATAAAACATGGCTAAATTCGTATAGTAAGAATGATATTCTGATGCTCGCTGATGATGTAAGAGACATGAGCAAATCAAATGACATATAAACCATCAAATAAGAACATCTGTAGTGACTCAAGTCTTCTTACAACTTTCACCTCAGTGGAAAACTTTTTCTTATCTAGGACACATAAAAGATTTTCCAGAACTCATGTGGTGGCACATAGGTAGAAAATCAGAAAATATGCGGAACAAAATTACGACTTGTCAATTATTACGAGTTCAACATGTGTTCACAACAAGAGCAATTTCACATAGAGACTGGCTCATGTGATGTGAGTTTATCACAAATATAGGCTTAAATCAGTTCAGTAATCTTATTGTCATAAGGATAAACATGTATGTTTGATACAAATAATGCAAAATATGGTTTCATATTATTAATAGAAATATTTATAGCTGTTATTCACACACCAGAGTATGACGCATTGCCGAATGAATCTGTCAGACTGAACGTAAGATTATTTGAATTTATGATTACTGTTTAAAACTTTTGTAATCTTGTGCGATTATAAAACTTGAAAGGCTGCATTTAAAAATAGACTGGAATCAGCTTCAGTCAGCATTGTATAAGCAAGCGGTGCCTTCTGATGGTCTGGACAGCATTTTCCATTATCAATTACACCTCAACAGAACTTAAACAGGCGTTTTGTTCCTTTGGTAATTTTTTATTTTTCCATGGTGTGGTTGACATTTCCGTGGAATTGGCCAACATATGCATAATATAATTTTTTTAATGTTCTAACATATACAGTAAAAACATGTAAAATGTGAGTTTTGTTGTTTTGAACTGCAAAAACAGAAGTGCAAAAAATATTTTAATATTTTATACAAAATAACCTTTTTTTCCACATCAGCCATCATGCTATGATATTTAGTTATTTTTCAATATATTTGTATTTTCTATTTATCTTTCATTGTGGCTCTCATTAAAATTTTGGCCTGTCATGTGCTCAGTGGAAATTATTTATTGTTAGAACAATTAAAAACCTTTTGCATAATTCCTGAGCAAAACATTGATCTGATGAAAAATAAGGTTAGTGTCAAAATATCAGTATCGGCGTTGGTTTCGGTAAATAGTTTTTTTTGTTAAAATCGGCATCGGTCAAAAATGTTCATATCGGTGCATCCCTAGTTATGAGTAGTCGAATTCTGTGTGAAAAACGTGGACTTGGCAATCAGGGTCGGACTGGCCATTGGGGGAGTCAGGACTTTTCTGTTAAATTAATAAAATGAATAAATACCTTATTAAATATTATATTATTAGTACAATATATTTCATTTTGGATAAAAAAGGGGGCCTAGGTAGCTCAGCGAGTGTTGATGCTGACTACCACCTCTGGAGTCGTGAGTTTGAATCCAGGGCATGCTGAGTGACTCCAACCAGGTCTCCTAAGCAACCAAATTGGCCTAGTTGCTAGGGAGAGTAGAGTCACATGGGGTTACCTCCTTGTGGCTGCGTGGTGAGTTGTGCGTGGATGCCGCGTAGAATAGCGTGGGCCTCCACACGCGCTACGGCTCCACGGTAACGCACTCAACAAGCCACGTGATAAGATGTGCGAATTGACGGTCTCAGATGTGGAGGCAACTGAGATTCGTCCTCTGCCACCCGGACTGAAGCGAGTCACTACGCCACCACGAGAACTTAGAGTGCATTGGGAATTGGGCATTCCAAATTGGGGAGAAAAGGGGAGAAAAACAAACAAAAACGGCCACCATAATGCTTTATTCCAGACAGAATGTTTCACATACCCAGATTTGTTATTGGATAAAAAAGGATCGGACAAAGAGAAAGGGGCCATACATGCAGAACGCGTCCTCGCGCTAAAAAAAATAGAGACAGTGCAACAAATCAATCAGACCCTAACCTAACCCTAAACTAACCCTAATGCCTGCTTAAATTCAGTCTCCCAATCCCACCCTGTTGGCAACTCTGTACCTGACCACGCAATGCAAAAATCTTCTAAATGTAATAAAAAAACCACAGTGCTGCATTTCACACACAGAGAAGACAATTTAAATCACTATAGCTGAAATTCCTCAGGTGAACTTTCTCTCTGATGACCATACAAGGACTTTTCGCGAGGGAAGCCAAATTCCCTATGTGTGCCGCAACTGTGTCGCTGAGGATAGTTGCCGTCTCAACTGAAAGCATGAGAAGCACTTGTGATACGATATTCCACCCATTAGCGTCCTTCACTGTGTATGTCTTTTTTATCCACTCTATTATAGGGCAAGAGATCTACTGCATTCAGTTATCACTTCTCTCCCTCTCTCTCTCTCTCTCTCTCTCTCTCCCATATGTCTTAGTTTGCACCGTTCTATGATCTATCCATCAGTCCATTCATCTCCCTCAATCCCTCCATCCATTAATCTCGCTGGCTGGTGGCTGTCCCTACACTCCTCCACTGTCTCTCTGCTCACATTCATCTTCCTCCTCCTGTATCTGTCTGTCTGAAGTTTGTAAAGGCCAAAGCAGACAGAGAGATATGGGCTGACTTATGGTGCTGTCATCTCACTCATTTCTCTCCTTAGTGTGCACTCGACTGCGCGCTCTGAGCAGTGATTTTGCAGCATGTTATGAATGGGGATCTCTGTGCCGTTTTACAATTGGCTCTTATGAGAAATGAAAATGGCCAGGCAAGTATCAGCTAGGTAAATATCATTCACAACATGTTTATAAAGAGAAATATCAGCAGAGATTAGATCAACAAGTGTAGATGCATTGCGATTGTGTATACCTGTGAGCAGGGTTGAGGAGTAATGGCAGGGCCGTAATCACCATAGACATTCATATTCATAATAGTGGTCTACTGATATGGGGTTTTCCCATGGTTGACTATTAAATTATTACATTTGGTCCCCCCCAGTCCTGATGTGGTTACATTCTTGAGTAACGGAATACATGTAATAGGAATACGTATTTAAAATACAAAATATTAGTAATTATATTCCACTACAGTTACAAATTAAATCATTGGTAATCAGAATACAGTTACATTCAAAAAGTATTTTGATTACTGAAGAGATTACTTTGCATTTTATTGTCATTTGTTTCATTTAATGTTTTGACTATTCAGTTGGAAAACATTTATACATATAAATGATGCGATCTGAGGAGCATTTGAACAGCGGTGAAACACTTTCTTATGATTTGTTACATTAATACAAATCTATACTATTGTGAGAGAAAAAGTGGATATGACATCATTGAGGAACTTTCCCTTGGGAGCTTAATAGAGGAGCTAAATAATGTTTTTACAGTTTAACAAAAACAGTTAGAAACGCTTCGAGAGATGAAACATAAATCCAATAAATACACGATTACATGCCTTGTCAATGTTTTTTATGAGCTTAGGATATTTTACAAGAAATGCTAAACAATGTTGCCTTTAACATCGTATAGAAAGCTACAAATAATATATTTTCTGCCTCATTCTATGAACAGAATCCACATACGATTAGAAAAGGTTTTTAAGTTTGGAGCAGAATTTTTTTTTAACTTTGTGCAAATTGTCATGTGAACATTTAGCTTTATACTAAGCTAAAATGTTATTCCTTGCCTTAACATGCATCTGTTACCATGCACGATTATATTGTATAATGAATTCTATGTTGAAAATGCACGTTGGAGCATAACTTTTTTTCTCTAGTAAGACCACTGATATTAGAGCAAAGATGTACTGCAAAAATCTTATTCTTAATGAGAATTTAAACATTGCTTTTCTGTAAAAATATCTAAAATTCTTTAAAACAAGATACATTTTTCTTGAGTAGCAAAACTGCAAAAGATAAGGCTTTTTTTTCAGAGAACTTTTTTTTAATATAAGTGAATTGTATTTATTTATTTGTTTATAGTCAAAACAAGTGAAAAAAATTGCCAGTGCTGAAGAAGTAATCAAAAGTAATTAGATTACATTACTGAACTTGAGTAATCTAAAGGAACACATTACAAATTACATTTTACAGCATGTATTCTGTAATCTGTAGCGGAATACTTATTAAAAGCAACCTTCCCAACCCTGCCTATGAGTGAAAGTGCTTATAGATCCATAATTTTTAATTATGGAAATGTGAAACTACTCTCAACTAATCTCATGAAAATTATGTAACTGTGGTGACATTTTTGCAAAATGATATTAAGTGGTTTATTACACATAATGCAGCAGTTTTGAAGTGAAATGTCCACTGTGTGATGCTAAAAGTATGTTACATTTTCTCCAAAACTGTTGAGGTTTTCAAGGTTAATGCTCCATCAAGTTTAAAATCAACAATACTTACCTCTCTACCCTAAACCTTAAACCTAACCAATAGTATCATAAAAAGCAAATGTGACATGAAATATGCAATTGCCGAAGCAACCGTGTCATTTTGTGTTGCTTCTATGACACTTTCAGCTCACGTGTCAGCTCGCGTGCTCTTCAGGACTCAACGCAAGTGCAACACTCTACTGCGCTACTGCGCAATTTGATCACACTTGAACAAGCTTGTAAATGTAGTTGACTATGTAATGCAAATGTTTAAATGTATTGCTTTACAAGTCATGCGCTATTGTAAAAGTGTTTAGATATCATAAGATAGCATTATGTGAGGAACAGGGTGAAAAGCAAGTGTTTATGATAATCTGCCGTTTTTCTCAGGATTTGGGTAGAAGTGAATAAAAGACATTATTGTTTTATTGCCGCCAGTGTTTTTTCATCAGGAAAGTGCTGTGATACATACTGTAGAACCAGACATGTAAAAATCATTTTGCAAACATGTAGGTATAGTAACGTAATTCTATGAGACAAGGTTGCTATATTTTCCTCTTTTGAAAAGTTGTTGAAAAGTAATGCTGGATCTTTCCTTTTGCTATTAGGTCAAGTGGGAAGGGTCTATTAAGTTTACCTACCTCTTGAAACAGCATTCACATGGAGAGGGCGCCTTAAAATGCTACCTCTGTAGGCAGTTTGTTAGGTTGTGGAAAAGAGCAAATATTTAAATTTTCTTGAATTTGGGGGATGTCCAGCTGGGTTGTCCAGCTCAGATCTATTCCCCTTCCTAGGGTTTTGCTTTTATATTGAGTTTAACTGTGTCAATCTACAGTCATCATGGAAATAATGCTTCTTTGGCTGATCTATACTGTATAATTCCCCCCAGTGACTGACAGTTATATCCTTGTTTTGACGCCAGATCAGCTCCTGAAGAGAAGGGACCCCTTATAATACTCACATTGTAGGAGTTTGGTATCGATGAGCAGTTCCAGAGTCAGTAAGAGCACCACCAGAATGACACAGGCCACCAGGAAACAGTTGAAGCCAGCACTCAACAAACACACCTGCCACAGCGCTGCCCTCCGCCCACAGCACGGCTTCAGCCAGTTAGACCTGGAGAGAAAATAAAGAGAAAGAAGATAACAATTTCTGACTACGAAACCAACAATGAAGGAAAAACAGTGTATTTCAATTGTTTTGTGGATGCTAGCACACACATATGTTTGTTTTATTATGTTAAACTGTTTACCCAGAACTTATTACAAAAATATGATGATATTGAATTTTTTGTTAGGAGGAGATTATTTTAATTCAATTAGTTTTTAGTCAAAAAAGTAGTTTAATGCATTACATTTTAAATTCTTGTAATCAGATTATGGTTACAGACTTTCAATTAATTTAATTATTTTTGAAGTACATTATAGGGTTATGCTTATTTCTAATATATTATTTATGTAAAATACATTCATTATGGCTCTGTAATGAGTCTGTCATGCCATCAGCTGTTCCTGTCCCCTTTGCTCCGTCTATTACAAGATCCACTTCTCCAGCTTACTGAACTACAAATCCCAGCATCACTCTCTTCATGATCACACACACCTGTTCATCATCTGTTCATTAAGACTCTCGCTATATATACCCGTCTTCCCCTACAGTTCTCTGCGAAGTCTCATCAGTTCTCCTATAGTCTGCGAATCCAAGCGATTTCCACTGTTTGTTTTGCTACATTGTTTATGACCCTGCCTATGATTCTCCCTTTGCCTTTTGTATTGGATTCTGTTTGCCTGTTCTCTTGCTTTTCTGGTGTGACCCCTGCCTGTATCTGACTATGAGTTTGTCTATTAAAGCTTTGCACATGGATCGTACCTCGTCTGCATCTTCGTTACAGAGTCATTGTGATGGAGAAATGTGAGGTGCTGTGTCTATGACTTGTGTGTAACAATGAACAAAGAAATATAGAAATAATTTTTGATTTTGTTAAATGGAAAAGTTTTTTAGAAAGTAACTTAAAAGTACATTTATTTGTAATGTGATTACTTTTTTCAACAAAGTAATTAGTAAAGTAATCTTATTTTAGAGAAACAGTTTTAGAGAAATAATTAGTAATTTGTACACTGTAAACCCTCATGTAGTCATTACTGGAAAAATCAAGTTGCCTTAATTAAACATTACTTGAAATGTCAAGTTTTGAGCTCAACTCAAATATTTAAGTTATTTGAACTTATTTTTCTTAAGTTAAAAATAGAGTTAAGATTTTCATATGTTAGATGTTAATAACTCAAACTATTGAGTACAAAATTGAGGCTATGGAAAATACCTACAATGCCTTGTGCTTGAATTATTTCATTATGTTTTCCTGGTCAAAGGGAACTTATGGGGGCATAGTTGTTATAAAATATTCATAGAGGTTTTAGTTTTTTTGTCGTATTATTTATGTTGCTTTGTTGCAAATAGTTGTTTCGTGTGATGTCAACATTAGGGTAATATGTGTCCACATTGGTAAAGATGAACCCTGTTAAAACTATCTCAGTCCTCCTTGTGCATGTGCAGCTGAAGTACAGCTGTATATGCATTTATGTGGAGAAATAAGTTTATTTAATGATTGACCTGGAATAAGTTATAATCTTCATTATTGAAGTATTATTGTATGATCTAAATTTGAAGTCCATCAATCAAAATTATTAAGTTAAAACAACAACATTTAAATAGCAAATCTGAAGTCTACTTGTCACAGTTAATCACCGTTATGTTTTCAAGGACACTTATTTTGAAATGTTTTTTGTCCTCTGTCTTTAGTTTCCCCCGAACTATGTTTCCCATGATTCTCTGCCCTCATCACAGCCATCCCAGGTGTTCTGTGTTTGGTCATCACCCTAGTTTGTATAAATACCCTTTAGTTTCTATCATGCTGGGTCAGTTCTTGAATGTATGTCTATTGGTTCCTGATTGTCTGTCAGTTAACTTGTATGTTAGTGTGTAGTCTAGAGTTTATTTGGTTCTTTGTGTTCTCCTCGTTGTTTGATATCTTCATTACCTTCATTAAAACCTGCGAATAGATCCTTGCCTCTCATCTCTACTACACAATCGTGACACTACTTGTATCTTGTCAACTTAACTTAAATAGTTTCGTTCATTTTATATGATTGCCAAATTAAGTGAACTTCATTACACAAGTTTTGGAGACATTAATTCAACTGAGGGATCAAGTTTACTCAATCAGTTGAGTAGTCAACTTATTAGTGTTTTCAGTGTAGTGGATTACTATTTTTAAATAACTTATTTTTAAATATCCCAACGTTGCTTGTGAAAACATCCATGTTTGACAACTAGCCCTGGTCTCACTTACTATAGATTAACCCTAATGCAAACCCTAACCCTAAACTTTTGTTGTATTTATATCTGAAATAAGACATTATTTAGTTCCTTTATTACTGTATTTTCCATATGGGGCCACGCAATGTACATTTTTCAGGTTTTACAATCCCGAAAGGAACATTTGGACCCACAAAGGCAGAAAAATGTGATGATATACACATTGTGAATTAGGATATGCAGTATAGTTATGCTTTTATTTTAAGTTCTGTTACTGGCATTTTACACTATACAGACTTTTGCTTGATTCTAATAAAAGACACGTGATGAACAATATGTCTATTTCGCTGCTTTTTCTCACTTATAAATGCCCAAACGTGTAGACTGCAGTTTATTAGTTGCAGCTGTGTATAGCCTTGAGTTTAACTGTGTTTTTCAAATTTTGTTAGGCAATAAAGCTTGCAGTGGACGCTCTTGTGAGTGTGGCTCACTTTGATTAATCAAATTTTCTCACTATCTCTGTCTCTCCATCTCTCTCTCTTCTTCTTCCATCTAAAAGCTGACTAATTAAATTGCCCTGTTGAGGGACCCTATTCCTGCCTGCTTTTCTATAGTCCTCTAACTCTCCTTATTTCTCTGTATGTCTCTCTCTCTCTCCTGCATCTTACATCAACTGCTGCTATTCCACTGCCATGGGTGATTTCAGATACATGTAATTATTTGACTGGACTTTCAGATGTCATTTTAACACACAATTGGACTTAAAATGCAAAATAACTGTATTTTCGAGATGATAACTGGATGCAACATAGGTAGGTCAAGTCACAATAATGTAGCATACTTCTGTTTGAAATATTTATCATTGCACACTGCATACTACAGTATTTCACATTACTTAAAAAATAGTAGGCAGTATACATTAGAAGTGTGCGTGTATTCCATTCCGATAATTCCACACAGGTTTTTACCGTTAAAACCTTGCAATCCAGGAATCCATTAATATTCCATACTGTTTGGCACAGTTCCGCAGCACCTCAACACAGACTCTTTCATCTTTTATCTGTTTTTTTTTTTTTTTTTTTTTTTTTTTTTTGCTGAAATGTTGGAATTTGAGCATTTGCGCAGTATTTTCCAGACCCAGCTCCAAGCCCGTGCTGCGCGTCCCGGGCTTCTTCTTTGTGAGCGGATTCCGCGTGGCCAGACTGACCTCATCCTGTGGCGCTCCGAGTTGCATTCATAGACATACACACACAAACACACACACATACACCATCTGGAGGATACAGACTCCACTTATTAGCGTAGCCAAAAAGATGATTGCTTAACAGCATGGCTGTGCCTTCATTCGATCAGATAAACTATATTTGTATGCTTTGGGCTTCGCCCTTGTGTGGTATGAGCGGGAAGGGCAGATCAGACATGGAATCTGTGGGCTTAGCTGAGCACTGGTGGTGTCTAATAATACTAACTTAGCACAGTGTAACTTTAGCCATCCCTGAAGTGCAAACTGCAAGTTCCCTAATGCCCGCACAACCCTGAGCTCTGTGATTTCATTGCATTTAATGCTGCGATAACAATTCATGGTACAGCTCAACCCCTTGAAGGGAATTCACGCAGCTTCCTCACGACGTTCAAGCAAAAACTAGTTTTATTTATCTAAAAACAGGTCCTCCACAGTGATAGCAATAACAGAACACAACACAGCTGCACATAAAACAGAGAACTGAACTTACTAAACATGTCTGAAGAGTTTGTAGTTGAAGAATGCATTTCTATGCCCAGCCTTTTGGACCAGTGCCAGTTCACAGCAATGTCGAAAATAGAAAACAAGCGATCGATAGATTGCACCATCTCTCGTCACTGCTGGTTAGGACAAAAACTCTGTTTTTAGATAAACAAAATGAGTTTTCGCTTGAAAGTCCCAATGTTGTGAGGGGGCTGTGTGCTCTCGTGCCCTATCATGAACGCACTCATGAGATCAACGGTTGGTCAAGAGTTTCACTTAATAATACATTCGATTTCGGTTTGTTTCTCACCAAACCTTATCATATTCCTTCAGAACAAGACGTAAGTCACAATAACTTATTAAACTTCTGAATTATACTTTTGCGTTCTTTTGAAGCTTGAAGAGGTATTCAGCATAAACTGCTATTGTAAACAAGGTAAAACATCATATAATGTTTAGTTGTAGTGCTTTCAATATAGCAAAGGGTTAATATAATTCACAAATCACTCCTTTTTGTTTTTATTAGCATTTTTCATACTGTCCCAACTTTTTTGGAATTGGGGTTGTAAGAGTAGTATGGGTAGTACTACTAAATAATGTAAGTGATATACTATATTTATTTTGTAGAATGCAGTAAGCAATTTGCTAATATTTCATTTCAAACATACCCTAGATCTTTCCTGATAAACTAAAATGCAAGCTTGTTAGCATGTGCATGGAGTCAAAGTCCCTTTCACTCAGTAGCCATTGGCACAATGTGGGAAAACGTCTTGGTTACTGAGGTAACCTCTGTTCTCTGATGGAACAGAGGTTACATCAGTAACCAAGATGTTCCCTGTCTGTCACTCACTCAACGCTGTGTCGATGTAGTGACACTAGGGGTTCCAATAGGAAATACCGCAGGCACTGAACTGTGTCACGAGGCACGGGGTCACCTTCCAGCGAGTTAGGTAAGGTGTCTCCCTAGTCCCGTTAATGGGGAGAAGGCACTTACCCAAGTAGGCTACCGGCAGTGCCTTTCTTAAATTGCTGTTAAGCAATCTCCCACCGAGCACTTTCTAGAATAGCGCTGGGAAGTGCTCTTCCCTCTCCACGGAGGAGAGCACTACAGAGACCACATCCTGCCGGAGGGAGGTTAACATGTGGAGCATACCTCACATGGACTTACCAACGGGGAAGTATACATATGGAATGATACCACAGGAGGACCCTATCTACAGAGAGGGTACGCAGCACAGTGGCCGAGACAGAGAAAGCTCTGACGAGGTGAAACACAGGTTTCACCTAAGGGGGAAACCGAACAGTGGAAACTCATCATACAGGATTACCAAAGGGGAATCACCACACATGGAGCACTGAGCCCAAGCACACGGGCTCACCTGAAAAGGGGAATACCATGAGTACTGGGCCTGGAGGCATTACTCCTCCGCCGAGTTTGTCATCGGACAGTGCTAATAAAATTAAAGAGGCGTCTGGAGTTCACCGGTACGGGGAAGGGGACAGGGAGTACCACGGGGGCAATGAGAGGAGTCTTGGGAGGCGAACAGGTCTACCTGTGCCTCCCCGAATCTCACCCAAATCAGCTGGACTACATGGGGGTGGAGTCTCCACTCCCCGCAGAGCGTGACCACGACGCACCTTGAGACCAGCTCTAGGGGAACAACTGCCCATAAAAACGCCAGGTCCAACCAAGGGCTGAAAGTCTGACAGTACTGTGGCGTGATGGTCACACACTGGGTGCCAAGGCACCATGCCCACCTCGGGACTCGAGTCTGTAGCCAGTGCTGAAGCGGTCTCATATGCATCAACCCGAGGGGGAGAACCGCCGCCGAGGATGCCATATGCCCCAGGAGCCTCTGAAATTGTTTCACTGGCACCGCTACCTTCTGCCTGAAGGTCTTCAGGCAGGTCAGCACTGACTGAGCACATTCAGTCGTAAGATGTGCCTTGAGAGTGACCGAGTCCAACTCCATACTGAGAAAAGAGATGCTCTGCACAGGGGAGAGCTTGCTCTTCTCTCAGTTGACCTGAAGCCCGAGTCGGTCGAGGTGCTGAAGCACAAGATCCCTGTGTGCACAAAATAGATCTCACGAGTGAGCTAGGATTAGCCAGTCATCGAGATAATTGAGAATGCGTATGCCCTTCTCCCTCAGCGGGGCCAGGGCAGCCTCTGCGACCTTGGTAAAGACACGAAGGGACAGGGGATAGACCGAAGGGGAGGACCATGTACTGGTATGCTCGTCCCTTGAAAGCAAACCGAAGAAAGGGTCTGTGTCGAGGAAGGATCGATACGTGAAAGTACACGTCCTTCAGGTCGATGGCTGCGAACCAATCCTGATGTTGTACTGATGCCAGGATGCGTTCACCTGATTGACCGGAAAGACTTCCAGCACCTGGCCTTTGCGAGTGCGCTGGCCCAGAGAATGAGGAAACTGCTCTTTTATTGACCATGTGGGTGCAGAGGCCCAGAGGTTACTCGGCGATGTAATACTCACCACACGCTGGCCCAGGGGTGATGGTGGGGCTGGAGAGATGTCCGGGCCAGACTGGTCAGGAGCGGTCGCCTCATCCCTAGGCGGGCCATGTTTGGACCGCCTCGAAGCCCGTCTGGGGTTCTTGGGGGCCGACTGACGGACAGGTGGACCCGACTTCCCATGGGAGGATCTTTTTCTCTGAGGCCGGATGGTATAGGAGCTGGGGCCAGCACTGCAGGGGAATGGCTCTGGCGAGAAGCAGACGGGGTGCGGGACCTCGGTGGCCTGAAGGCGGCCAGGTCGCGCCACGGCAGGATGTGTTTAAATGCCTCGGTCTGCTTTCTCACTGTCGAGAACCGATGGGCGAAATCCTCAACTGTGTCGCCAAAAAGCCCCCCTTGGGAGATGGGCGCATCAAGAAAGCGGACTTTCTCGGTGTCATGCATCTCCGCTGAGCCAGAGGTGCCGCTCTTGGACCACAAGCATGGACAGTGTCCGCCCCAGGGCGCACGCCGTGACCTTTGTCGCACGTAAGGCGAGGTCGGTCGCAGTGCGCAGTTCCTACATCAGCCCTGGGTCGGTCCTACCCTTGTGCAGGTCTTTTAGTGCCTTGGCCTGGTGGACCTGTAGGATGGCCATGGCGTGCAGGGCAGAAGCGGCCTGACCCACGGCCTTGTAAGCCTTCATCATTAAAGAGGAAGAGAACTTACAGGCCTTGGAAGGGAGCCTTGGTCGGTCACGCCAGGTGGCTGCCCCTGTGGCCATAAATGCACCGCTACGGTGCGCTCTACCTGGGGAAGCTCGACATATCCCTTAGCCGCTCCGCCGTTGAGGGTAGTCAGAGTGGACGAGCCCACGAAGCGTGTATGGGCAGTAAAAGTTGCCTTCCATGACTTCGTTAGCTCCTCGTGCACTTCCGGGAAGAAAGGCACCAGGGCGAGGCACGGCCGCGAGTCGCGCTCTGAGTCCAGAAACCAGTCATCCAGCTGCGAACGCTCAGGGCAGGGTGGAGGGCTCCACTTCAGCCCGATGTTCGCAGCCACCCGGGCAAACACGGCTGCCATCTCAGCGTCCGACTCATCCTGTGTTCTACCACCCGTGGGCGGGAGCTCAGAAGATTCGTCTGCTTCCGATAGCAGAAGCCCACCCTCCGATGCCACGACTGAAAGCTCATCCTCATCGTGAGCAGCAAACGACACAAACCCGCCCTGAGGCAGACCGCCTGCATCGCTCGACAGCTCGTCGGACAGAACGAGCGTGCTGGGGGATGGGAGGTCCATGGGGGCTGAGCTAGTGGAAACGCTCCCATGTCCACATCCAGATCGCCCGCGGTGCTAGCCGACCCGGCCGGCTGAGCGTCAGCCCAGGAAGGACCGGGTTCGGGGAGCAGCCGCGGTGGCTCCTTGCTTCATGAAGAAGGAAGTGAGCCACGACTGCAACGTTCTCATGGGCATGTTCTCACAATGAGAACATAACCCTTCCACGAAAGCCGCCTCGGCGTGCTAGCGCCCCAGACACTCGAGGCAGATTTCATGGGTATCCGGAGGGGAGAGATAACGGCCACATCCAGTAGCGCAAATGCGGAAGGACATCTTTAAAAAGACGCCAAGCGTTTGCGCGAGCTCTTTTAGAAGGAAATATACTCTTTCTAATATACTCTTTTAGCACCATCCAGCAATTTAGCAGAATCCAGCATTCGTCTCCGTAGAAAAAATCTGAATGAGTGATGCACGCCATCTCCTCTTATACCCGTATTTCCGGGGCAGAGAGTGGCATGCAAATTCCACTCGCCAATTTTCATTGGCCTCATCTATTTTAAGCAAAGGTGATTGGGGCTCTCAAGATCGAACCCCTAGTGTCACTACATTGACACAACGTCGAGTGAGTGACAGACAGGGAACTAAAATCTCCAAAACCGTTGGCTTACTTTTCAATAACATGTATCAAATCACCATTTAAATCTGACAGAGCAGGCAATACCTTTACCAAAGAAGTGACTGGCTCTTTTCATTGAAAGGCAGGATTTGCTTTCCTACAGTCATCAAATTGACTTTTTGTGATTTAGCCGATTCCTTTTATAGTGGTCATTTTCCTTCTACTATTTCTGGTGGAGTCCAGGGCAGGAAAAGACATGACAAACATCAACTTCAGAAATAATTCTCAGAGACTGTCATCCATCTCTCTTAATTCAATCTCTCTAGCTCATTTCTTTATGAAACTCAAGGAGGATTGATGAAGGATTAGTTCCCTGTGCTATGAAAAAAATATTGGTATGACTGGTCTGGCTGCAGTAAAATACCTAAAGCTGGATTAGAGTAAAAGCAGTAGTCTGGACAAGGTTTCCAGATCTGTGTGACAAAGACAGCCCAATCAAAATTCGCCAAAATAGTCTCCTGAGTCCTGAAAACTCGTAACAATTCGTACAAGATATCGTAAGATATTATTCAACTTAGCTTGTACGAAAATGTATGACTTCTATTCCCATAGAGACCAACAAATCAACAAACAGAATTTCAAATTGATACAATACAGGCATAAAATTTTAGCTAGCCTCCTATCCAACACTTCTATCCAACAAAGTAACAAACCATCTGTGAACAAATTTGGTGACCCATTCCATATTTGTTTATGCAATACAAATGACTGATGTGTCAATAACTTCTAACAAGCTTCCCTTGTCTCGTTCCAAACCCTGATGTTTCTCTTTCTTCTGTGACTTTCCAATTAAAATCATGGTTAGATTTAGGATTTCAGTTAGGGGTGAAACAACAAAAAAAAAATCATTATAACATAATTTATTGGTTTGTTTTCTTTTTCTCTATGGGAGTAAAACTCATACATTATATACAAACTCGTATAAACCATCCAACCATCTCGTATTATTATTATGACTTGTCATGAGCCCCGGTTGGAACTAGCCAAACACCACCCCAATACCAAAAGTCGGTCTCACTTTATATTAGGTGTCTTTAACCACTATGTACTAACATTAAAATACATACAATACAATGTACTTCCTGAGTAACTACATGTTGTTCTGCAAAATTCTCACAAGATTCACATTTGCTGCTACTGAGGTTGAGGCACGGGTTGGTTTAGGAGTAGGGTTATGGTTAGGGGTAGGGTTTAGTGTTAGGGTTCAGGGTAAGGGTAGGGGTAGGGGTAGGTTTAGGGGTAGGGTTAAGGTTAGGGTTAGGAGTGAGAGATTCACTCCATTGTAATCATAACCACAGTTGGCATGTCTGGTTCCATCAAAATAGTGTCCATCTTTGTTTGATATATCAAACCCTCAAACCACAGAAAAAAACGAAAGAAAAAAACCCTGACAACAGTTTAAAAGTAGCACAGGACTTGACAATCCTGAGTCTGTAAGAAGTTGCAATGGCAAGATGTTGTTGTTTCATGCTGACCTAGAAGCAGACTTAAATCCAAACCCACAACCTTTATTACAGTAATAGATGAATACGTTTCAGGTAGGAAAGTTTAACCAAAACTTCAGTGCAAGGAGAAAAGAAAAAGTTTATCACTGGGGGCAGTGGGGTTTGGTGGGGTAGAAAGACCGAAGACACTGTGTAAGAAGGACATTCACTGTCTCTAGTTCCAGAGTGCAGCTATGGAGTGAGATTCAATCTCTTTCTCCTTCTCTCCAAGTCACATGGAGTCTGATGCTGATCCATATAAAAGCTGCACATGCTCTTGCTGTCAGAACATAGAGGTGTCAGTCAGACTAGAGGTGAAAGCTAAACATTACACAGTTCACCTACCCACAAAGGCCACTAGTTGTCCAGAAACAATTTGTGGAGTTAGTGAGGGTAGATTCACAGTTAGATGGCACATGTCCCTGTATTTTCACATTCCTCCATGTTTATCTGTTGTTCTCACTTGTAAATTATGCAAAGCAGTCCTGCCATCTAATTGTTGTGGAAATTCCCGAAAACCTGTTTCAAGAATTTCAGTTTCAACCAGTCATCAGAGTACGTCTTAAAAGCTATACATGCGTAAAAAAACGCTTGTGTCTTAGATGCTGTTTATACATTGATATTGCATGTTTTAGTGTCTATCCAAAGTACAAAAATTTACATGTAAACATTACGTAAAAATATCCACAAACACTAATGAGATCAACCCGTATATTCAAATATTCTGTAGCAACCAACATTTCTAAACATGAAATAGTAATATTTGCATTTTTGCTAACTCCACACATGTACACACTATACAGTGTTTTGAGTATTGTGGATGCTTTGCAGGGACACAATGCCTGTTCTGGAGTGGACAGGTTTATAAAGACATCAGTATCAGCACTACGAGAGATGCAGGAGATTGAACAATGGCACACTGGGAGCCAGTGAGGGGTGAATTACACCATGAAACTGATCGATCGTGAACTGGAGAAATGTGCTGTCATAAATGCCTCTCAGTCAAACACTGATTCTCTCGCTCTCCATCTTGCTCTAGGAGAAAATAAATGGTGAAGAAAACTCTAAGGCTCTTTCCCAAATCCTAGTGAGCTTCCTTGCTGTCTACATAGGCAGCTACCCTATGAGGCAACATCGTAACCAAAATTGAACCCCAAAAGTTATTTAAAATATAGACACAAGAATTGTGCATAGACTGAAAAAAGTCATAATCTGCCATTTTTAGCTAAAGCACCTATTTCTACTTGATCTAACCCTTGATGGCAAAATAGTAATATATTGTACAACTTGGCTCGTATGAAAGTCAAAAATCTAGAGTTCTGACAAATTTGCCACAGACTTGCTGCAAAATTGGGGCAAATTTCCTGCTCATTATTTTTACAATCAAATGAGCTTGCGATTCGCCACAAATGTTTGCCAGAAGTTTGCATCTCTTTAACTATAGTGGTGAACATGCAGCAAACGTTTGGCGACATTGAAGTGTTTGCCGAAATGCTCATTTG